>NW_028327172.1:97824328-98131411 GCF_987537825.1 Furipterus horrens
AAAACATTAATTTGAAAGACCACAAAGCACCCTTATGTTCATTGCAGCATTATTTACAATTGCCAAGATATGGAAGCAGCCTAAGTGTCCATCAACAGGTGAGTGGATACTACTCGGCCATGAAAAAGATGGAAATTTTACCCTTTGCAACAGTACAAATGGACCTAGAAAACATTACACTAAGTGAAATAAGCCAGTTAAGAGAAAGGCAAATATCATATGATTTCACTCACATGTGGCATCTAATGAACAAACTGAACTAACATGAAAAATGGGGACAGACCTATAGATGGAGAGCAGATGACAGCTAGTGGGGGGCGGGGGGAAGGTTAGGAGGTAGAGGCATTTAAAAAGGAAAAAGTATTCATGGGCATGGACAACAAAGTGGTGATTGCTGGGGGGAAGAGGATATAAGGGAACTAAATGGTAACAAAAAAAAAATAAGGAGTAAGTCAAAAGAAAAAGAATTACAGTGCTGACAAAGGTGTAATGGGGCAGGCACTCACATACGCTACTGGTGGAATGTAAATCAATACAAGCCTTCTGGAATGTACTTAAAAAATGCAACTGATTTCTGGATAGTAATTTTACATCCTGCTACTTTACTGAATTCATTTATCAGTTCTAGAATTTTTTTGGTGGAATCTTTATGGTTTTCTATGTACAGTATCGTGTCATTCACAAATAATGACAGTTTTACGTCTTCTTTTCCAATTTAGATGCCTTTTATTTCTTCCTCTTGTCTGACTGCAGTGGCTCAGACTTCCAGCACTATTTTGAGTAAGAGTGGTAAAAGCAAACATCCCTGTCGTTTTCCTGATCTTATGGGGGAACAATTGTTGGTTTGCCAGCTGAGTATGCTCAATGCTGTGGATGTGTCCTATGTGGCCTTTATTACATTTAGGTATATTCTCTCTATTCCCCTTTATTGAGTGTTTTTATCATAAATGGGTGCTTGATTTTATCAAACGCTTTTTCTGTATCTATTAATATGATCATGTGGTTTTTATCCTTCCTTTTGTTTATGTGGTGTATCACATTTATCGATTTGCAGATTCTGTACCAACCTTGCACTCCCAAATAAATCCCACTTGATCATAGTGTATGACCATTAGCAAAAACTTTAAATCAAGGATTGATGTTGCCAAATACATTTTCTGAAAGGCTTCACTCATTTTATTTCAATGTATAATACACAAGTGTACCTTCTGGGCCACAATCTTGAGGATAGAAATCTTCTTAAGAGAGAGACAGCTGTAATACACATTTTAAATTAGCGATTATAGTCTATATATTTTTTCTTTGAATGTATACTGATTCAATGGATAGATTATGATTGCTAATTTAAAATGTGTATTTATAACATTACGTATCATTAACTTCCAGTTTGATCTGCTATCTCAAATGGTAGTATTAAAAACTATATGTATCTTAACATTGTTCAACATGAATTTTATTACTCTTCAAACTATAGTTTAAAATCTGAAACAAATTTAGCTTTCTAAAATGATCCCAAGGTAAAGTTTAATCTTATCTAGTATATACCAGTTCTTGCTATTATAAATTTCTATGAATAATATACAGCTGAAAACCTGGCACTCATCTTTTTTTTAAATTGAGATGTAATGGATATATAACATTATAAATATCAGATATGCAATATAATCATTCATTATTTACATATATTCTGAAATAATCAGCTAAATAAGTCTTGATGGCATACATCCATCATCCCACATAGTTATAAAATTTTTCTTTTTTGTGATGAAAACATTTAAGGTCTACCCTCTTAGCTACTTTCAAATATACAATATAGTATTATTATCTGTAGTCACCATACTGTACATTACATCCTCATGACTTATAACTGGGAGTTTTTACCTTTTTGATCATCTTCATCTATTTTGGCAACCCCCATCCTCAGCCTATGGTAACCACCAATTTGTTCTCTGTATCTATGAGTTCAGTCTTTTTGCTTTTTTTTTTTTTTTAGGTTCACTTATAAGTGAGATCACCGTATTTGTCTTTCTCTGACTTATTTCATTTAGTATAATGCCCTCAAGGTCCATCCACATTGTTGCAAATGACAATATTTCCTTATTTTGTGGTTGAACAATATTCCATGGTGTGTGCACATACACATACTTAAGTTGGACACATAGGTTGCTTCCAAGTATGATAAATAATGATGCAATGAACATGAAGCTGCATATGCCATTTTTAGTGTTTTTGCTTCCATGCTCTTCGGTTCAATTTATGAGCATATAAATCATTATTCCTTGAGGTAGACATTGGTACAGCTAATAAACAGAGAACCTGATAAAGGCCATGAACCCTTCCTTTTCCTATGAACAGGCTCATAAAATAAGACATTTTCCTTACAAGTTCAGGGAGTTCTTATCCATCTATCCTTTTGTGTACTTGATCACTGAATGCCTGCAATGGCCAAGCAATGTCCTAGGCATTGAAATACACAAATGAACAAATAGATGGCATTTTTTTGTGTGTTCTTGAAACTTATATTTTAATAAGAAGGGACAGAAATATACAGTAAATGTAGTAAGTTGCATATATGTAAGAAAGTGCAATTAAAAAGGGTGCAGGTGGCAAAAGACAAATATCATATGATCTCACTTATAACAGGAACCTAATGAACAAAACAAACGAACAAAGTAGAAACAGACATGGAAGCAAGGAACAGACCAACAGTGACCAAAGGGAGTGGGAAGGGGGCAACGGGGTAAAGAAGGGGAAGGGTCTAGTCAAGGAACATGTATAAAGGACCCATGGACATGGACTACAGGGTGGGGATTGACTGTGGGAGTGGGAAAGCAGGGGTGTGGCAGGGGAGAACAACAATAAAAGAAGAAAAAGAAAAACAAGTATTTTTTGAAATAGAGTGAGTGAGGTAAAGCAGGAATTCCGAAAGTGGGACTGTATTAGGGGCAGCAAGTTAAATGTAAACAGAGATGTCAGTGAGAAGGTGAAATTCTGGCAAAGATGTGAAGGGCTGGAAGTGGTAAGCAAGGTGGTGTCTGAGGAAAAGAGTATTCCAGGCAGAGAAGTAGAGCAAAGACCCCAACAGAGCCTGTGGATGCCAGGAACAGAATTCATTGACTTCCCAAAACATATCCTGGAACACACATCCCACCTCTGTGAATCTCACTTTATGGAGAATCTATCTTTGCCTACCCAGTTACAGTTAAATAGATAACAGCATGGGTTATAGAGCCAGAAAGACCCAGATTTGAATACAACATGCTGTACTTACTGCATGATTTTTACCAAGTTATATGACTTAAAGGCTCACATTTCGCATTCACAAAATGGGAATGATAATGCTAAACTCTGCCTTATAGGTTATGTATAAGAATAATGCATATGAAGAGCTTAGCACTGGGAATCTAAGACAGGAAGCTTGAAGACTAATATTTCCTGGTTCCACCTGCAGCTAGTTACTATGAAATTTTAAATCAATGTACCTTACATCACTGATCTTATGAATAGGCCTAGTAAGTTCAGAGACAATGCAAAGAGCCCTAAGTCACTCAAATTTTCTTGTCTACTCACAACTAATCATGTCATTACAAACATTAAGCTTGGATGTAAAGGGCAGAAATGCACAAATGAATTATTCATATATACCATGGAATATTACTCCGTCATAAAAAATGAAACCTTACCATTTATGACAGTATAAAAGGACCTAGAGGGTATTTTGCTAAGGGAAATAAGTCAGTCAGAGAAAGACAAATACAATATAATTTCACTTCTGTGTAGAATATAAAAAACAAATGAAACAGAAACAGAAACTCATAGGTATAGAGAACAGACTGACACTTGCCAGAGGGGAGGGGGGTTGGAGAACTGGGTGAAAATGGTAAAGGGATTAAGAAGTACAGATTGGTAATTACAGAACAGTCACGGGGATGTAAAGTACAGCAGAGGGAATACAGTCAATGATATTGTAATAACTATGTGTGGTGTCAGGCGTATTGGAAATACACTTTGTAGAGTGTATGATTGTCTAACCAATATGCTGTCCACCTGAAATTAATACAAAAAAACCTGAACATAAACTGTTACTGAAAAATAAAATTTAAAAACAAAACAAAATAAAGATGAAAGTGATGTGGCCCTTCATTGTTTAGGAGGAAGAAGGAGGCTGCCCTATAGAAATGCCCGAAGTAAAGAGGTGAGAACCTAGCCAGTGGACAAAGTGAGCAGGCAAGCAACAGAGAATCTGGCTCTGCTGATTCAAACCACTGGTAAGGGCCAGAGGGCAGGAACGAGTTCTATTTTATAAAAGTTATAAACTAAAAGAAACTGTGCAGAAACATTAAAACTGAAGGATTTTATGTAATCTTATACAAACACACTTAACTATGGAAAAATGAAGTAAAACTGGTTAACAATGAAAAATATTGACCCAAAGAAGGAAACAAACATAGCCTAGCCTGGGGGCAGTAAGAAAAAGAATACATAGTAAATAATTCTTTTTTTAAAAATTCTATTGTTGACACTATTATAAATGTCTCCCCACCCCTTTTGCCCACCTCCACCTAGGTCCCAAACCCTCCCACAGTAAATAATTCTTTAAATATCAAGAAGTATATATTGCCACTTTTTAAGATATCTTAGGTTTTACAATCAGACTAAAGACTTCTAAATTCAATTTAATGTGTAAAGATTCTAAATGAATGTGGAATAAAAAATATCATAAAAATTGCTTTATACTTTAGAGCCAAAAATTGATTGAATGAAGAGAAAGAAAGAAAAAAAACTGGAAAAATCTCAGAAGCTTGGAGAACAAACTTTTATATATCATAAGTGCTGGCTAAAATATTCATGAATTGAAGTAACTGGAATATATTCATGAATTGAAGTTCTAGTTATGTTTACTTCAGCCTAGATACCTCTTTGAAAATTTAAATAAAATTCCATGAGAAGCATTATAGCCACAGGTGAATAAAAATACAAGTAAATAAAAGTCTATTTTGCTTACAGAAGAGAAGCTTAGTCATAAGCTAGTATTTCTTACTAAGGTATTAAGCAATACCTTATTTAAACTGTTTACAATTCTGCCACAATCAGAAAAATATACTGATTGTCTATTTTGGCTACATATTTTTTAATTATCAAAGGAATTTAACCAGATATATAAATACATGAAAAGCATAAATGCCTAATACTTGTGGGAAATGCAAAGAGAATACTGATTATATACTACAAATTTGCTTCAAATACAAAAAAAAAAAAAATCATAACCTAGAATTGTTGACTGTAGAATAGACTATTGTATATAATTTGCTTACTGTTCTACACAACGAGGTCTTATACTTGATACAAAATGAGTTGGGTTCCTGATTAATAGAACATGACTCTGGAGATTTTATAGTAATTGCTAAGACAGGATGCATAGCAAGAAAATAACAATAAATTTTATATTAGGTTTTGTTTAGCACTTTACATAATTGAAATGACCAATCTTTATTAAATATTGAGCTATATTATTTGATCAAATCCTTACAAAAGTCCATGAGAAACGTTCTATTGTCTACCACACTTACAAATAAGAAAACTGAAACAGGAAAGAAATGAATGTGACCAAGATCCCACAGCTAAGAGCAACAGAAATCTAACATTTTCCGGATCGAGAGAGTAAGAAGTTAACCACTGTGGTATGATCATTAAAAGTTTCTGAAATACCGTATTATGAAGAAGGAAGTAATTTCCTCAATTGTTCAGATGAGGAAATGTCTGCTTAGAGAGGTCAGGCTAATAAATCCCTCAAAGGAAATCGAATGTAACCTCAGACTGTACGCAGATAACACTACTTCCTCATAGGGCTCTACACATCAAGAACACCTTTTCCTTACCCATTGTAATAAAAACATTTAAGTAACATAATGGCAACTGATTGGTATGTTATGGAAGACCATTAACTACTGAAATAAATTATTTGGATTTCTTTAAGTTTTTACCACAATCCTTTTCTCCAGATAGATTTTTTGAATATTCATTTTCATTAAGAAACCATTTTGAGACTTGAGGCCAATATAGAGGCCTAGACTGACATGCTCTGTCTCCCTCCACAACTAAGAAGGACTACAACTACCGCAAAACCTGAAATAACCAGAAGTTCCAGAAAATAAAGCTACATGGAAGTCCAATGTATGAAGTTATAAACAAGTGGTGCTCGTCCGGGGCAGAGAAATCAAGCTGTGCTGCCCGCAGCAGCTGCAGCAATGAGCAGTGGGACTGCGATATGCCCATATTTAAGATGAGGCGAGAAGCACCAGGGGAGCACCCCCGGCTGCAGACCAGACCCATCAGATTGCGATTCCAACGCTGGGGAGGGCAGATCCACATTGCCTCGGACTGTGAGGCCCAGAGGGTGTGGGGATGGAGGAGGAGGAACAGCATGAATCCATCTTGGACCCCAACCCCCACACAAAGCACCACAGTGTGGTGAGAAGGGTCGCCCGGTAGTGACAAGCGAACACAGCTCCGGCCCCTATAACGTAGGAGGTATGACGGCCCCACCCAGGAAGGAAAGGTAAATAACCTGTCAGGATGGCAGGGATAATGATAGAGATACCAATCATGCAGCTGACCAGACAGCAAATACACAAATTAACGGACAAACAGATAAGTAATCTTTCTGAGGCTCAGTTCAGAGCTGTAGTTATAAGACAGCTTACAGAAATAACAGCGGGACTTAATCAAGACAGGGAAGGAATGAAGGTTACTCCTGCTGAAATGAACCACCAGTGCAGAAAGAGGGCAACAAAAAGTGAGGAAAATGAGGAGAGGCTTAGAAACCTATGGGACAACTATAAGAGAGCGAATATCCGAGTTATAGGGTTGCCAGAAGGTGAAGAAGAAGAACTAGAAGTGGAAAAATTATGTGAAAAAATAATGAAGCAGAACTTCCCTAACTTGGGGAAGGAAATAGACTTACAGGTCCAGGACGCACACAGAGTTCCAAATAAACTGGACCCAGGGAGAACCATACCAAGACACATTATAATCAAATGTCAAAAATTAAGGATAAAGAGACAATCTTAAAAGCATCAAGAGAGAAGAGAATTATGTATAAAGGGGTCACAATAATACTATCAGCTGATTTCTCAAAAGAGACTCTGCAGGGAAGAAGGGACTGGCAAGAAATATTCAAAGGAATGAAAAGCAAAAACCTACAACCACGATTACTCTATCCAGCGAAGCTGTCATTCAGAATAGAAGGGCAGAGAAAGTGCTTCCAGGACAAAGTAAAACTGAAGGAGTTCATCAGATCCAAACCACTGTTATATGAGATGGTAAAGGGGCTTGTTTAGGAGAAGGATCATCAAAACTATGAACATTAAAATGAAAACTGCATCACAACAACCAACAACAGAAGCTAGGGAATCGAAACAAAGGCAAACTAAGTAGGAAACGAGAGTGGGAAAAGAACTATAGGTATGGGGAACATATTGGGGGGAGGTCAGCGGGGAGGAGGAAGCAGGAAAGGGAGGGAGATGATGCAGGAATTAAGAAGCATAGTAGGAGGGAGTGGAGTAGACAGGGAGATGCTGAAAAAAACTATATGCACAACCAATGGGCTAAGGCAGGGGAGAACTGGAGGGAGGGGTAACTGGGTGGAAGAGAGAAGAGGGAAAAGAAATTGGGACAACTGTGACAGCATAATCAATGAAACAAAAAAGAAAACATTTCAATCCATGTTATGCTCTTCCAGGAAACTAAAGAGTAAAGTAGCTCACTGAAGATTCCAGTTAAGATGTAAAACTAGGATCCCATTAGGTCTCCCTGCTACTATCCTTGGTCCAACCACTCCATTGTCAAGCACAATGATGTCTTAGAGCAAACTTCCAATACACAAGGGATCAGAGGTGGAATAATTAATGACACACTGCTGATTCAAGGACGAAGGAAGAGAACATATATGCAAAAGGAAGGGACAATCAGCCAATAGAGATTGAGATATGCATGGTAGGAAAGAAGCTTAAAAATGTTCAATTGGAATTTGTGTTGCAAAATACATAGTATACAAAGCTAATGAATTTAATTTTAAATAGAGTTTAGTAGGAAGTTTCTTCATGCTTTTAAACTTGAAGGTGATGTAATATAAGTTGCAGTTTGAAAAATTAAGCAAATAGGAATATGCAGAATTGATTAAAGAAGGAACATATGGTAGAAGAAGACAAATATTACATGAGTCCAGTCAAAAGAAACACAGCTGAAATTTGGACAGGTGTTATTAAAATAGAAAGGTTCATATACATAAGCAAGAGTAAAGGTAAAATATATAATACCTGGCAATAGACAAAACATGAAGGAGTGTAACAAAATTGAAAGAAATTTGAAGCCTGGGAGACTCATGGCAAAATTACAAGAAACAAGAGTCATACATGATTATGGAATTTTACATGTCTAGCAAAATATTTGGAAATTACGCACAATTTCATAGGGGGTGAGGTCATTGTGGCATACAGAGGCTGCTATGTATTGCACAGCTGGATGGACAGTCCAGTACAAAAGAGGGAGTTTCAACTCACACTGCCCTTTAGACTAGGGACCACTCCCCCTCTGTTTCACTATAGAGAGAGTATAAAGATTGCTCAAAGACTTCTAGATAGTAGTAATCAGCTAGTATTTGTGGGTAAGAGCAAGGCTGGAAGGATGGGAACAGAAACTAGAAGGTCATACTGAGGAAGAAAACATAAAACCCCACCGACAGAAACAACCTGCACTCATGCAGGCAAAGTAGAAGAAAAGTCAGTTCTGTAAATAATATACCAGGTGAGCACAGAAACAGAATGTCAGAGAAGCCAAGAGGAAATTCCCCAGGGATGCAATAGACTCAAAGTGCTAGTTCAGCCACTTACTAATAGCAAGAGAAAAACTCCACATGTACCTTAAAGAAAATATTTTCACTGCAAACAAGAATTCTTTGGATATTTTACCATTTCCAACATATTTAAGAAAATAGAACATAGGATTCATCCTTTTATTAAAATCCACAAAAAATGAATGTTAACCATTAAATAATAATATATACACTATCACAAGCTACCCAAGTCAAAAGTGAAAACTCAGCCACAGAAAATACTTCAAATCACTGCCTAATTTATATCCATATTGGAGCACAAAATTAGCAAAAAGTTTAATGCAGAGCTCAATGGAGAAATCTCTTTAAAATAACAAATATATTATTGTTACTTGAATTGAGACCTATTTTTCTTGGCCAACCTACAAAAATATGTTTCTTTTCTAAAAGTTCAGGACAGTAACACCAAAGTCTTAGCCAAAGGTTTATGAAAATATTACTTAAGTGGGTCTGTTAATGATTAAAATACAAAGTTCTCAGGAAAATTAGTTCCTCAAGGGATATGAGTAAATCCAAAAGCCTAGATTTCTGCTGATATAGTCTAACATTACTTGCGCTCCCCTCAAACTTTCTCCAATTTAATCTAAAAGAGATTCTTGAAAAGTTAAAAACTCAAAGTAAGGAAAGATATACCACTATCTATGGAATAAGATACTTTTTGTCAAAATACTTGCTATAAAATGTTTTAAGAGAACATTTTTACATACACAACTTACAAGCAGATAGCTCTTTAGAAGTATATTCATAAACGTATGGTATGCTTAGAAGCAAATGTAAAAGAGATTTAATGCCACCAGGAGTTTAGTCATACCTTTCTCAAAAATAAGCAAAAAAAAGAATACACCTGAGAAACAGATATGGGTCATGCCCTCAATAAAAGAGAAAGGTAATTAAAATGAAACGTGTTAAGTCCTATGTGGAAAAAGAATAAAAAGCAACCACCTTCACTTACTTTGGTTTTCGCAAGGGTGGGAGTGTGGAAAACATAGTAGGCTACTGAGGTAGAAGTCAGGAGAAGCCTCCTAAGGGTGGAGACCTCCAAGTTGGGACCAGGAGAACAGGATCAGGAAGAGGAAAGGGAAGAGTCAGCCAGCACGTGCAAAGGCTCAGAGCTGTAGGAAGAGGGCGAATCTGGAGACCGGAAGGAGCTCACCTGAGCTGGGATTGTACTGGAGAAGTATCTGGGATGTGGACAGTGAAAGAATATAAGGGAGAGCCAGCCAAAACACAATACCACATCAAAACTCACATTTACTGAATGTTTACTATATGTTAAGTACTGTTTTTCAAGTTTTACATGAACTGATTCATCTAATCTTCACAATCCTCTGAAATAGTTCTTCGAAAATTATGAAACCTGATCTGAGGCTTAGAAATTTGCCCAGCATAACATATGCTACGAAATTCCAGCCCAGGGGTCATTCTGACTCAGAGCTGCTAACGACTAGGCTTCTCACTGTACCTGAGGATGCTCAAAGCGCTCAAGAGTGGTGAGCACAGTTCTTCACCACACATCACTCTGACCTCAGTGGAGACAGAGGCAACAGGGGGGATGGCTACTATGCTGTTGCAGTGACCTACATGAGAGTTGATAGTAGTCTAAAATTGGAGAAAGGGGGATGGAGAGGAGTGTATTTGAGGACATTTAGAAAGAATATCTCCAAAAATGGAGCTACAGAGAAGAGAAATTGGAGAAGTGAGAAATAATACTCAAAATACCACTGGTTGGTCAAAAATGCAAGAAACAGGAACCTAGGCTATATTTTCTTTAGTAAAAGAAAATAGCCTCTAGGTAAAGTAATAACCACCACATTCATACACCAATAGGTATTCATAGTCACACAAAGCTTCACTCTGAGCCAGATTCTATATCAATTTTTATCAACCATGGCATTAAATAAATTAGAACAATTTTATATGTAAGAGATAGAAAAACTGACATAAATAAAATATCCAAAGCCATGGGATGGAGCGGTAAAGGATATTTAAATGATGGCATACATTCCATCTTTCTATACACTTAAAATGCAATTTCAGCAATTTCATAATTGATACCAGTAATTAATGTAATAATTTTTACTGTGTGATCTTATAACCATTTCTGATATACCATTTAATGCTGTAAATAACAGGAAAATTTTAAGAAGGAAATCACTGTATTTGTATCTATCACTGATACTTTCTTTTGAAATTGCAGGTACCATCTCAACTTTCTAAGAACCAGGATGAGAGAAGTTTGAAAATAACAATGATATCTAAACCAGTTACTCTGCAGAGTAAACTACTCAGTACATCCACAGAGTATTCTGATCAGCCAGGATTCCTTACTCAACTAAGCTATGAAATGTAAAACAATGAAAGAAAGAGAAAGAATACCTGGTCTTAATTAGTCTTAATAGGTGATAAAAGAATAACATAATTTATTGCCAACAATCCTTCACAGAATAAGAAAGATTGTAAATGAGACACTAATATCTGTTGATCAAAATTCTTAAACCCCAAACAGACCAGGTCCATCAATACAAATCCTATATCTCCAGAAGCTGAGTCTCTTTGATAAATCCCAGTGATTGAGGACAACACAGCATGTTTAAGTTTGAGAAGAAGTTGAAGTCTTTCAAGTAGGTTGTTTATACACTATTATATATAGTTTAAGGCATACAGGGGGGTAATGTTAACATAGAAATAAATTCCAATAGCTCTTCACCTTGAAGTACATTAAGAGAAGAAAAACTATTGATTCTGCTTGAACAGAATTTGTGTGAACAAGTTACTACTGCATATCGAGCATAAATGTCTTATCTTTCAAGAATATTTAAAAGATCTTCTCCTTTTCC
Organism: Furipterus horrens; assembly: GCF_987537825.1. Classification (NCBI taxonomy): domain Eukaryota; kingdom Metazoa; phylum Chordata; class Mammalia; order Chiroptera; family Furipteridae; genus Furipterus; species Furipterus horrens. Next base: position 97,836,059 of record NW_028327172.1, read on the forward strand.
TGCCCCATCACTGAACTCATTACTATTCTAGCAAATTATACAAATATGAATAATTATTGACCAGTTAACCCAACTAGTAGATAGGGGAGGCTATGGAGGAACTGTTAACGGAATACTCTAGAAGGAAAGGTAATTATAATTCATCATAGAAAAATATTTATAAAATAATTATTTAAAATATGAAAAGAATGCAGTTATATCAAAAGTGAAATTTTTTTCAGGAAATCTCATCTGACTTACGTGAATTTTATGTGTTTAAAAGTAGCAAAAATGTTATTGAAAAGTTTCTGAGGCAGGCACCTGAAGAAAAAATATTCCTTAAACTCATTCTTATCCATCTGTTCCCATAAGATGACTGGTGCAAATTCAGTAATATAGTGCCCTCAAGTAAAAAATAATAATTTTAATAAATATTTAACACTGAAAGATAAATTTTTTGTAGGGTGTGAATGCTCCCCTGTATTCAAGCTCATATAGTGCTCACTCAGCCACCAAATAACTTATGGGTTCAGGAATAAAAATAGAGAAATTATGGAAGAAAAAACTGAAATCAGCTGAGGCATTTCTGAGTGTTATATCTGAGAAAATACTAAAGAACTGGACTCGACTCTAAAACAAGAACTGCACACACACACACACACACACACACACACACACACACACCCTCCTTTTCCTTAGAAAAAAAGGAGATTAAATGGCTTACACACAAGCCACTTTCAAGTCATACGCTGGCCAATATGTCAACAGCCTTCTGCTTTAGAGAATATGTAAAGGGAACTATTTTAAAGTCACATCTAGTCAGTTTAATAGATTTCATGAGACTTTATATTTCAATGTCAAATGATAGAGTGAACTTGGGCATCTCTGGTAGAAGTATAACTTGGTCAAACATCAGTTTGGAAACATCCATCAAAGTTATAAATGCATAATGGCTTATGTACAAAGGTTATTCACTGCAGTATTGTTTCCAATAGCAAGTCACTATAAACAATATACATGCCCAACAGCAAAAAATGGCCATCCATACAAATGGAAATTAAATGATTCAAAAATGGACACCTTTTATATTTCAATATGGAAAGACTGCTTAGCCATATTAAGAAAAAAGAGACACACAGGAGACTTCCAGCCAAGATGGAGGCCTAGACTGATACGCTCCATATCCCTCCACAACTAAGAATGAATACAACTACCACAAAACCAGAAATAACCAAACGTTTCAGATAATAAGTGGAAGTCCAATGTATAAAGTTATAAAGAAGTGGTGCTCATTCGGACCGGTAGGAGGGGCAAAGCCAGGGCAGAGAAGTCAAGCTGTGCTGGTGGCGGCAGCAGCAGCGACGGCAGTGGGACGGTGGTAAGCACAGACACTCGTATTTAACGGGAGGCGAGAAGTGCCTGAGGAGCACCCCCAGCTGCAGACCGGACCCATCAGCTTGTGATTCCAACACCAGGGAAGGCAGACCCCCATTGCCTTGGGACTGTGAGGCACAGAGGGAGTGGGAACAGAGGAGGCTCCCAGTCTCTCAGCAGAGAGTGAACTGCAGGAATCCATCTTGGACACCCACCCCCAAAGAAAATGCCACAGCATGGTGAGAAGGGTCACCCGGTTGTGACAAGTTAACAGGGCTCTGCCCCCTGTAGCGCAGGAGGTGTGACAGCCCTGCCCTGGAAACAAAGGTAAACACAAAACTGTCAGGGTGGCATAGATCATGATAGAGATCCCAGTGACACAGCTGACCAGACAGCAAATATCTAATCTAACGAAAAAACAGATAGGAAATCTTTCTGAGGCACAGTTCAGAGCTTTGGTTATAAAAATGCTTACAGACCTAACAGCAGATCTTAAACAAGACAGGGAAGGAATGAAGGCTAGTCTTGCTGAAATGAACAAAAACACATACGAAACTAGTGGGGAGAGAAAGAAAACCAGGGATCAAATCAACAAATCAAAACATAGGAAATGAACAAACAGTCAACCAGTGCAGAAAGAGGACAACAAAAAGTGAGGAAAATGAGGAGAGGCTTAGAAACCTATGGGACAACTATAAGAGAGCGAATATTCGAGTTATAGGATTGCCAGAAGGTGAAGAAGAAGAACTAGAAGTGGAAAAATTATGTGAAAAAATAATGAAGCAGAACTTCCCTAACTTGGGGAAGGAAATAGACTTACAGGTCCAGGACGCACACAGAGTTCCAAATAAACTGGACCCAGGGAGAACCAAACCAAGACATATTATAATCAAATGTCAAAAATTAAGGATAAAGAGACAATCTTAAAAGCATCAAGAGAGAAGAGAATTATGTACAAAGGGGTCCCAATAATACTATCAGCTGATTTCTCAAAAGAGACTCTGCAGGGAAGAAGGGACTGGCAAGAAATATTCAAAGGAATGAAAAGCAAAAACCTACAACCACGATTACTCTATCCAGCGAAGCTGTCATTCAGAATAGAAGGGCAGAGAAAGTGCTTCCAGGACAAAGTAAAACTGAAGGAGTTCATCAGATCCAAACCATTGTTATATGAAATGTTAAAGGGGCTTGTTTAGGAGAAGGAGGATCAAAACTATGAACATTAAAATGAAAACTGCATCACAACAACCAACAAAAGAAGCTAGGGAATCGAAACAAAGGCAAACTAAGTAGGCAACGAGAGTGGGGAAAGAATGATAGGTATGGGGAACATTATGGGGGGAGGTCTGCGAGGAGGGGGAAGGGGGTGAAGGAAGGGAGATGGTACAGGAATTAAGAAGCAAAGTAGAGGGAATGCAGTAGACAGGAAGATGTTGAGAAGAACTATATACACAACCAATGGGCATGGACTAAGTGGGGGGGACAACTGAAGGGAGGGAGGTCACTGGGTGGAAGAAAGAAGAGGGAAAAGAAATTGGGACAACTGTAACAACATAATCAATAAAGCATATTTAAAAAAGAGAAAAAAAGAAAAAAACTTACCATAAAAAAAAAAAAAGGAAAAGAAAAAGAAGCACAGAACATGGTCATCACTATTTAAGTAAAAATGTGAAAGGAGTATATATATTTTCACACTTGCTCATGAAAGAATAGTGCTATTTGAAAGCCTTCACAAGAAGCTAGTTAACGGTGACTGCAAATGGAGAGGGGAGCTGGGGTCTGGAAGGCAGTACTTTACATATCTATTTATATGTGTTGATTTTGGAACTATGACTACATTACCTGTGCAAACACCAGGTAAATAACATCTTCCATGAAATTAAAAAAAGAGTCATGTTATTAAATCATTCTCCATATAGTCCAATGTTGTCCAAGGTTAATAGGAAAGACCATCCCCCCACTAATTCTAATCACTCATCTCATACAAATTTCTGATGAGTCCAGTGGATAATAAGTGAATAGGGACAACTATCACCATCAATTTTAAAAAGTAAAACTTCCCAGAGTCTGTGTGGTATCATCTTGATATCAAAATCAATTTCTTTAACTAAAAAACATTTTGTGCAATTCCATAAGAAACAAAGGATATTATTCTCTCTTTGAATATAATTTCTAAAGTTCAATTTTTATATCAAATATCCAATTCTACAAAATATCCTTGTATAAAGAGTAGCTTTACTTATTCAAGAGCACTGAATGAAGAAAATATCAAAAACCTATATACTACATATAACATGCTTATAGATCAGAATTAAAAATATCTGTATCATATATTGAACATATGAGTACCAAAACTCCATTGCTCTACAATGAGAAAATTCATTTGTAAAAGAAAATAAATGTTTGCCATTTTGGGGTTCAAAAAGTAAGAGTATAATTCATCTCCATTTTAATAAAAATAACCTCAAAACTCTACAAAGGATTTTTTAAACAGCATAAAACAGCTCTCAAATAAAGATATAACACATTCAGGAAAGAACATTTTAACTACATTGCTTTCAAGTCAATTGTTTATAAATTATTAAATATAATCAAATGGTTTGCTCAAATATTGTTTTTCCAATTAAACAAAAAAATTGTCAATTTAGTTATAAATACAAATAGTAACTTAGTATCTTATAACTAAATATTTTTAATATTTAAGTAATATAATAATTTTAGGACAGAATTCATGACTATGCTGGGCCTAAAACATTGGGGGGCCTTTTTATCTCATGTCCCACTAAAGCCTCAGTTATAAAGTCACAGCAGCTGCTACCCTCCCATTACCTTCTCAGTAAAGCCTTAAAAGACTCAGGTGGCTTTCCCAGGGCTACTTGAGCAACTGGAATCCAGCAGAAATCACGGGGATGCTAAGAGATTGTTGGGAAAAGACTGACAGTGCCCAAGTTTTAATACTTGAATCCATGTTCAATTACAAGACACTCTCAGAGAAATATCAGAAGAGATTAAATAAACTTCTGGATAAGGAAGGCAGTGTTCCCCACCATATCATCAAGTTATCTGAATTGAAACACTGCTTTACCTTCACTGAACTTAGAATGTTTTTTCATGTATTAGTTCTTTAGTCTGAAATCATTTTCCCATCTTTCTGCCAAGTGCAGACGCTAAGTGATAAGCAATGATACAAGCAAACATAAATGACTCAAAAATAACTGTTTTGAGACTTCTGGCCAAGATAGAGACCTAGACAGACACACTGTGTCTTCCACCACAACTAAGAAAGAATACAACTACCTCAAAACTAGAGACAACCAGAAGTTCCAGAAAATCAAGCTGCATGGAAGTCCAACAAACAAAGATATAAAGAAAAAATACTGATCCTGACAGGTATGAGGGGCGGAGAGGACACGGTGTGGTGATGGCAGTGACAACAGCAGCAGCAGCGGTGGTGACAGTGGTGGCGGCTGTGGCAGGACACCATAAAGCACAGTTCCACATTTTAAAGTTAGGAGGGACACCTGGGGAGCATTCCCAGCACCAGACCAGACCACGCAGCTCATAGTCCAAGAGTTGGGGAAATAAAGCCTCATTGCCTTTGACTGTGCAAATCAGTGGGGGCTGGGACAGAGGAAGAAACTGCAAGTCTCTCAGCAGAGTCCCCTTTTTCAAAGGGCCCCCATAGTCCTAGAATATCTGCAGACCCACCCACTCTGGGAACGACAGCCAGGGCAACAGCTAGAGAGGTTCCAGTCCCTTACGGAAGTGGGAGAAGTGCATGGAACAGGGACAAGTGCTGAGCAAACGGCATTATTCCCTCTCAGACGCCTCCCTCACATACAGATCCACAACATGGTGAAATGGAACACCCTGTACTGAAAAATACCTAAGTCTCTGCCCCTTACAATATAACAGGAGCAACAGCTCTACCTGACACAGAGGAAAATTAACACAGGAGCCTGTCAAGATCAGGAGACAAAGAAGTATGGCCCAAAAGAGGGAGCAGATCAAGGTTCCAGTGAGAGAACTAAGCGACGAGGAGGCAGCCAACCTAACAGATGCAGAGTTCAAAATGCCGGCGATAAAGATGCTCACAGGCTTGACAGATATGCTTATGTATGGTAAATGCATCAGGGAAGGATTGAAGGCTATGTTAAATGAAACGAAGGAAAAACACACACAAAACCAATGATGAAAGGAAGGAAACTGGGGTTCAAATCAATGATTTGGAACGTAAGGAAGAAAGAAAATAGTCAACCAGTACAGAATGAGGAAACAAGAATTGAAAACAATGAGGAGAGGCTTACGAACCCCTGGGACAACTTTAAACGTGCCAACATCCAAACCATAGGGGTGCCAGCAGGGGAAGAGGAAGAGCAAGAAATTGAAAACTTATGTGAGAAAATAATGAAGGAGAACTCCCCAAATTTGGCAAAGGAAATTGACATACAAGTCCACGAAGCACAGAGTTCCAAACAAACTAGATCCAAAAAGGACCACACCAAGACACATCATTATTAAAATGCTAAAAGTGAAAGATAAAGATAGAATCTTAAAAGCAACAAGAGAAAAGCAGAGAGTTACCTACAAAGGGGTGCATATAAGAGTATCAGCTGATTCCTCAAAAGAAACTTTGCAGGCAAGAAGGGACTGGCAAGAAATATTCAAGGTGCTGAAAAGCAAACACTTACAACCAAGATTACTCTATCCAGCAAAGCTATCATTTAGAATGGAAGGGCAGATGAAGTGCTTCCCAGACAAGGTAAAGCTAAAGGAGCTCATCATCACCAAACTATTATTATATAAAATGTCAAAGGGACTTACTTAAGAAAAAGAAGATCAAAATTATGAACATTAAAATGAGAACAAACTCACAACTATCAACAACTAAATCTAAAAAATAAAAACAAAATCCAACTAAGAAAACCAGAATAGGAACAGAATCACAGGTATGGGGATCATTTGGAGGGTTATCAGCTGGGAGGGAGAAAGAGGAGAAATGGGGAAATGGTGCACTATTAAGAAGCTTAATTGTTTGGTACAAAATAGACAGGGGGGAATTGATAATAATATAGGAAAGGGTGAAGTCAAAGAACTTATATGCATGACCATGGACTTGAAATAAGGAGGACGGGATTGCTGGAGGGAAGAGGGCTACTGGGCAGAGGAAAGCAAAGGGAAAAATATATACTTTTTAAAAAGTGCCTGTTTTTTAATGCTTACATATGAAATGTCTCAATCATTAACTGTTTTCTTTGACTTACCTATATCTGCTGATTCTAACTCATAATTAATAAAAATCACATTATATTATATGGCATTAAAAAATAAATGGGCCATCTCGTCCAAGGGACAAAGGTCTATCCATCACATAGTATCAGAAAAAGTAAAGGCATTATGAAATTTTTCCTTTCACTCTATTGAACATTATTCACCCTAAAATACATGGGAACTTATTAGGAGCTACAAACCATCTGTAAACAAAACAAAACAAAAAAATGGTGGTGTCATTTTTTGCATATGAAAGGAGACATACTAATAAATTAAAATTCTTAAGTATTAAAAGGAAAGTATGGTGAGAAAAGAGACACTCTCCTTCAAACATAAAGATCAGGGTCAGTCCCCTGAAGGGCGATATGTGACTTCCTACATGAAAGATAAGATCGAACCAGATCTGTGAATTGGGAAGGATAGCAAGCCAGGCAGAGACAACAGAGGGACAAAGGCTTGTGGCGGGTGGGATGTGTTAAATGAGTATGTATTTGTTGATCTGAAAGATCTAGTAACACACACAAACAAACACACACACACAGTGTAGAGGAAAGCTGGAAATAAGACCAAAGTCCTAAGATTAAGAATGGTATGGCAGACAGTATGGGGAAGACGGTTGTCTTGTGAGAGATCAAAGGACCTTCTCCAGGTTCAAGGGGCAGGATGAGTACAGACCCAGCTAGGTTTATAAACTTGGTGGGAGCACAGCATGACACCACTGTAATACTGCTTCCAATGTCTCAATGGAGTATGAAGTCACAAGAGCACCAGTTAAAATGAATTACTTCAGAGAATTAGTTATTATCGAAGGAAGGATGGGACAGACTATGCTTCTCAAAGGGTTTAACTGAATTCCAATAATATCAATATTGCTATTTCATCTTATAATTTGGGAATTACAGTATGTGTAGAAAAAGAAAAAAAAAAACTGCTCATTCTTCCATCTTATGAAGATTTGCTAAAATTAAAAACACTGCAAAGTAGTAACACATGGTTATTGTAAAGGAATGCAGTAACACAATACAGGAAATATAACCCAAAACCCACTCCGAACCATCCCCATATATCTTGAGATTTTTGTGGAAATTTCATGTTTGTTTTCAGTACTTTCTTTATAATTTGTTCAGCTATTAAAAGCCGATGTATAATCTCCTTTCATCCATAAGAGCAATGAAAAAAAAAAAAATACAGGAAAAAAAGCCCAGCTCTTAGAATTACAGACCCAATGAAAATACTATAGGGCATATACACCCCAGCCTCAGTGAGGGGGAAAAAAGAACACAAAGCCATTAGATAAAATGTTTTCACACTTAAAACAGCATTTTTTAGGACCATTATAGAACCATGTTGAAGGCAACTGGAAAAAGCATATGTAGCACTGATAATATTTTTTTTAATAATTGTATGCCTTGCTAGGTCATATCATTCTAAAAATAAAAGTGGCTTATGAGTGATTCTATTTCTACAGGCGGGCTTCAGGAAGTCAGTAGTGAGAACACACTGTAGGCTGAAATGCTAATGCAATTTCTCAACCAGAATATTTTAAAGAATAAGCAGTTCCACTGCTCACTGAACATAAAAATAAAGAAAAAAAAATTGAAAGTAAATGGCATGTAGATGGGTAGGAATAAAGAGACTGTATAAAGTATGGATTACTTTCATCATCAGATTCAGTCTCTCAGCTCACAACAACAATCTTTAAGACCACCTGCAATGTATAAAAGGCACCCGAGGGTCACAGCTAAAAATGAAAATGCATCTTTATCCACAGTGCGAGTTCTATGTATCTAGTTCTAGCAGCAGTATTCTCAAGCAAGAAAATAATCAGGTACTAACAGATTCCCTGTGTAGGTTAATCCATACACCACCAAAGATTTTTCACTCAGTAGAATTTCTGACTCACTCCCCTGCTGTTTTCAGGCTTTTAGCTGCACAGACCAAAGAAGCAATCTCATGGCTAGTCATAAAGGACCAGGACAACTGAGTACCCCCTTTCCCTGCATAACTCACTCCAAAAGCCTAATAAAGTGCACTGTGCCTCCCCCTAAGGCCATTCATAACAGAAGGGGACCCAGATGTTGAGCAAGCTTGGCTCAGCAGAGCCTCCTGAAGAAACTCAGCTTTCTTAAATGACATCCTTTGATTTAATCACATTAAAATCACATGTGCTTGCCAAAACCAAAATGAATATAAAAAAAATGGACACAGACACAGTGATTAAAACTAATGTCATTTCTGTGTCAGTTTATGTTCTTCAGAAAAGAACCAGAAATAGTTTTAAAAGATTAAATTTTATCCTAATTCTAGTAAGATGCCATTGAATCTAGAATCCAATTCTGAAAGGATAACAAGGGCATTAGAAATACAACAGGGATGAAAACGAACCAGTCCAGCATACTAAGTGGTACTCCCAATAAGCAAGGAAGAAATACTGCATTGGCCAAAAAGTCCGTTATGTTTTCTTCCATAAAATAGAAGACACATTTTCCATTTTCACCAATAACTTTATTGATTCGGATGTTTTGAGTATGTTGGCTGTCTTCCACTGTTGGCCTTTAGTGGGCAGAGACCAGGGGTGCTGCTAAACATCTTCCAATGCATAAGACAGCCCAGAGCAAAGAATTATTTGGCCAAAATGTCAACAGTACCAAGAAACTTCTCAAACTACTTTGGCATGTTCAGTCAGTCACAGCACCTTCCCCATACACTGCATAAATCTTTTTTTTGTGTTTCAGTTGCATTTTTACTTTTCTTTGAAATAATAAAGTATAATATGCCGAAAGTGTTTATTTTCTTCCATTCTCAATATAAAATCGCTGCACAAAAATTCACCAATTTTGATGTTTTTTTTTTTAAATGCATGCTGATATGACAGCTGTCACAACACAACCAAACAAGACTGTTTCAAATAAAGTTAAAGACAGCTAAGCACTACTCCAGCCATTGTAAGGAAAAAACATAATGGACTTTTTGGCCAACCCAATATTATTTAAGGAAAAAATTCATTCCTCAAGCTTGTTCTTACCTAAGTAAAGATGGAAGGAAACCAGCACAAAAAAAGTGCCTACAACACTACACCACAAACGCAATCCGTGGTTTCACATGTGCTGTGTCACTTATTTTCACACACAATGCCAGTATCTGCCAAACAGGTGTTATGTTCCTCCTTCCATACACAGTGAATGTGAAGTTTGCAGTGTTTCCACAAGCTGGATGAGACCACACAGCCTGTGAATGAGAGGAGGTTTCCAATCCTGCCACACACGCCCCAGGCTCACTCAAAACATGTCTTCACTGCTAAATTTACCTAAGGGTGAAATACTGCTATTGCTTTCAGGAGAAAATGCCACCCAAAGTGGCCCTGCCTGCGGCTGGCAAGGCTCCCCTGAAAATTAGTGTGTCCTTCTCAGAAGAATGTTCACCAGGGCCCCTATCTTCCAGTCCTATTCTTCACTTGATGTTTCTAGTTCACAGTTCTTTGATAATAAAAGTAAAAATACGTAGGGTTTATGAAAAATAATGTGTCACATACATATGGGATCATTTAATCATTTTTTAAAACTCAAATAAGTTTAAGACATATGACAGTCATCATATTATCAAAGATCAACAAAATAATGCAGCCAGGTGACATGACTACTCCCTTTTAAGGGTTGTTTCAATTTGATTTTTGGTGTCATTATGAACAAGACAGATATTTGATATAAAGAAAATCTATTGTATTTTATAATAAAAACAGTATTTAATTTTAAAACAATCTTGATATTTTTAGTCTCTATACTTGCTGTTGCTAGATTCTGCATAAATTCTGAAAAAGTTTGCAAATTTGGACATATTATTAATAAATCCATTTCTTAATAGAAAACTACAGTGTTTTAGAATTTAGAGACAGGGAACTTCGATTATTTTTTAACTAAATAACCCAAACAGTCATTTGGTTACTCAGTATCTATGGGCTAAATAATTAAAAAATAAACAAGCAAACAAAACAATGACTATCTGGCAGCACCAGAACTAACCTTACATCCCATTTATGATGGCTGATACAACTGAAGCCCTGTTTGTTCCTTCCTCAAAACTTCTAAGCTTCTGAATGGTTAGAGGGGTGACTCATGTCACTGACCACCAAGCAGCTGTTACAATCAGATTTCTGAAGAAATCATCTTCTAATTTTTTAATTAAAAAAGTATGATCATTTCATGTTCTGCAAACCATGTCATCTAGATGGTTCTAAATGTCAGTGAAATAAGAATTTTTTTTACTTATAAAAGGCTATGAAGTACTTGGAAAAGGATGGAAACCTTCCCCCACGCAGGCAGATCGGAGGAAAAACCAACTGTGATAAGACATGCAAAAGCAGAGCTCACAACCTGACCACCCACACCCATCACTGCATCACACCAGGAAAACAGGCAAAACCTGGTACCATGGTGCCTTACTGACTGGCTTAATCATTTGCTGTAAACTACTTCCAGGTAAAATCTGGGTTAGTTTAAAATGTTTCTTCACTACTATCTTTTTACTTGTATCCAGAATAGGCTCTACTTTTTAAAAATGTACTTTTGCCCTAAATCTTCAAAAATGAGGTCTTAATCAAATTATAATAACAAATAAAAAAACACTTCCATAGAAACATAACTTTTCCATGATTTGTGAGTATATTCATGTATTATGCGAATATTAGTTATAATGCATAAATATTTTCCAAATTTTAAAAAGTATCAAAATAATACTTTTAGAATAGTTGTGGCAATATTTTACTTAAATAGGTTTTTTATTTAACATTCATATATTTTCTAATCTTAATATAGGACTCAACAAATACAGGCTAATGTAAAAATAAACACCATCTCTAGTTAGCCATCTTCATTTCAGAAGGAATTAATAAGTCAGGAATGTTTTGTTCGGCATGAAGAAGGATACAGCAAAAGCATCATGGCTAAAGACAGTGACAAAAGTGTATATAAAATAATAAGAAAAAAGGTACTGAAATCCCTCCTAAAACTCCTGTTTGAGACTCTGAGACCTGACTCTGAATGGTGGGATGTGCAGGCAAGGGTACAAAGGTGAGGAAATAGTACAATGCCACACTTGAATTGTGTTATCCCCAAACATTTAGGGTAGCTTTCCTCCTTCAGTATAATCTGTGTACTAGATTAAGTTTTTGCTTGATAGAAAGAACCACAGAACACGGGTTTTTCTCTAAAGGTCACTGCAGTTGCTCCCCTATAACAGAACTTACACTGAGGCTGGAACATTCCTAGCACCTCCTGTTATTTCTGCTAATTGGCTTCAGGCCTGTACACCAAGACAAGGTAGTGAAAATGGCAGGCTCCCAATTAGCTTAACTTCCCTTAAGGTTCCTCTACTTTCTGGTCCTAAATTCTTCCAATCACATCTTGTTAAAATTGCTGCCTCCTCTTTTGTGGAATTTATTAGTTGCAATAAACAGTGGGAATATAAAAACAAGTCAGCACATAATCTATTAACTGCCAACATTAAATTATAGGCTACACACAGTATTGTTAAACATCAGAATTAAGGGTTTTGTTGCTTTTATTGTTTCTTTGGTCTCCAAATCAAAATGTCTGAAACATGAACACTTTTTCAAGGCAATACAACAACCCATTTAATTTTCAAATCCTTTGTGCTTCCTCTGAGATCTCTCAGAAAAATAAAGTCACAGATTGCCCTAAGGAAACGATGATCTTTGAAAGATACACAGTCCTCTGCCTTCTGAGATGAACCTGATATGGGATTCAGCTATAGGCCATTCTGAGTTATTCACTGGAAAGCAAGACTACTATTTCTAGAAAAAATGTTGAGCTTGACTGCGAGTCCTTCCTGCTACAGAGTTCTAATAAGACACATCACCTAACTTTGGTTATAGAGGTGTTGCTTACCAATATTCTAACAAAGCGAAAGAGATTCAATACAGTAGTCCCTCTCTATATCGCGGCTCACTTATTGCAGCCTCACTGTATCACGGAATTTTTTAAAGTATATTTAATTATTTATCGTGGATTTTTTGCTATATCGTGGGATTTTGCAGTCGTCGTCGTCGTCGTCGTCGTCGTCGTCGGCAGCCGTCCGTCTCGAGAGACGATGGCGTAGCTTCTTGAGAGTCTATCTGCACCGCCGAGAATGGCTGTGCAGTCTGACTCGGGAGTGACAATCCCTGCCACACTTGTTACAGGTGAAGGCAGATGGCCGTTGTTGCTGCTGTTGACGCTGCTTCCGCCTCGATCTTTTCTGGGCCGCCTCCTCGTTGAGCGCAGCCTCTGCACGTGACGTACCTTGCCTGACCGCGAGCCTCCAGGCTAGGCGGTCGTCTGCTTGAACTTCCCATGTGTTGAGATTGATGGAGCATTGTGTCATGTCCTTTTTGCAGATGTCTTTGAACCGCAGTTTTGGGCGCCCTGTCATCCTCTTGCCTTCTGCTAGCTCGCCGTAGAGGAGGTCTTTGGGGATACGGCCTGCATCCATTCTTTTGACATGGCCGAGCCACCTGAGGCGTCTCTCGCTAAGAACTGCATGCAAACTGCTCATATTGGCTCGCTTCAGCACCTCGGTGTTGGGGACCTTATCCTGCCAGGCGACATGCAGGACGCGTCGCAGGCACCTCATGTGGAAGCTGTTGAGTTTCCTTTCGTGCCTTGCGTAGGTGGTCCACGTCTCGCTGCCATAGAGGAGAGTGCTGAGTATGCAGGCTTGGTAGATGCGCAGTCTGGTTTTCTCAGTGAGGCTGGAATTGTTCCACGCTCGCCGGTTCAGTCTGGCCATAACTGTGGCTGCCCTGGCGATTCTCCGGTTGACCTCCAAGTCGACTGACAGAGAGCTCGAGATGGTGGACCCGAGGTAAGTGAAGTCGTTGACAACCTCCAGGGTGTACCCGTCGATGGTGATGCATGGGGGAGTCCCCGTACCTTGAGCCATAACATTCGTCTTCGTCAGGCTGATGGCTAGTCCGAACTCCTTGCATGCGTGGGAAAGGCAAGTGACTAGCTGCTGGAGTCCCTCTTCGGAGTGTGATGTCAAAGCTGCGTCGTCGGCGAAGAGCATCTCACGGATGAGCACCTCTTTGACTTTGTTCTTGGCTCGTAGACGGGCCAGGTTGTAGAGCTTGCCATCGGATCTGCTGTGAATGAAGACACCCTCGCTGCAGTCCTTAAAGGCGTATTGGAGGAGCATGGAGAAGAAGATTCCGAACAGCGTAGGCGCGAGGACGCAGCCCTGCTTTACTCCGCTGCTGACTGGGAAGGCCTCAGAGGTTGCGCCGTTGTAGGACACCGTGCTGTGCATGTTGTCGTGAAAGGACATGACCACAGCAAGCAGATGTGGTGGACAGCCAATCTTCCGTAGCAAGCTGAAGAGACCGCTTCGACTGACCAGATCAAACGCCTTCGTAAGGTCGATAAAGGCGAGGTAGAGTGGTTTATGCTGCTCGTGACACTTCTCCTGCAGCTGGCGTAGGGAGAAGATCATGTCCACTGTTGAACGGCCAGCTCTGAAGCCACACTGGGACTCTGGGTAGACGCGGGAAGCAAGGGTCTGCAGGCGGGCAAGAGCGACCCGGGCGAATACTTTGCCGACGACGCTGAGGAGAGAGATGCCCCGGTAGTTGTTGCAGTCGCTGCGGTCTCCTTTGTTCTTGTACATGGTGATAATGTTGGCATCTCTCATATCCTGGGGGATGTAACCCTCCTTCCAGCAGCGACAGAGTAGATGGTGGAGCGGCTGTAGCAGGACTGGTTTCCCGCTCTTTAGGATTTCTGGAGGGATTCCGTCGCTTCCTGGTGCTTTCCTGCAAGCGAGGCGGTCGATGGCTTTGCTGAGCTCTGCCGCAGTAGGTGGGGTGTCTAGCTCCTCCATGACTGGTAGGTCTGGGATGGCGTTAAGAGCAGTGTCTGTTACGGTGTTCTTCGTTGCGTACAGCTCGAGGTAGTGCTCGGTCCACCGCCGCATTTGCTGTTCCTGGTCAGTGATGACCTCACCTGTCTTGGACTTAAGGGGGGCGATCTTGGAGGGGATTGGCCCTGTTGCCTTCTTGATACCCTCATACATTCCTCGTGCGTTGCCTATATCGGCGGCTTCCTGAATGCTTCTGCACAGGTTTAGCCAATAGGTGTTGGCACAGTGGCGGGCGGTCTTCTGGACTTTGTTCCTGGCAGCCCGTAGAGCTTGAAGTGTACTGGGAGTGGGCGTGGCCTTGTAAGCCAGTAGGGCCTTCCTCTTAGCCTCGATCACGGGTTCCATTTCTTCCCAGTGAGCCTCGTACCAGTCAGCGTTCTTCCGCTCTTTCTTCCCGTAAGCAATAATGGCGGAGTTGTATATGGCGTCGCGGAGACGTGGCCAATTGGATTCGATAATGTCATCTGCCGCCACTCCCTCGCCGAGTGCATCTTCCATCTTGTTGATGAATTGCTGGGTCTTAACTGGGTTGCTGGCACAACTGGTGTTGATGCGTGGGCGACCTTCATCTTGGAGTGGTGCAACCTCTTCGGCATTATGCGCACCTTGCTTACCACGAGGGCATGGTCCGTGTCGCAGTCTGCACTGTGGTAGCTGCGGGTGAGGAGGGTGCTGCCAATATCTGTTCTTCTGGTGATGACAAGGTCAAGCTGGTGCCAATGGCGGGAGCGGGGGTGCCTCCATGACACCTGGTGGATCTCTTTGCACTTGAAGAATGTGTTTGTCACGCACAGGCCGTAGTGACACGAAAGCTCAAGCAGTCGCTGACCATTCTCATTGATCTTTCCTCTCCCAAAGTTTCCAAGGCAGGTGGGCCAGGCCATGTGGTCGGCTCCTACTCTTGCATTGAAGTCTCCAAGGAGATAGAGAGCGTTACTTCTGGGGATCTTGGATAACGCTTCGTCCAGTGCATGGTAGAACTGTTCTTTCTCTTCGATGATGGCGCAGAGGGTTGGGGCGTACGCGCTAAGAATGCTGACTGGGCCGAAAGTTGTTGACAATCGGAGGGTAAGTAATCTCTCTGTGCCTCCTGTGGGTGGCTCTATGGAGTTAACAAGCGTGTTCTTCACAGCAAACCCAACACCGTGCTGTCTTGGTTGGTCCGGAGACTTCCCTTGCCAGTAGAAGGTGTAGTTGGTTTCTCTGATAGTTCCGTTGTCGGCCAACCGGGTCTCCTGTAGAGCCGCAATGTCGATGTTTAGTCGTGCCAGTTCCCTATCGATGACAGCGGTTTTCCTGGCACCCTTGATCCACGGAAGGTCTGCAGTAAGTCCGAGGCATATGGTCCTGATGTTCCAGCTAGCGAGGCGAAGAGCCGGAGGCTTCTTACTTGTTGTTTGCTTGGAATTAACTGGTGCGGGTGTTTTGTGGCCCACTTTTCGAGAGGCGCCTCTCTGATCCCCACGCACCCAGTGGGGCAGGCGAGCCATGGCGAGACGGCACCTAATTGGCTGGGGCTGCCCAGCTTGAGGCGGGCGGTAGCTGTCCAGTGAGGTGCGATGACCTCTCCCACCGTCAGAGGAGACCCCTGGCGCTCGTTTCCTTCGCCAATCGGATGAGCTTATAACCGGTATCTGTCTCCTCCCGTGTTGAGTCGACATCTTGCGATGACGCTGGAGTGTCCTCTCCAGTGAAACTGAAGCTACAGAGCCTGGGCAGGGTGATATGGAGGGTCTGCTGTTGCCCGTGCAGCAGACCCCCCCTCTCTTCGCAGCTGAAGGGTCCAAGGGAAAGACAAAGTCAATACAGCTTGGCTTCAGGTGCGCCGCAGGAGTTGCCGGTGTTGACTACAATGTCAAACCGCCTTAGGGACTCCGGCTCCGGATTTTCTGTCGGGGTTTACTCCCTTAGCCTTTCCCCTGAAGAAGTATGCCGCAAGGCAGCGGAGGTTTTTTGGAGTCAGAGTTTTCCTTCTCTGATTTTAGAGATGTCCTTCCTCTTTCCTCCTTTACAGGAGTAGAGATAATTAGTGGTCTCCAATTATATGAATCAATTTCAATTTCTATAAATCAGATGATTTGGAGAGAGGGCTGTTCAATTTCCCTGGATTTTGCAGTAATGTGTATGTATTTACATGCGTAGTATTTATTATTTTAATGATTTTTGCCTAAATTTTTTCAAAAAATATATTTAAAAATATAATAAATGATTCTAACATTAAAAGAATATTAAATCGAAATAAAATATTGCACACTGTACTAAAATAAATGTAAGGTTCCTACTTCATCGATTTTCACCTACCACGTGGGGGTCTAGAACATAATACCCGTGATAAGTGACGGAATACAGTATTCCCTTATGTAGGACCAATCCTACAAAAAGAGAAAGACCAGTTCAGCTTCCAGAGGTGCCTGACAACTCAGCATTCTATATACTCTATTGTCCTTTTCATCCCTACTGTTTATTCCCACTGGCAAAGCTGATGTGGTCATAACTGCCTTCATAAAACAAAGACAACGAGAGACAAGCACTCTAGGAGGAAATTGAGCAAAGCCAAAACCACTGGAAGCATATAAACTCTAGGACTCTATTATTGACCTTTTTAGTCCAGATGGCATGAGAAGACAGCCATCAATCAGTTCTACCCTAAGTGATCCCCAAATCGTATAGGCAGAGGGTTGATTTTATTTAACCATAGAAAACATTCTTTGATCTATGTGATGTCATTCTCTTTATTATATTTTAATGGCAAACACTAACAGGGAAAAAAAAGCCACAGAAGAGACATCAGACCCTTAAAGTCAGATGACTCATAGGGAACAGTTAAAAGAACAAGTCCATAATTAAATAGGAACAGCTGGAAGATATTTTCAGTGTACGCAGCATACCTTATTAGTTCGCTTCTGTGTTTACTTTTAGCCAAAGTTTTAACACAGGTTTGATTAGTTTTTGCTGTTCTTGTCCAGTTAAATAGATTTCAGTCTAGTTAATTACCTTGCTTATATTAATTTAGTAAGTGGATAATCACTTCTAAACTTAAGTCAAGGAAAAAGATGGTTTTAGGCTCAGGAATCACAGCTAATGTCATCTACATTAGACTACACAGATTAAGGAAGTACTTATTTTTATAAAACCTGCTTATCATTGAATAAATACTTCAAATAACTTCAACAGAAACAAATCAAGACAGTATTTAGGGAAAAAAAGTATGTGGCTTCTAGATGCAATCCCTTAGCATTTATACTAACTTTACAGAGAAAAACTGTATTACTTCCTCAAAAAAAGATCTATAATCACAGTAGTAAGATAAACATTATATTTTTAGAATATAATTAAATGTATCATATTTTTTAAACTCTGAGATGACATTTTTTCTCCTAATCATGCAATAAAAATGGTCATGTTTCCATATTTAGCTAACTGTACCTTCCTCCTTGCTTTAACAGAACCCAACTGCATTCAATGATGAGCACCTGTGTTTCAGGGACGGGACAGGGCCACACCTCACCCCCAGCTCCAGGAGGTCAGGCTCAATTAGTCTAAAGCAAAACTGGTACTCTTACTCCCCTTGATTTAGATGTGGGCAGGAAGAAATCCAATTCCTCACATCAAAACAGGAGGGGCATCTTTTGGGGGTTTGCTTTCAAAAAGTGCAAGGAAGAAGACAAGTGCACTGTTCCTCTGTTCCTCTTCCTCTGCATGAGCGTACGATGGCCAGGGCGCTGGCAGCACGGAGCCGCTAGAGCCCTGCAAAGGCTCCTGCAGGAAACAGAGTACCCCATTTCCCAGTGAGGGCTTCCCTTCCACCAGTCTTCTTATTAATGAGTAATGAATGTTTCCTTATGCAATCTAGATTTTCTGTTATCAGCAGACCACTTTAACAGGCATGATTCTAGCTCCTTGGCAGGTATTATTATATCACTTGATTCAGCAACTATGTGAGGCAGATTCTATGACTATCCCATTTGATAAATTAATAAAGTGAGGTATGGATAAAATTACCAATGTGCCCAAATCTCATATCAAATCTCATATGGTAAATAGCTGGTAATCAACTGGGCTGACTCCAGGCCCAAGCTAACTTATCTAAATCTTAAAAACATTTTATTCAAACTGATAATGAAATAATAACATGAATTAGTTTAAAACCTGTATTATTTTCAGAAAATTATGTTTTTCCTAAATAGAACTTCCATGGTTTCTTCGTTATTTAACATAATTTCAGTCACACAATATTTCTGTATGTTAACATTTACTATGGAATAAAAATTAGTACATTTACCTTACCATCAGTATCAAAGGTAAACTGTCCTTTTTAGTAAGTTTTATAATTAGAACACCCCACATACATAAATTATTTTAGAAGGTTTATGCCACAAAACACAGACTGAGATTAAGTAAAATACTTAGAATGTCTTTCCACTGATATAATTAACCTAAACTGAAAAACAGCTATCTGTATCTAGGCAACATAATTGTTAATAATTTTAAAGATTACTGAAACAGATAAACAACAAAATATTCTCTCACTGAGTACTCACCTAGTCTTCTATCTATATGAACATTCTAAGAAAATAACTAAGTGATGAAATAACCAAATAAGAAATTTTTAACATCAAACCTATTAAAACTATCAACACTGTAACTGACAATAAATAATTAAGACTTAAAAAAAGCAATACTGCAAGAATTTTCTTTTTATACAACAAAATTTACCACATGATTTCTTAAGTCTTCATATGAACAGAACATTGATATAACAACTTTGCAAATAATCCTTCTTCCCACAACAGGAAGCTGTTATTTATACTGAGTGGTGAGCAATTCCGATTTCCATGCAGAATAAACTAAGCAATTCTAAAAACTTATAGAACTAAAATAGGTCCTTGACATGTATGAAAGGATAAGTCCCCAAACCTGACAAATGATCTAAATTCTGAAACAACACTATAACATATATTTCTCTCATAAAGTGAAGTCAGGTATAAGAAAATTTTAATTTGTCTCTTCATATCCTTTGACTTACTGCTTATGAATGGAGAGAAGAACCCATAAGTAGTCTGGAAAGTCTACTCATAAATTGCATTATTCACCCCAAATATCTATGTCTCAGCCCTGAAGTTGTGATGTTTCTGAATATACAACAAATATTCATAACTACTGATGAGAAATCTGTGCTCAGAATACTCTACATTAATGTTAGAGAAACTGTGACATAGAGCCTGTTACTTAACTAAAGTGTGTTAGAATAATTTACTCTTAATCATCATTGTAATGGAGGGAAACATTTTGGTATGTGGGTTAAGAAGTTATATCAAAGGCGCTTGTAAAAGAATTCATTTATGTTACCTGTTCTTGTTTCTCCAGCCACTTGTCCACCATCGGGTGACTAGCACTCAGAGATGAGCGAGCATTGTCTCTCTGAAACTGGTTAGACCAGTTACTAGTATCCCGTGGGAGGCTTCTGTAGTTTTCATCTTTCTATTTAAAAAGAAACAAGAAGTTTTCTTGTAAAAACAAAGATCCTTTAAATTAATGATGCACTTGGTTTGTCAAAAGTAGCAGAAAACTGATTCCACATATTAAAAATAATTTTACAAACCTATACAAAATAGCTGACTGAGGACATCCCATCTAGATTAGACCTGAAAAATGGAACTATACACCTAAGACAGGGGAGTCTAATGACTACAGCAAGAAAGGCAACACACGTGTGTGTCTGTGTGTTTGCGTGTGTGTGTCCACGCGCACACCCAGGACAAAACAAGATACCCTTTACTCCCTACCAAACCCATCTCCCCAAGCCAAGTACATGCAAACATGTTTCCAAAAAAAAGTTTTACTAGTGTTTTCTCTTCTTACTTCCAATCTTATAATAATTTTGTGAGGTATTTTGTATAGTTTAGCAAAAATGTATAAAGTAAGGAAGACTAATGAATTTGGCTCCCTATTTTCGAGCTTTGTAGTTTCATGATTTTGGGCAAGAGACTTAAGGCGATCTGGGTTGTTTTGTTGCCCAATTTACAAGCTCTTTGTAAGCATAACTCAAATATCAAGTAAAGCAAAAAACTGTCTATCCCAATACATGGTACACATGATTGTTCACCCCAACAAGCTTACGACACGTGATATCTTTACATAAAAACCTAGTTGGTAAATATCTATTTAAAATGACCCAGAATAACCACATGCTATTGGATGTTTCTTTTAAATAATAGCGTAAACAATTTACTACCAGTCTGTAAAACTTAATTTCGATGTTCTAAAAAGAAATGAGAGATCCAATATGGCAGAGAAGTAAGTGGAAGGTACACTAACCTCCTCCAAGGACCAATCTGAACTTACAACTTAACTGTGAACAAATCATTAGGATAACCAACTGAACACTAGCTGGAGAAAAGTCTTATAACCATGGAAAGATATAAAAGGCCACTTAATCAAAACATGACCGGTAGGGAGTGTGGAGACGTGGAAGGGCTGGCTGGCCTACCATGGGTGGCAGCTGAAGGGACTGAGAAACAGCTCAGCAGCCGGGGGTTCCCCCTAAGGAGGGCAGAGTCTAAACCAGCCTAGAGCAAGAGTGGAAAGTAAAATAGCATCCAGCTGTGAAAAGCAAAAAGCCACAGGGATTTTGCAGGCCTGAAAGAAACAACTGGAGAAGAAAAGATATTAAGCGGATCACTTATATCAGACAAAACAGATTTCACAGCAAAGGCCATAAAAAGAGATAAAGAAGGGCATTTCACAATACTAAAGGGAAAAATCCATCAAAAAGATACAACCCTTGGAAACATATATGCACCCAAGATCAGAGCACCCAAATATGTTAAGGAAATATTAGAAAGACTTCAGGAAGGATATAGACAGCAACAAACTCATAGTCGTCGTCGTCGGCAGCCGTCTGTCTCGAGAGACGATGGTGTAGCTTCTTAAGAGTCTATCTGCACCGCCGAGAATGGTTGTGCAGTCCGACTCGGGAGTGACACGGTATCTGTCTCCTCCCGTGTTGAATCGACATCTTGCGATGACGCTGGAGTGTCCTCTCCAGTGAAGCTGAAGCTACAGAGCCTGGGCAGGGTGATATGGAGGGTCTGCTGTTGCCCATGCAGCAGACCCCCCCTCTCTTCGCAGCTGAAGGGTCCAAGGGAAAGACGGAGTCAATACAGCTTGGCTTCAGGTGCGCCGCAGGAGTTGCCGGTGTTGACTACAATGTCAAACCGCCTTAGGGACTCCGGCTCCGGATTTTCTGTCGGGGTTTACTCCCTTAGCCTTTCCCCTGAAGAGGTATGCCGCAAGGCAGCGGAGGTTTTTTGGAGTCAGAGTTTTCCTTCTCTGATGTGCCCTGACTGGAAGATCGAACCAGCGACACTTAGCTCGCAGGCCGACGCTCAATCCACTGAGCCAAACCAGCCAGGGCAAACTCATAGTAGGGGATTGTAACACCCAACTGTCAACAACGGGAAGATCTTCGAAGCAGAAGAAACACCAAGGATATTGAGGCAATAAACAACACTCTAGATCAAATGGACTTAGTTGATAAATAAAGAAATTTTCACCCCAATGAAGCAACGTATACATTCTTTTCAAGTGCACATGGAATATTTTCAAAGACAGACCACACTGTAGGACACAAAACAAGCCTCAACACATTCAAGAAAATTGAAATTATATCAAGCATCTTCTCAGATCACAATGGCTTGAAATTGGAAATCAACCTCAAGGAAAAAAATCGAAGACATTCAAACTCATGGAGAATAAATAACATGCTATTAAATAATGAATAGGGTAACAATGACATTGAGGAAAAAATCAAAAAATTTCTGAAAAGAAAGGATAATGAACACACAACAACCCAAAACCTCTGGAATACAGCGAAAGCAGTCCTGAGAAGAAAGTCCATAGCAATACAGGCCTACATAACAAGGATAGAAGAATCTCTAATAAAAAATTTAACCCTACAGCTACAAGAACTAGAGGAACAACAACAAAAAAAGCCCACAGCGAGTAGAAGGAAGCAACTCATCAAAGTCAGAGCAGAATTAAATGACATAGAGTCTAAACAAACAATTCAAAAGATCAACAAAAGTAGGAGCTGTTTCTTTGAAAAGAAAAACAAAATTGACAAGTATTTAACGAGGCTCATCAATAAAAAAAAGAGGAGAAAACAAGATGGCAGAGGAGTAAGTGGAAGCTACACGAACCATCTCCCAGAACTAGTCTGGATTTACAACGTAATTTTGGAGAAATCATCTGGAATAACAAACCGAACACCAGCTGGAAAGAAGTCTTATAACCACGGGGAGAGAGAAAAGGCCGCTACATCACATGACCGGTAGGGACTGCGGAGATGGGGAAGGGCTGGCTGGGCTTACACGGGTGGCAGCTGAAGGGACTGAGAAACAGCTCAGGAGCTGGGGGTTCCCCCTGAGAAGGGCATGGTCTAAACCCCCAGCTGAGCTTCCCAGCCTACAGAAACAGAGTGGAAAGTAAAATAGTATCCAGCTGAAAAAAGCGAAAAGCCACAAGGTTTCTTGCTAGCCGGAGAGAAACAGCTGGAGAAAAAGAGCTCTTAAGGGGATCATATACGAAAATATTTTGCCCCCACTTATCCTGGGCTCAAGCAGAGGGGAGGCAGAGAGGACTAGAGACTCTTGGGGAGAGTTTGGCGCGGTGGCTTTGAGGGGAGAACTGGGGGAGCAGCGGACCAGGACCCAGTGCTGACTCATCCCCATTACTGCAGGCGGACCATTCCCCTCCAAGTGGCATCAGCCTCAGGGGAAGCAAAACCCCTGCCTACAGGAATTAAGCTGCCACACCCTCAGTCATTAAGTCTGATGGCTAATCACAGATTGAATAGATTAACAACTAAGAAGACAGACAAAGGCAGTAGATCCCTGGAAGTCTCCAACAGGCTGCCTAGGCCCAGACTGGTACAGAATCTAAGGCCACCAGAGGCAGATCCAGGAAGTGCAGATCATTCTAAGAAGCACCAACAAACAATAGGAGTCACAAAAATTGAGAGACAGAGAAAAAAAAACCCATCGAAAGGAAAAGTAGAATCCCCAGAAAGAGTGCTAAATGAAATAGAGGGGAGCAAACTATCAGATATGGAATTCAAAACATGGATTATTGAGAAGCTCAATGAGCTCAGGGGAAACTACAAAGAACTCCAGAAAAACTACAAGGAACTTACTGAGAATTACACCAGCATGAAAAAGGACATGGAAGCTATCAATAAGAGCCATGAGGAAATGAAGAATACGATCTCTGAATTGAAGAACACAGTAGAAGGAATTAAAAACAGGCTAGAGGAAGCAGAAGATCGGATCAGCGAGTTTGAAGACAACGTAGACAAAAACTCCCAGACAGTGTAGCAAAATGAAAAAAGACTGAACAAGACTGAAGAGGCTCTAAGACAGCTGCAGGATAACATGAAACGTAATAATATCCATATCATAGGAATTCCAGAAGGAGAAGAAGAAGAGCAAGGGATAAAAAACCTCTTTGAAAAACTAATGACAGAAAACTTCCCTAACACGAGGAGAGAAAGAGTTACGCAAGTCCAGGAAGCACAAAGGGTCCTAAAGAAGATGAACCCCAACAGGCCCACTTCAAGACACATCATAATTAAAATGGCAACATTCAAAGACAGAGAGAATCCTAAAAGCAGCAAGAGAGAAACAACTAATAACATACAAGGGAGCTCCAATAAGGCTATCATAAGATTTCTCAGCAGAAACACTGCAAGCCAGAAGGGAATCGCAAAAAATATTCCAAGCAATGAAAAACAAAGGCCTCCAACCAACAATTCTCTACCCAGCAAGCCTCTCATTCAAAATGGAAGGTGAAATAAGGAGTTTCCAACACAAAAGAAGGCTAAAAGAATACATATCCACCAAAGCAGCATTGCAAGAGATGCTAAAGGGTCTGCTTTAAGAAGATGAAGAAACAGAGAGAGACAGAGAGGAACACGAGTACAAAGGGGGAAAATGACAATGAATAAGTACTGAAAAGAAAGAAGGAACTTCTACCATTTGCAACAACATGGTTGGAACTGGAGAGAATTATGCTTAGCGAAATAAGCGAGGCAACGAAAGAAAAATACCTTATGCTATCACCTATTTCAGGAAACTAATGAACAACACAAACAAATGAGCAATATTGAACCATAGGTATGTAAGCAAGGAATAAACGAAGAGTAACAAAGGGGGAGATGGCAGGGAGAGAAGGGGGTAAGAAGGGGAATGGTCTAGTCAAAGAACACGTATAAATGACCCATGGACATGGATAGCTGGGTGGGGACTGAATGTGGGAAATGGGGTTCAGGGTGCAGGGAAGGAAGAGGGGAAAGAAAGTGGGACAAGTGTAATGGAAAAACAAACAAAAAAATTTTTAATGAAAATGTAAAGAATAGAAATGCAAGTTCAGTGAATAGTAGAAGGATAAGGATTTTCCTTCACACTGTATATTTTTCTCCCTATCTGATCCCTCCAGAGTTTGGCATTCTAAAGGAGTAAGTAATGACCTAAGTTTCTTTGCATAAAACTAATAAACCAGTTGTTAACAGAGGTTGTTTTTTGTTTTTTTGTTTTTTTTAACTAAGACTTTGACTGGAATGTCATTCCTAAAAGAGCCATGCTTGGTCTTTGGTTGTTACCAAAAAGCCCTGAGGAACTGGGATTGACTTTCAAAGGTAATAAAAGTCCACCAGATAAAAGGGCTGGTACCTTGGATGGGTGTACGGTCCGTGGCAATCTTTCCAGGGAAGGAATGAAGGTTGTTTTCCTGAAAGATGGCTAGATGGGACCTTAAGGCACAATGAAAAACCAGAAAGACTTGGAAAAGACAGGTGTGTACAGGCAAGGCTTAATGCCAGGTATGTGGTTCTGCTTCTGTGCCTTGAAGGGCAGACTGAAGGTCACCCTAAATGTTCCTTGTATAAGTTCCAGCAAAGCAGAACTAAAGATCATAAGTGATCATTTGCTGCTCTTGTTGTGTTTATGCAAATGAACAGGATAAATTAAAAATGGACTTAATGCAGTACCTTCAATGACAAGGAGGGTAATCTTACGGAGAAAAATCACAATTGAAGGATAATCACAATGCTCAGTTGTAGACTACAAAGTAGTGCAGCTAACCGTCTTTAAAGTTTCTTTTCATTTAAAATTTGTTTTCATTTGAAAGTTAAACTATGTCTGTGGTATTATCAAAGATGTTTAATTTACAGGCAAGAAGAATGTCAAATGCCTTGCAACTGGATGTCTTTCCGATAAGACAGTCCAACAGATTTAGAGCCTTGTATGTGGGTTATGATACATAAATTAACATGTATTTTCTGTTTTCAAAGGGCATAAGCCTACGATCTCATTACATGAGTGATTGTCTGTACGTACAGGCCTCACTTAATTCAGTCTACATTGCTGCCTCCTGAGAGACTCAATGGTTTGGCTGAACTAAGTGGCTGGGTTGGTGAAGAATGGGGTGGTCTGCGGACTTCACTTTAAAACTGGTTTCTCTTTTCTGTCCTAAAGGCTTGGACAGAAAGAGCCCAGAGGCCTGAGAGGGGGGGAAACCTAAAATAGTTCCCTCAGCCCAAACTAAGTATAATGGGTAAAAGGGTTTTCGACAGGTGAGATGTACCTGGCACACCTTCCTCCAAAGAAGCCCTTCTTTTCCCTAATGTGGGATATTGAAAAATTAATCCCTGCCTTTTGTCATCTAGTGGTTATGGATTGAATGATGACCTTTAACCCTGTTGCCAAATCTGTTGCCTCCAGAATACAACAAGGATGCCAGCCTGTTAAATCAAGCATGCCGTTGTCCAGGGACAGCCAACCAACCTGCAGTCTGCAAGATCCTTCCCCACGTGGGAAAGCCACCATCACCTCCACCCCACCCCCACTCTTATTAGAGATTTGTGGACCCAAGGGTAGGTAGGACGACTACCATGTCCTGCTTGAAGCAGCTATAGGAGCTTAAGACCTTCGCCCATTGTCCTTTATAAGATTATAAAGGGTCTTAAATCTGAGAGGGAGGGATTGTTATTTTTTATTGTTAAAACAATTAATTAATTATTTTTTAAAAAGAAGAATATATGAAAGGGTGAGGCAGGAAAGCTTGTATATACAACTCATGGGCATGGACTCGGGGGGGAGATTGTTGGGGAGCGGTGGTGCTAGCGGAGGGGAGCAAAGGGGGGAAAATTGGAACTACTGTAACAATATAATAAATAAAATATACTTAAAAAAAAGAAAAAAGAGAGAGGACCCAAATAAATAAAATCTGAACTGAAAGAATAAAAATCACAACCAATATCACAGAAATACAAAGGATTGTAAGAAATTAATACAGACAACTGTATGGCAAGAAATTTTACAGCCTAGATTAAATAAGACAAATTTCGGGAAACATATAATCTTCCAAAACAGAATCAAGGAGAAGCAGAAAGCCTGAACAGAACAATAACAAATAATGAAACTGAAGCAGTAATCAAAAAACTCCTGGCACGCTAAAGCACTGAACTGGATGGCTTCACAGCTGAATTTTACAAAACATTCAGGAAAAAACTAACTCCTATCTTCTCAAACTATTCCAAAAAATCCAAGAAGAGGGAAGACTCCCAAACTTTTTCTATGAAGCCAGTATTACTCTAATTCCAAAACCAGGTCAAGACACAACAAAGAAAGAAAACTACAGGCCAATATCGCTGGTGAACATAGATGCTAAAATCCTCAACAAAATATTGGCAAACCGGATACAGCAACAAATTAGAAAGATAATACACCACGATCAAGTGGGGTTCATCCCAGGGATGCAAGGATGGTTTACTATTCGCAAATCAATAAACGTAATACACCACATAAACAAAACTGAAAGACAAAAATCACATGATCATATCAATAGATACTGAAAAAGCGTTTGATAAAGTACAACACCTATTTATGATGAAAACTCAGCAAAATGGGAATAGAGGGAGCATACCTCAACATAATGAAGGCCATATATGAGAAATTTGAAGCCAACATCATATTCAATGGGTAAAAACTGAAAGCATTCCCCTTGAGCTCAGGAACAAGACAATGTTATCCACTCTCCCCACTCCTATATAACATAGTCTTGAAAGTTCTAGCCACAGCAAGCAGAGAAGAAAGAGAAATAAAAGGCCTCCAAACTGGAAAAGAGGAGGTAAAACTGTCATTATTTGCAGACGACATGATAGTATACACAGAACATCCTATAGATCCACCAAAAAACTACTTGACCTAATAAGTGAATTTGGCAAAATAGCAGGATACAAAGGCAATATTCAGAAATCGAAGGCATTCCTGTACACCAACAATAAAATTTCAGAGACATAAACTAGAGAAAAAAACCTACTTACTATAGATACAACAAAAATAAAGTACCTAGGAATAAACTTAACCAAGGAGAAAAAAGACCTGTATTCAGAAAACTATGTAATACTGAAGAAAGAAATTAAGGAAAATACAAATAAATTGAAGCATATAGCATGTTCTTGGATGGGAAGAATCAATATCATTAAAATGTCCCTCCTACCCAAAGCAATTTATAGATTCAATGCAACTTCTATTAAAATACCAACGACATATTTCACAGACCTAGAACAAATGCTTCAAAAATTTATATGGAACCATAAAAGAGCCCGAAAGCCACAGCAATCTTGAGGAAGAAGAACACAGTATGACGAATCACAGTACCTGATACCAAACTATACTACAAGGCCACGGTAATCAAAACAGTCTGGTACTGGCATAAGAACAGGCATATAGATCAATGGAACAGAATAGAGAGCCCAGAAATAAACCCAGGTTCATATGGTCAACTAATATTTGACAAAGGGGAAAGGAACATAAAATGGAGTGAAAAGAGCCTCTTCAACAAATGGTGTTGGGAGAACGGGACAGGGACATGCAAAAAAAATGAAACTAGACCACCCACTTACACTACACACCTGAATAAACTCAAGATGGATCAAAAACTTAAATGTAAGCCTTGGCACCACAGAAGTCCTATAGGAAAGCATAGGCAGGAAAATTTCAGATATCCACATAGCAATATTTTCACTGATATATCTCCTAAGGCAGGGAAATAAAGGAAAGAATAAACAATGGGACTATATCAAACTAAAGAGTTTCTGCTCAGCAAAAGAAAACATCAGCAAGATGAAAAGGAAACCAACCGTATGGGAAAATATATTTGCCAATAATACCTCAGACAAGGGACTGATCTCCAAAATATATAAAGAACTTATACGGCTCAACGCCAAGAAGACAGACAACCCAATTAAAAAATGGGCAACGCACCTGAACAAACACTTCTCCAAAGAGGGTATACAGAGGGTCCATAGACACATGAAAGAATGCTTAACATCACTAGCCATCAGAGAGATGCAAATAAAAACCACAATGAGATACCACTTTACACCTGTCAGAAGTGCCATCATCAACAAATCAACAAACAACAAGTGCTGGCGAGGATGTAGAGAAACGAGAACCCTACTGCACTGTTGGTGGGAATGCAGACTGGTGCAGCCACTATGGAAACCAGTATGGAATTTCCTCAAAAAACTAAAAATGGAGCTTCCTTTTGAAGCAGCAATTCCATTGCTAGGACTATATCCAAAGAATCCTGAAACCCCAATTCAAAAGAACCTATGCACCCCTATGTTCATAGCGCACTATTTACAATAGCCAAGTGCTGGAAACAACCTAAGTGCCCATCAGTGGATGAAGTGGATCAAAAAAACGCGGTACATTTACAGAATGGAATACTATATAGCAGAAAGAAAGAAGGAACTTCTACCATTTGCAACACATGGATAGAACGAGAGAGAATTATGCTTAGTGAAATAAGCCAGGCAATGAAAGAAAAACACCATATAATATCACCTAATACAGGAGACTAATGAACAACACAAAAAAACAAGCAAAACTGAACCAGAGGGCATAAGCCTATGATCTCATTTCCTGAGTGATTGTCTGTACAAACAGGCTTCACTTAATCCTGTCTGCATGGTTGCCTCCTGAGACTCAATGGTTCAGCTGAACCAAGTGGCTGGAATACAATACGGATGCCAGCCTGTTAAACCAAGCATGTCATTGTCTAGGGACATCCAACTGACCTGGAGTCTGTAAGATCCTTCCCCATGTGAGAAGGCCACCTTCCCCTCCTCGCCCTCACTCTTATTAGGGATTTCTGGACCCAAGGGTAGGTAAGACAACAACCCTGTCCAGCTTGAAGCAGCTAGAGGAGCATGAAACCTTTGCCCACTGTCCTTTATAAGATTATAAAGGGTCTTAAGTCCGAGAAGGGGGATTGTTATTTTTTATTTTTATAAAAAATCAATTAATTAAATTTTTTTTAAAGAATAATACAGGAAAGGGTGAAGCCAGAGAACTTGGATGCATGACCCATGGACATGAACTAAGGGGGAGGGATTGCTGCGGAAGGGGGGTACTTGGCTGAGGGGAGCAAAGGGGAAAGTAATTGGAACTATTTTAACAATAT
This sequence comes from Furipterus horrens, assembly GCF_987537825.1. Classification (NCBI taxonomy): domain Eukaryota; kingdom Metazoa; phylum Chordata; class Mammalia; order Chiroptera; family Furipteridae; genus Furipterus; species Furipterus horrens. The sequence goes on from NW_028327172.1 coordinate 97,866,122, forward strand.
AATCAATAAAATATACTTAAAAAAAAAAAGAAATGAGAAGGCTAACATAAAGTAGGGAACTTAATCTTTTCAATAACTAAATCAAAATAAATATCTCCTACAAGAACAAATTAAAAATGTTAACCTGACTTCAACCCACTTACATTAATGCCCCACTTCAAGAGAAGTAGCAAAATGTTTTTCTTAATAACTTTGTTAAAGGTAAGCTGTCTGTACATCTTATATACATGATCGATTCTTATTCTTCATTTATTAAAAAGCACGAGCAGCGAATATAAACATAGAAAGATAAAAGTGTAATATATAGGCTTGCAATAGACCAGGATAGTATTTTCTTTCCATTCATGAGTTCCATCAGAGAATAAAACTTAAAAGTAATATGACAGTTTTGGATCTATGCCAATACTGTGATATATGAAAAAATAATTTTATCTATACATATTTATCAGTATAAAGTTTACCATGAAACATTTTAAATTTTTTAAATTAACCTACAGAAAATGAACTTTAACATTAAACATCCGTGGCAAGTACTTTTTACCAGAAAATTCAGTACATTTCTGGTCAGTGCAGCTCTAGACATTTGAAGGGGTATAACCGTGAATGCAGAGAGATGCTGTAAGATTCAGATGCTGTTCCAGGCCCAAGACTAGGGACTAACTGCAGTAATGCGGAAATAGTAAAATAAACAGAGGATGTAGACAAAATCTAATGAAAAACTAAATCTTATGCATCCCCAAATACTAAGAGCCCCTCCTTAAAACTTGAGCATAACTTCAGAACAAAGCAAAACTGTATGTTTCATATGATGATCCATAAACTTATTGAAGAAATTCAAATAAGTCATAAAGTATTGATAAACTTATTAATGACAGAACCTTAAGTCTCCATGAACAGAAGAGGAATTGGAAGTGTGGAGAAACACATGTAGAATTTTTATGTCAAGGATTTTGAGACTAATTACCATTGGCTGGGAGCCCAGGTATTCTATTCATTTTTCTCCTCTAAGGTGATTATCACACCAACTCTTTAATTTGAAAATGAATACTTAAAAACAAAGCATTAAAAATATATTCTTACTTTCAATAAAAACTATTTCAGAGAAGCCAACAGTGTCAGTAGATGAGGGAAGCTTGCCTTTCAGCAAAATGCCAAGTAGTAAAAGTAGAATAATAAATAAAATTACAAAAATCACCAATTTCAACTCCTAATGAAATAATTCATTCAGGCAAAGATAATCGACCAGATGTTAAAATGTCTCAGTAAAAAATTAATACTGAACTGGCTGTGTGTGCGCATAGTGACAAAACACCACTTGCGAAGGAAGAATATATCTTTAAAATGAAGAGACCAGATGTCACAAACTTCTTACTTTCCTTGGTGTCAAGAATCCAATAGGCTACTGGTACTCCGTTTGATTCCTTCTGAATCTCCGTCATTATTCCCCACCATATATGGCTCTCATTTTGACTCTTTTCTATAAATTGCTTACTACTGTCTCCCTGGACAAGCTCGAAAAGTGTACAATTTCAAAGCCTCCTCCCAAACAACTTATTGGTACAGGTCACGAACACTACACTTTTTCCTGAATTTATGATCTAAATTTCCAACAGGATGCCCCAAAGATACCTGAAAATCAATAGATTCAAAATGAATTTCATCTATCAATTCCAGCATCCTTATGAAAAATATTCATAATCTTCTTCACTAACTTCCTGCCTTTCTAACCCCCATTTCTAGGTCTTGGTAATCACTGTTCTTTGCCGAGGTTTCTCACAATTTGGTCATCACCTATTCAGAATCAACTTGTCTTTCTCCTGAAATCGCAACAGCCTTCTACCTGAACACTGGCTCAGCCTTACCCTCTGCCAGTGTTCTATGCCACTGCCCGCAGAAGCCTTCTCTAAATATATGTTAGGTCACAGCACACCTGAAACAAGCACTGTAGGTGACCGGAGGAACCTTCGGACAAGTGCACCTCTTCACCTTCACTCACCATCTTCTGAGCCTAGAAAACTCCCAGAACATTTCTTCTGTAAAAATACTTACCACTTTACAACCCTCATTTCAAAGGTTACTTTCTCTAAGACACATACCCTAATTATCAGTAGAACTAATAATGTCATTACCCTGGCTGGTTTGGCTCAGTGGATTGAGCGTCGGCCTGCGAGCTAAGTGTCGCTGGTTCGATCTTCCAGTCAGGGCACATCAGAGAAGGAAAACTCTGATTCCAAAAAACCTCCGCTGCCTTGCGGCATACCTCTTCAGGGGAAAGGCTAAGGGAGTAAACCCCGACAGAAAATCCGGAGCCGGAGTCCCTAAGGCGGTTTGACGTTGTAGTCAACACCGGCAACTCCTGCGGCGCACCTGAAGCCAAGCTGTATTGACTCCGTCTTTCCCTTGGACCCTTCAGCTGCGAAGAGAGGGGGGGTCTGCTGCATGGGCAACAGCAGACCCTCCATATCACCCTGCCCAGGCTCTGTAGCTTCAGCTTTACTGGAGAGGACACTCCAGCGTCATCGCAAGATGTCGATTCAACACGGGAGGATACAGATACCGTGTCACTCCCGAGTCGGACTGCACAGCCATTCTCGGCGGTGCAGATAGACTCTTAAGAAGCTACACCATCGTCTCTCGAGACGGACGGCTGCCGACGACGACGATAATAATGTCATGCTTTTTGTTACCACACTATATTCTAATTTTACTTCTAATTACTGTCCTAACTTATAATTTAGTTAATATTTTAAATTACTATTTCCATTATTACTGTGAAACCCAGGCATCAGCATTCACCTTTCCACTCAAGCACTTAGCTCAGTGGCCTACACCAGCGCAGATGGCTTTTCTTGAATATGAAGTTTTCTATTTTCACATGGTTTCGGAATACTAACACTTTAAAAGAACACTTCTAAACTGTTTTTAAAATTGATAAGAGAATGCTTTAAAAGGCATAAAGATAAACTTCAGTGAAAATGTAGTAACAGAATTTTCAGATTTATACTAACAGATGTATACCATGGGTATGTGCCTATTTCAATTGAGTGTCTGTTGAAAATGTGATTATTTCCAATTACATCTAAAAAGCAGTGTGAAATAGCTTTGGTTACATCAATTATGGCACATAATTCATTCAGCAAGCCACCACAGAATAATCACAGAAATGCAAGGGCTGCAGATCAAAAGGTCTGTCTTTTTGAACTGCACCTGAAAAACCCTACAGTTTTATTTTCTTAGAATCAATTCTGAGAAGTTAATTGATAAGGAAAATAAAATTGACATTAACTCGCATAACAAAAACGGTTTGCTATTCAATCTTGTTATAGTAAAATCAATAATGAATTCATGTATTAACCTCATTTTTGATGTGTGAAAACAAAATTGCAATAATCTTCAGTCATTTTCAGGTAAGTGAAGAATTTCTAAAATATATTATTAATCACTATGCAAACTATACATTATTTTGTTGATAACATGATGCAGGTATTACTAGCCTTTCAGCCATGATCTTACTGACAATTCTATCTGAAATTTGGACCACGTACATAGAGTACAATCCTATAAAGCTATGATTCTGTATGTACAATATGTATGAGTGCATTGCCCAACATAATAATACATTTTGTACTTCACAATGTATGGTCGGATATTAACTGTTTCCAGTTGAAATGTACACAATATGTTCTGCTTTCAATCTGGAAACATTTATTTTGGTGTTAATGTTTTTTTTTAATGTAGTCTTCACTATGTCTATGTAAGACTATCTACATCTTTCATGAATCAAACTACAGTCAACTATTTTAAAAAGTCAAAATTTTTAGGTTAAATGTATTTGCAAAACCTGTATTTCATAACGTAAAGGATGGAAAACCAAGCCAATAAAATTTTTGCCATTTATATATTTGAAACAAGTTAGAGCTGTATTTATAATTAATTATAGAATGTGATTTTAAATCTGTTTCAGTCTATGAAAAGATTAATGCCCCCAATTTGTATATTGGTAAACTTCAAAGTAAAATAAACCTTTTCCTTTAAACTTATAAAAACTTATCAGTAGTACCAATATGCAAAATCCTAAAGAGTACTGAATTTGCTAATGATAAGAAATAATTAACTATATTAAAGCCAGTACTTTATCTAAAAGATTATATAAAAATAAAACCATAAGGAACTACTTTTTTTTTTTTAACTGTTAACTTTAATCCTCTACCTTTGAGGCTGACCCATTCAGCTTTGCTGCTGGGTGGGAAACTTTTCCTCTTGCAAAAATAACAAAACAACAACAACAAACACATGTTCCTGCTGTGAACAGGAATTTTTCTTATCACCTAAATGTACCGCCACACCATCAGCTTCAAAAGTTACTCAGGCTGAGAAATGCATATTAATTCACTGCTCCCTGGTAGCAGTATTCTGGTTGTGGAGTAAATTTCTTCCACTGTTAAGAAAAGTAACTCTCTTCTCACCCCCTAACCCCTCCCAAAGCCAATTGGAATTCAATAAAATGACACAGAACCTACCAATGCCTTGGGAGAGAAGCTTATTCCTGGCATGCTAAGCTGCAACCTCAAGGTTTTATCTCTCAGAAACAGCTATTTAGCTGATGGTCAGATTCCTTGGCAAGCTCACACTCTAAATATATTTAGAATATTTCATGAACATTACAGAAGTAATGTGTATTTCTGTTAGCATAAGAAACCCAGCTATGTTTTCTCTTTGTTTCAGTGCAAAAATTCCAAACATTTCTTAAAAAATCACTAGGAATTGTGCCATATTCTGAAATACTAAATAGTCAATACATAAAAATTTCACTTTCACACCTTCTATACATCCTATGCTTTCAAACACTCCCGTGTGATTTTCAGATTTTAAATACACAATATGTTTCAATCTTCAATTGTGGCCAAAAGGAATTCAGTTTGCGGCTTCATCATTTCCCCCCCTAAAAAACAATAAACATTTTCGGATGTCTAACCTGAAATTATGAGACTGAAGTGAAGTTAGTAACTATAGCTTAGGTTATTTTTAATTACATGAAGCTTGCTAAAATCATCAGTAATCATATTGTTGATTCAAGCAGTAGACCCGTTCCCCTCTCTGGGGCCAGAGTTCATCTCTGTGCCTCCTAATGGTAACACCAGAGCATGACTTTGGAAGCAATGCCAAGGCGAAAGCTTAGGAGAAGGTAACAACCACACATGTTCTGTAAATAGCACTCTTATCAATATACTTTTCTGATCTTCAAATCATCCTTTAAGTAATAAATGAGAACAAGAAAGACAGAGAGAGAGTGCAAGATGGGAGGGAGGATAAACCAACTCCCACAAAACAATGCAGGTTCCAGAAATAAGCTGTAAACAAAGGCACTTAGTTTGACAGTCCCTATCCTTTCACCCAATGCCTACTGAGACATTTTTTAAAAATAAACAAACACAGGGTTTTATTCCAAACACAGTACTTATCATTGCTTATCCTACACACACGGCAATTTTGATGTGATGAACTGAAAAGCATTATTAAAATCCATGGTGGCCAAGTCTACATGTAATTCCTGATGTTGATCCTAATGCAATTTCACATTAGCTGTAACTCCTGTTCGTAAATAAGCATAAATACTGGTACATGTATGCGTCTAACTTTCCTTCTTGATATTTGCTTTCCTCCATATTCTTAATCATTATTAATAAGAAGGGTGGAAGAGACAAAGAGTATGTGTTTATAAAATTTGTTTGTAATTCTAAGCAAAACTATGACAAGACAAAGAGAAAACCTTAACATCCATACATTTTTGTCAAAACAAAATTTTGTGTAATAGTAGACTATATATTACTAGTGATGGAGATACAGTTTACTGAAGTGTGGCAGAATTTGCAGTGAGACACTGATTACACTGATATTTTTTTTAATGCTTAAAAAAGTTTAACTTTTAAAAATTTTAAATGGAAGTAACAAAATCCTAAGATTGTGAATGCCAAACATTTATTCTAGTACCTCTATACCTCACTTATTTTTAAATTACTATTTTAATCTTTATAAAGTGAGTTTAAGTTTTGAACAGAAATTAGTAGCAAAAATTAAAAATAATTTACCCAAGCCAATTTTCTTTTTATTAATATACAAAATAAAATATCCTACCAAGTACATCCAATTTTATTAGTTTCCTTTGAAATAGATGCATAATTCTTAAAACTCATTCTGGCCTAAAAAATCTGAACTTCATGCTTTTTCCATTCTTTATGATATATGCTCAATATCTTTTAGCTCATAGAACTACATTAGCTCAGTGGAAAACTCAAGAATATTCAATATGCCAGAAAAAAATTCATGTTGGAACTCTCTTTAATATAGAGGTAGACATCTGAGAATTTTGATTAATTTTGCAAATAAATCTCCTGTCACGCAGCAAATCTTTCAGGTTGATATGCTGACAAAACCAGAAGCATAACATTTTAGTTTTATCTCACAGCCTTCAATTGATCGCACCATGTTAACACTCTTAACACCAGATAAGAAAAACAACCCCCAGAACATGGATGCACACAGGGCCATGAACATAAAGGAATCTGATACAAAGAAGGGTTGGGCCCTCGCTGGTGTGGCTCAGTGGTTGGAATGACATTCCATAACTGAAGGTTTGAGGGTTTGGTTCCCAGCTGGGGCATGTACCTAAATCACAGGTTCATCCCCAGTCCAGGTGCGCATGTGTGCAACCCCCAGTCCAGACGTGTACAATCTCTGACCCAGCGTGGATCCCTGGTCTGGGTGCCTATGAAGGCAACCAATCAATGGTTCTCTTGCACTGATGTTTCTCTTCTTCCGTTTCTCTTTCTCCCTTCCACTCTCTCTCTAAAAAAGCAAATGAAAATGTCCTTGGGTGAGGAGGAGGGAGGAGGAGGGGGGAGGAGGGGGAAAGGAGGGGAAGGGAGGGGGAGGGGGAAGGGGGAAGGGAGGTTGTTCTATGTGATTTTATTGAATTAGCTTGGTGAGGGGTTAGGGGTGAAAGGAGAGTTACTTTTCTACATTTCTCAGAGTGGAAGAAATTTACTCCACAACCAGGGTACGACTACCAGAGAAGCAGGTCAACTTGTAAAGGCCGTGTTTCCAGAGGTGACCATCAGAACACAAATTGCTGTGAAGCCACTAGATCTGCTCGTGTAGCAATCCAGAAGATCCAGCAAAAAGAAAGATCAACAAAACAGCCTCATTCAGGCTACTTCTTTGAACGAATGTCCTCAGTTGTTTCCTAACCCACTTCAACAATTCAGAATTTTTAAGCTGGAAGGAAAAACCAAGAAAGAATTCAGCTCAACTCCTCACAGTCTAAAAGAAGAAACAGTTGAGAGAAGTTGTGGCAAATGCTCTGCAGAGCTTAGGATGACTAACCAGTTCCCGTGGTTATCGTTACCCACTTTGAATGCCAAATTTCTGAGTAATAGGATGTGTAGCCTCTCACTCTAACCCTAACCACGAACTACGGTTTACTGGGTCATTTCTGGTATCTAGTCATTCCTACACAGCGACCCTCCCACAGGAAGGTACCTCCTGAGTTCTTGTAGTTAAAGTGGGACAGAGTCATTAATTAATCTTGAAGCACAAATTATACTTATATTTGAGATGGTGGGTTCACTAATAAATACCAATCTTATAAATAATTATGAATAAAATGTTTGTTTTAAATTGCAGTGGTCTCTTGCCAGGTATAACTGGGATTATCTCTTTTATCCTGTGAAAACTTGCATAAGGTGGCAAGGAGAAGGAGAAAACAGATGGAGAGAAAATTTTATTATTTTTTCAAGTTATGAAAATGTTAACTACACCTGAATTCTGAGAAACTGAGGAACAGCAAGATAGAAGAGAAGCTGCCATGAGAGCAGCTGACGTGTTACTTCTTGTACAGCACTCCATGAAAACCAACACTTCACTGTCAGAGCCATAGGCGTCCCACTAGCAGTAAGAGTAAGGAAGAGAGGACTAGGCCATCATTTTTGAGCCTCCTCCTCCAAGAGCAAGGGTATGAGGGAAAAAAAATTTACACACACACACACACACACACACACACACACACGCAGGTCAGATGACATCTTGAACAGCTTGAATCATTTTCTAAAACTAAAATAAAGATTAAGACCAATCTCTGCCTAATGCTGCTTTACTCTAAAGAGCGAATTTAACTCTGAAACAATTTTAAAATATTTTAAAAAGTGGTACATACTTCTTATTTTGAAGGCAAGAAATACCCATCCACATTTCATTTTCTTCCAAAAATACATAATTCTAAATGTTTATATCTCAAAATCAAAACTGTAAATAACAATAGTATTTTGCATCTGGAGCAATTTGCATAATACCAAGAGAAGGGAACAGATGCTAGGCATGAGGGATAGAATGTAAAATATTTACAGTAGTTGTCTAATTCCAAAATAGGTAGAGTCTTACACATTATCTAAATATGCAATATAAATCTTTTATATTTATCTAAATAATTTCATCTTAATTTTACATTCAAACAAATTGCTAACATTTGAAAGTCAAGAAACTTGTGCCATGTACAAGCAGTCTGCCAATGTAAATATTAGCACTTCCTTCTTACCCTTTTCAGTCCACAATCATAACTTCAATGAACTGGGTGGATCAGACGAACAACTGGCTAATTTCCATGAAGTTCCTGGGTACAGTCTAAAATATAGCTTTCTTAAAGATTTTCCCTTAATTGTGAAATTGCCTCCTCACTCAAACCAGCTCCACAGATACATTTTTGAAATGTAATTAATTTTCCCTATAATCCCATCCTACTTACTGCTTCTTACACAATAATAAGGACTCTGTATACAGAGTTCCATGTCCACATGGGAGGCATTTAGCATAAAGAAATCAATGACTAAAATTTCTACAGAATTAAGTCCTTCTTTTCAACCCCATCAGCAGAAAATGCATGTTCTCTGAGCAGAACATTAATTACCACAAAAACTATTTTTGACCTTAAAGTGTAAGTGAAAAGTATAATTTATAGAACTATAACTATAGAAAAATTTTGTGCAATTCCTTTTGAAATTCCCACCCCCAATTCACCCCACCCCCAAAAAACAAAACCTTAACAATCTGAGAAAACTGGAAACAAAATTGCTGTAGCACCAGGATGTCTTAAAAAATAAAGACGAAAGTAGGAGTACCTAGCTACCAGAATGCAACATGTTTAAAACTAATAATCATTTCCAGAATTCAGGCTTATGGGGAGAGTGCCAAGCATAAATCAGCATTTAATAAACTCAGTTGAATTTTTAATAAAACTTATTTCCAAAGAGAAAAATACATTTCAGGGAATGACCAGGAATGTCAGAAGGCTCATAGAGACCTGTGGCTGATTCGTGGTTCCACACATTCAATTCTGTGCAGTAACTGCCATCTCTGATTCTCTCACTTGTAAAGCTGGGATTTAAAACAACGTCTCATTTTGGAAAATGTTGGGATTTACAGAAGAGTTGCAAAGATAGTACACAGAACCCCTAACTTCGTCCAATGTTAACATCTTACATAACTTCACTGTATTTGTCAAAACAAAGAAATCAACACTGGTAAAATACTATGAACTAAAGACATGTGCAGTTCACCAGGTTGTTTTTTTTTTCCACTCAGTTCTTGTTTCTTGTTAATATCCTAAACTGCATTTAATCATCATGTCTCCTTAGACTCCTCTGATCTCAGTCTTTCCTGGTGTTTTAAGACCATGACATTCCTGAAGATAACTGGTTAAATATTTTGTATAATGTCCCTCAATTTTGACTTGTCAGAAGAGTCCTAATGATGACACTAGACTTGTCACTTCCGGGGAAAATTCCACTGAAGTGAAGTGCTCATCTCATCACACCATAACATCACCATGACTTAGCACCACTCACATTAACCTTCACCACTTGGTTAAGGTAAGTCTACCACTTCTCCACTACAGAGTTAGTATTTTTCACAACCCATCCTCTATTCTTTAGAAAACACATTACTAGGTGTAGCCATTCCTTAAGTGCAGGAGAATTAAGTTTCACCTTCTGGAGGAGGAAGTGTTACACATATTGTCTGGCATTCTTCTGTAAGGAAATTTGTCCCTTTCCCCCCATTTACTTTTTATTCAATTATTTGTTAATATCAGTATAATCTCATGAATACTTAATCTGGCCTTTGGATGATAACCTAATTATATTATTGCTTGCTTGGCTGTTAAACTGTTTTAAGAAATGCACATAAAATATCAGGAGGTGCCCCTATTGAGAGACTTCCAGTCAAATGACAGCATAGAAAATGCAGTACTCACCTTCTCCCACAAATACATCAAAATTACAACTAACCTACAGAATAACCATAATTCAGAAGTGCCTGAAATGTGGGTGAACGGAAGTCGTACAACTAGGGAATAAAAGAAGCCATATCCACTGGCAGGAGGGGCAGAGATACATAATGAGTATGGTGGGCAAAAACCAGGAGGTAGGTATATCTTGACTGTAGAGGTCCTCCTTGTGGAGTGCAGGGTTCCACCTAACACCAGACCCCCCAGCCCATAATTACACTGCCAGGAAGAGAAGTTCCCATATTTCTCACTGTAAAAAACAGCAGGAATTGAGGCTGAGTGAGACAGAGGGCTACTAGAGTCCCAGGCAGTTCCTTTTAAAGGGCATGCACAAACTCAACTCAATCCCTCTGAGCTCCAATGCCGGGGCAGCAGCTTAAAAGGCACCAAAGGCATATGGAGAGGAACTGAATTGCCTGCATCAGGGCAAGAGCTGAGGGCAGCTCTGTCCCAGGCAAGAAGTGTCTGCATAGACCACTGTTCCTTTAATGAACCCTTTCCCCACAGAATCAGCAGGTGGCCCCATATCTGAGTGTCCATCAACATGCCTCACACTGTTTGCCATACCTCTGTGATTTCTGAGGCTCTTCCCAACCCAACTTTCAGAACTGCCCAAGCTATTGCCAGTGGCTTTTCCATAGGAATGGCCTGTCCAAGTTCATGCTTCAGAGTTTCCTAAAATCCCTCAAACAAGCAGCATCTGGCCTCAGAAAGTCCTGTAACTATCACTAAGTGACCACTGGCAGCAGTTGGCCTTGGTTCGCTGCCTGGCCTTCCCTGGGCACCACCAACCCCAGCATCAGTAACAGCCATCTATAGATCACTTTGTAGCCTATACCATGCGGCCCCGGGCAAAACAGTGGGAGTGGCTGACTTTGGTCTGAATCCCCTAGGAGGCCACAGAGCCAGCACACCCAATGGAAAGGTTCAGCCCACATCAAAGCACCACCCAACCACCTACACAAATGACACGCTTAAGTGGCAGACTCAGTGGGCACCTGGAGCCCCAATGAGTAAGTCCTGCTTCATGGGGTCAGCCCCCACACAGCTGATCCTTCAAGATGGTTGTAGCCAGTCCTTATAGCTGGCTACCTGGGGGTAAATTCCTTCCAGTGACTTGCCAACAGCAATCAAGGCTGGATGTAAACAGCCCACAAAGGGGGTACACCTCAGGTGGCCAGCATGGGTGATCAGGGAGGCTGTCCTACTGGACACTACAGAATACCTACTACATTAGGCCATTCTACTAAGCCTGGGAGAGAAAGCAGTTCCATCTAATACGGAGAAACATAGGGAGGCTGCCAAAAGGAGAAAACAAAGAAATATGTCCCAAATCAAAGAACATTATAAAACTGTAGAAAAAGAACAACAACAAAAAAAAATGGAGACAAGCAATGTACTAAATCCAGAACTGAAAACATTGTTAATAAAGATGAACAATGAACTTAATGAGAACATCAATAGAATAAAAATGACCAGTCAAAAATGAAGGATACACTGACTGAAATAATGAATAATTTACAGAGAATCAACAGTAGAATAAATGAAGCTGAAAATCAAATCAGCAATTTCGAATATAAGGAAGCAAAAAACATCCAATTGTAACAGAAAAAAAGAATCCAAAAAAATGACAATAGGGTAAGGAGCCTGTGGAACATCTTTAGGCACAACAACATTTGCATCATGGTGCCAGAAGGACAAGAGAAAGAGCAACAAATTGAACACCTATTTGAAAAGATAAGGATGAAAAACTTCCCTGACCAGGTGAAGGAAATAAGACCATGCATTTCCAGGAAGTTCAGAGTCCCAAACAAGATGAACCCAAAGAGCCCTACACCAAGACACATCATAATTAAAATGCAAAAGTTAAAGACAAAGAGATTTTCTTAAAAGCAACAAGAGAAAAACAGTTAATTACTTACAAGGGAGCTCTCATAAGAGTGTCATCTCATTTCTCAACAGAAACTTTGTAGGCCACTCACAGTAGGGGACTTTGACACCCCATTGTCAAAAATGGACAGATCTTCCAAGCAAAGAAACAGCAAGGATATTGTGGCACTGAACAAGACTCTAGATCAAATGGACTTAATTGATATATACAGAACCTTTCACCCCAAAGAAGCAAAGAATACATTCTTTTCAAAGTCACATGGAACATTTTCAAAGATAGAGCACAAAACAAGCCTCAACAAATTCAAGAAAATTGAAATTTATATCAAGTATCTTTTCAGATCACAATGGCTTGAAACTAAAAACCAACCTCAAGGAAAAAAATCAAAAACATTCAAATTCATGGAGACTGAATAATATACTATCAAATAATGAATGGGTTAACAATGACATCAAGGAAGAAATCAAAAAGATTCTGGAAACAAATGAAGATGAACACACAACAGCCCAAAACCTACGGGACACAGCGAAGGCAATCCTGAGAGGGAAGTGTATAGCAATACAGGCCTACCTAAAATGGATAGAAGAATCTCAAATAAACAACCTACCCCTACATCTACAAGAACTAGAGGAACAATATAAAGCAAAGCCCAGATCCAGTACAAGGAAGGGAATAATCAAGATGAGAGCAAAATTAAATGACATAGAGACTAAAACAATAATTCAAAGGATCAATAAAACCAAAAGCTGGTTCCTTGAAAAGGAGAACAAAATCAATAAGCCTTTAACCAGACTCATCAAGAAAAAAAAGAGAGGAGCCAAATAAATCAAATCAGGAATGAAATAGGAGAAATCACAACTGGTACCACAGAAATTCAAAGGATTGTAAGAAATTACTATGAACAACTATATGACAAGAAATTTGACAACTTGGGTGAAATGGACAAATTTCTGGAAACATATAATCTTCCAAAACTGAATCAAGAAGAAGCAGAAAGCTTGAATAGACTGATAACAACTAGTGAAATTGAAGCAGTAATCAAAAAACTCCTGGCACACAAAAGTCCTGGACCAGACAGCTTCACAGGTGAATTTTACAAAACATTTAGGAAAGAACTCCTATCCTTCTCAAACTATTCCAACCTTGAGAAATAAGAACAAAGTAGTAGGAATCACAATACCTGATATCAAACTATATTATAAGGCCATGATAATCAAAACAGTCTAGTAGCGGCATAAGAGTATACACATAGATCAATGGAACAGAATAGAGAGCCCAGAAATAACCCAGGTCTATATGGTCAATTAATATTTGACAAAGGGGGAAAGAGCATAAAATGGAATGAAAACAGCCTCTTCAACAAATGGTGTTGGGAGAACTGTACAGGGACATGCAAAGAAATGAAACTAGACCACCAACTTACACCATACATCAGAATAAACGCAAGATGGATCAAAGACTTAAATGTAAAACGTGACACCATAAAAGTCCTAGAGGAAAACATAAGCAGTAAAATCTCAGATATCCCATGTAGCGATATTTTTGCTGACATATCTCATAGGGCAAGGGAAATAAAGGAAAGAAAAAACAAATGGGACTACATCAAACTAAAGAGTTTCTGCTCAGCAAAAGAAAACATCAGCAAGATGAAAAGGGAACAAACCATAGGGGAAAACATATTTGCCAATGATAGCTCAGACAAGGGATTGATCTACAAAATATATAAAGAATTTACATGTCTCAACACCAAGAAGACAGCCGAATTAAAAAAAGGGCCAAGGACCTGAACAAACACTTCTCCAAAGAGGACATACAGAGGGTCCATATGCATATGAAAGGAAGCTCAACATCACTAGCCATCAGAGAGATGCAAATAAAAACCACAATGAGATACCACCTCACACCAGTCAGAATGGCCATCATCAACAAATCAACCAACAACAAGTGTTGGTGAGGATGTGGAGAAATTCCCACTCTTGGTGGGAATGCAGACTGGTGCAGCCACTATGAAAAACAGTATGGAATTTTCTCAAGAAACTAAAAATGGAACTGCCTTTAGATCCAGCAATTCCACTGCTAGGATTATACCCGAAGAATACTGAACACCAATTCAAAAGAACCTGTGCACCCCTATGTTCATAGCAACACTACTTACAACAGCCAAGTGCTGGAAGCAACCTAAGTGCCCATCAGTGGATGAACGGGTCAATAAAACATGGTACATTTACACCATGGAATACGATGCAGCGGAAAGAAAGAAGGAACTCCTGCCTTTTGCAACAACATGGACAGAACTGGAGAGTATTATGCTTAGTGAAATAAGCCAGGTGGCAAAAGAAAAACACCATATGATCTCACCTAATACAGGAACCTAATGAACAAAACAAACAAACGAGGTAAACAGAAACAAGGAACAGATTGACAGTGACCAGAGGGGGGGCGGGGGGGAAGAGGGGAAAGAAGGGGAAAAGTCTAGTCAAGGAACTAGTATAAGTGACCCATGGATGTGGACAACAGGGTGGGGACTGACTGGGAGATGGGTAAGGTAGTGAGAGCAGGGGAGAGCAATGGGGGAAAAAATGGAACAACTGTAATAGAACAACAGTAAAAAAATGAAGAAGAAAAGAAAAAATTAAATAAAAACAAGGTTGCCAGAGCTGCTAGCATCCACATAGCAAGAACTCTAGTCCCAACTCCCATCTTATAATTTTCTTGTTAACGACAGAACATGAAGTGAATAGATTTAACTTCATAACTCAAAGTAGGTTTATAAGCTAAATTATCAAAAATTAAAAATAGTGATCAACTTAAAAAATGAAAGGAGGCCAAAAATGATAAGTGTAAAATGACTGTGAATTTTATTTAATATGATGGAATCAATGCCATTTCTTTCGTCCTCTTCCCTGAATCAACGAAAGCAGGCATAACATTCATTTACCTCTGTACTATATGAAACTTTCAGGTGGTCTAATAAGGATCCTGACATTACTTTGAATTTACATTCCTGAGTGGCTTATGAACTCTAAAAACTGCACATTCAGGCTCAAAAATTTTCCCAACAGCACCTTAGGATTTTATAACTTTGGACACAAATTATAGTATTTAAAGCATATAAAGGCAGACTATATTCCTAAATATAGCACAAAACTAATGAGACAAGGTAATTAACAATTCAGACTAGGTGAGTTTGACAAGTGAAGTTGGCCTATTATAACAATGATTATAACCATCTCTTACTGAAAGCCCTGCATTCAAGTTAGGATCTTTAAATATGCAAAATAGAAGGTGAAACTTATTGTTTTAGAGGCCTTTAACAGGTGTCAAACCCAAGAACATATGTGCCTGTTAAGGACTCCTGAGAGCTAAATTGGGCTCTCTAATGCTCTCTGGCCTTCAGGGAAAAGACACAGACTGAGCCGCCAAGCCTCTTTGCACTGTGCTCCTGCTGTCTGAGTGGATCCTTATTAAGGATTTCCTGGAACATTATTTAAACCAATCATTCTAAAACTTTCTCTGTCCATTTACAGTTGTACAGCTATATGCTCATCTGCATCTTTACCAACCAATTAGAAAACCTCCATTCCAATCAATTAGGGCAATGCTATTTGGATCAATCAAACTATGCCGATATGAAGCCCTTACTTGCAATATAGATGGACCAATCAGGGACTGGGGTTGGGCATTCTACTCAATATAAGCCAGCCTCACCTCTGCCTTCAGCGTGCATTTGGCTGCACTTCTCTGGTTTGCAAAGTGATCTGTAAAACCAGCTGCTTTGTCTGAGATTCCTCAACTATGCTGTTTCATGCCTGAGGTATCTTACAGCCAAGCTGTTCCACTGCCTACCTGTTACACAACTGAACTGTATCGCAACTGACCAGTTTCAAAAGCAAGCTGTTTTCACCAAATAAAACCTCCCCCTTCACCACACCCCAAATTGGGCACTCCAGTTGGTATTGAATTTTTAGTGACAACCTTCTGTTGACACAGGAAATGCAAATATTTCAGCAGAACAGTCTAAGATTTAGGTCTCAGTTGGATCTCCCCTGAAGCTAATGCCCCGGAAAATTAAACACAGCTGTAGGTTTCTCACAGAGGAAACAAGGTTTTAAAGAGCTACCTTAGCTTACATCCTTTGACGTTTAAGATGGTTATTATAACCATCGAGTAACTTTGGTTGGCTCATAAATAACCAATAAGCAAATAAATTTTTAAATAGCCAACTGGTCAAGTATACTAGTTTAAAAATAAAACAGTACATTCAAATTTATCAGTATGACTGGCCTTATACATTAGAAAGAATAAATGAGAAGAAACAGACTAGAAGCCAAAGGGTTGAGAAAAGGATGAGGAAGTGAAACAATAGGTAAATGTAGGCTATCACTTCATAATGAATGAATAAATGTAATGAATGAATAGGCAAGGAAACAGCTTTTTAGGGTAGCATGGAGGACAAGGAAATTTTAACTAGTAATATGTTGTCTGCATAGCAGCTGCCAAGATTTTCTCACTCTCAATAACACATGGAGTGGGCATTTTCTGGAGGTTCCTTGTGACTGAATTAGCACTAGTGACTTCATACATGATACTGAGAATTTGATGTCTAGACCTTATGTCTGCAAATGTACTTTAAATTAAGAAGGGGAAGGTGATGCACAAAACAATAGACAGAAACATTTGTTTTATAGCTTCTATCTAGAAAAAAAATTTACTGTTCTAGTTTTGCACTAATAAGATAGTGTCAAATGTGCGTCATATGTGGCACGAATTTTATCAGAAAATTCAAGGGCAATATAAAATACAAAATTCTCCAAACTTTGAGGGAAAAGTCAGTAAGCACACACACAAAGTACTACCGTGAAGATACTAAGATACAAAATAGAAGTGGTTACCTTCCTGTCACAGGGCTTAGGGCTACCAGCAGTGTTTTGCTTGAGGAAGCCAGCTGTCGTTGACCAGCGTGTTGGGTTTTTTCGTGAAGGCTCTTCAGAGGAAAAATTACTGTCACTGACAGAAGTTGAGAGGCCAATTAAAGCTGGGTCACTGCTTCGTCGGACATGAAGAGGCATATCTACAAATACAAAAAGCATTGTTTTTGAAAAAAGATAACTAATGGCAGAAACTACATGTTAGGATAAAACTGGATAACCCAAAGATTAAAGAACAGAATAGCAATTTAAGATGTGTCAGCATTCTGAACAGACATTCCATTAATTCCTTTGAAACACTTTACAGCAAAAGAAATGTGGTATGTAAGGGATGACCCACTCTGAGTAAGACTGCATGGACTTGAAGATGTGCTTCACTACTTGTTCTTCTTGTGCTTCTAGGCAAGCTGCCTAGCTAGCCTCAGTCTCTAGTGTGTTCATAGGCAAATGGCAATACAACAGCAAGAACTTCTTTCATAATGGTACTGTGAGGACTAAATGAGATAAAATGCTTAAAACAGTGCCAAACACATAGTGTACACTCAACAGAGAATATCAATAAACATTATTGCCATTATTATCCTAATATTTCTAAATAAAATGTCATATATATTCAATATAAATAATAAATCTAAGCCATGAAACAAACTTCATCAAACTTTTAATCATACCTTCTGGATTAAAAATACAGAATCTAGGCCTGACTGGTGTGGCTCAGTGGGTTGGGTATTATCCTGCAAATCAAAAGGTCACTGGTTCGAGGCCCAGTCAGGGCATATTGCTTGGGTTGTGGGCCAGGTGTCCAGCTGAGGGCATGCAAGAGGCAACCCATTAATGTTTCTTTCACACATCAATGTTTCTCTCCCTCTCCTTCTCTCTCTCCCTTTCCCTCTCTCTAAAAATAAGTAAATTTTTTTTTTACATACAGAATCTAAACAGTGTTTCGCTACATTATTAAAGAATTCTATTGAATAAATATTTCTTTTGTTCAAATAAAAGCGCAAACATATTTCATGTCCTTAAGATTAAAAAGAAATTGAAAGTAATATGTAATAAGCAGGTAGTATCTGGCATATATACACATAAAAATGACATGAAAAACAGTGTTTTAATAACTGCATTCATATAAGGGGGAAGTTCGCAATCGCTGTAACATAATCAGTAACACACTCAGGCTAACATTTGTATCAGTATCAGTGAGAACATTTTGGCAGATATAATCACTCTTATAGTAGAGAAGAAACAGAGAAAAATAAAAGCACGTGCGTCTGTAACACTGAGAATCAAACCCAAAAACCGCACTCATCAACTGAGCACAATCACCCGAAAAGATAGTGAATTAGACTGAATTGTGTTAATTCTGTTTTCAAAAAATAGGGTGTAAGTTAAATATTTATAAAAAGGCTCTAACAAAACAGCTTTAACCTTGTACTAAACTCATCATTTACTCTATGAGAAACGTTTTTAGAACACTAATACACTGGTCAATGGTGTGAATGCAGAGATCCTTGAGGGTGCTAAACTGAAAACAGGCTATTTAAATGTACTGAAGGTTATACTTAAAATCATTATCAATCCGATTATAGTCTCCAAGATGTTAAAACAGATTACAAATGATCAGAGAAAACAGAGGCATGTGAATCATAGTAATATTTCATTTAACACTTGCTTCCACATCATGAGGCTTTAATAATAATAGAGCCTAAGTGACATTACTAGAGAAACCAGATACTGGACATCTAATAATATTGTTGGTGGTGAACTTAATTTGCTGGGAGAATCACAAACATGAAAATTATAGAGAAGAATAATTTCCAATTTTTAAGTATATACAGTCACTCTCAGAAGAAGTTCAGAAACATATACATCTAAAAATCAATACTATTAATGCTCTTAATATAAAAAAAATTTTTTATCCAAATTAACAAACTTGTTCCCAGATTCACCAAATTCAAAATGTAAGCAGAAAGCAACAAAATTGAGAAGGGAGAATAAAATGTGTTTCTTTTAAGAGAAATACTATTTAGATGTAAAGAACTCTGTACACCTCAACTTCTCTGTGTGTGTGTGTGTGTGTGTGTGTGTGTGTGTGTGTGTAAGTCTAAATGAAGTGTTATTAACTCACAAAAGAGATCTTTCAAAAATGCTACACAGGCAATGACCAAATGTACTACCCACAATAATAAAATAGCCACATAAAAGTACATTTCAACCCCAAAATAAATTCAGGGACTATATAATTTCATTGAATTTTCTTAGATGCAATAAAATAGCTTACTCTACTTGTTTTTGAAAAATTTACCAGAAGAAATAAGTTGCATACATGATTCAGATTAGATAAACAATTAGAACCATGAATATTGTGTTAATTTGTTCATCTAAAATGGATAAAAATAATCAGCATTCTACCCTTCTATATCTATAACTCTCAATACTTTAGATACAGGACAGGAAGGGAGGGTAGTGGATCACAGCAGGGACCCTGACCCTGTGGGCTGATTCTTCTAGGCAGAGACTGGGGCAGGTGCACAAACAGCAATATGGAGGACACCCCAACAAATGTGCTACTAGGCAGCCCTTCCTGTGAGTTCTTCACAAATTCATTATTTTCTTTTTGTGATATCTATAAAAATTCACATAAATATAACCTAGAGGTTTCATTTGAGCTACCTCATCATCATGTGTTCCCCAGGCAGAATACGACTCATGTTTACATATGTGTCCACTGTCAAATTCAGGAAGGGTTCTAAGATTTGATTACTAGATTAATGAAAAAAGAACAGAATTCAATTTAAAAAGTGAACTATGTGTTCTCACCAAAAGAATGCCAAACGGCATCACAATGATCTTGACATCAAGGTTTTCTTGCAGTTTGATGTGCTAAAAGAACTGTGTCACCACAGTGCACACCCAAGCAGCATAACCAGGTCCCAGTGGCAAGACGGTGCCACAGGACCTCTGCCTGAGTTAATGTTCCTGCAACTCAAAATCAGCAACATATCACTGGTCCTCACGCTGATGGTGAGTTTACATTTTGATTGGCTCACAATTTCTTCCTCTTGGTTTTATGACTGCATGAAAATTGTAAGTCATTTTCATCCAGTTTATAGACACACATGCACAAATACAAAGGAATATACAATACATGCTTAAGTAATGAAACTGAACCAATGATTCAACTTGGAGAAATCTAAACTTCCTAGTTTTAATGAGTCTCTACATTAGTCACAGTGAAGAAATATGTGACTCCACTAAGCTGCAGCTCAGAGAGATGACAAGAGGAGCACAGGGACAATTTTCTAGCCAGAACTTCAAGCTCCTGGGTCAGGGCTCAATCACTACCCAAATTATGAAATCAGTTCTATAATTCAACAAATTCATTGGAAAACAAATTTTATTTCTAGCTACTTTCATTTAAAAAAAAAAAAAAAACTAGTCTCAATTTTGTAAAAATGACCAGTTTTATTGTTTTCAAAGTCAAATTATATACACTGAGAAATCATAAACCGGTTTTAACTAACATCATCATTTAATATAGGTGAATTAAATAATTATTGCATTAGCTATACATACATAATAAAACAACAGGCACCCCAGTTTTGGAAATGTTAAATAGAAGAAATTGAAAACAAAAAAACAAACACACAAAAAAGATACCTACTGTTTAAATAGAGTGAATAAAATGTATAAGATGGAAAGAATGCCGCAGAGAAGAAGGGCCTAGACCAGGCCATCTCAAGTTTCCATCTTGGTCCGTTCACACTCCGAAAACTACTGAGGACCCCGCAAGCTTTTCTTTATGTGGGGTATAGCTAAAAATAGGTACCATATTAGAAGTGAAAATTTTAAATATTTATTAAATCATATTTAAGTTAACAGTGAAACCTGTACATGTTAACATGAAGAGCAGAATTATAAGAAAATTCTACTTTACAAAAGAGCAAATTTAGTGGGAGTGTAGCACTGTTTTACATTTTGATTAACAGAAGATATCTGGGTTCTCATCTCTGCTTCTGGATTCAATCTGCTACAACATGACAAAGTATTTTTTTTAACTCCAGAAATATTTAGCTAGAAGGGGAAATAGTATTTTAATAATCTTTCTAGATTAAGTGTGAATATTTTTTTTAATATCCCATTAAAATTTGACAACTGAATTTCCCAAAGGTTAGCTGCAATAAAGAATGGAAACTTTTCATTCTCCATTAAGTTAAAATCTACTTGTCTGTGTTAAAACTTTGAATGGATCTTAAATGCATGGAAAAAATTGTGACATTAGTTATTTGGAATACGAAGGAGACCCAAAAATAACGGAATGTACTTATTAAAAATTGTATATTTATTCTAATAGGTTTAAACTTTGGTCACCTTCAAAGTACTCTCTATTTGATGCAATACATCTATGGAGAATTTTTTTCCCACTGTTCAAAGCAATTCTTGAACTCATCGAGTTTGATGGCTTTTAGTACTTCTGCCATTTTTTGTTTCACCTCTTCTACATCAGCTAAACATTTCCCTTTGAGGAATTTTTTCATTCAGGGAAGGAAAAAAAAAGTCTCTTGGGGTGAGATCTGGTAAATAGGGAGAGTGAGAAATGAGGGTCATGCTATTTTTGGTCAAAAACTGCTGAACACTCAGCATGGCTGTGGGCAGGTGAGCTTGTAAATCACTCATCATGAAATAGGCAAACATGTTGAAAGAATCTTCAAAAAATATTCACTAAAGCCAAATGCAGCCTCTCACAACAATGCCAGCTGGTACACTAATACGGATGGTTTCCTAAAACACTCATCAAGTGGGGTAAGCCTGTGCTACAAGGGGCCCGCCCTCCAGAAGAGAATTCCAAATGTTGATATATTTCTTCATATCTGAAAACCACATATGTGAACATCATTACCAATTTCATCAGAAAAATCTTTAAGCACTGGTAAGTTGTCATGCTCACAGCAGGATATAAGTTTTCCAAAATCTGATTTTCACAAGAAAATTTAACAGTTATCTTTGGCAACAAATACTGTCAGTTGTTTGCATTATAATGACAGTCTCAATTCATTTTCTAGGAACTCTTCCAGATACCAAAGGCTAAGTAGACACAGTTTTTTCTGTCTGTCTTTACAAAATGGCTACTTAAGATTACAATTCAAGCCATCACATAAAAGTTTTCCTGAAAACCACCACTGATCTTCAATATATGTACAAGTACTTTTGCCTACCTCCCATCCTGTCACTCAAAATATTAATTTGTGTACTCACAGGTCAGGAATTAATAAAAGTAATCATTTTTGCTACTTAATCAAGGACAGCAGATAAAATGGCTTTAAAAACAAAACTGTGCACGTGCTGGGCAAAGCACCCATTTGGTGTCAGTGCCTCGCTACGTGCTAAGGGCCTGCATTTTACCTGTCAGTGCCTCGGTCTCATAGATGCAGATGGCAACCCAGCAAACAGCACAAAATATATTTTAGTAAGTCTATGAAAAATGTTCACCCTTACTGTTTCCTTAAAATGGTCTTAGTGACTCCCAAGGACCCACAGACCACACATGAAGAACCACTGGGCTATAGTTGCAATCCTGACAAGTTGAGTCATCTCTCCAGACCTTGGTTTCCTTACCTACAAAACCAAAAGGCTGCACTGATGGGGTCAGAAGACCTTTTTCATGCTAAAATATGCATGATTCCATGTAACTTCATGCACTCCTAAACCAGTGATCACTCACCAAGCCTCATCCCAGGAGAACTTATAACAATTTATAAAAAATGAACTTAAAAATAAAAGCATTTCAAAGTCTTTGCAGCAGCCATTATCAGGTGCCTCAAAACAGGTTCAAGTATTACAAACAACACATAAAAAGGAAAATACACTAGAGCTGTAGGTAATGGTACAGAAGTAGCCACAAATGGCATGAGGCCTTTTGACAAGTTGAGCCTGATTTTAAAGAAATAATACCATAAACATTGGGCCTTAATCAACAAAATGAATCATGAAAACCAATTGCCTGGTACATCTGACAGATTTCTCACCTTTCACTGTCCTGATGATACATATCCCGCATAAAGAATGCAAACTGTCTTGGCTTCAGAGGAATAATATGTGAACACAGCCTTTTCTTCTATGATTTATTCATGTTTCTGGGGCCCACAGTGTATTTCAGCATTACTAGTAATCTGATATAATTTGTGTTCTTACAGATATTGAAAATAATAGGAGCTTCTCATTTAAGGTAATTTGGTCATTATTCCTCATCCTCAACTTTAAGAAAATCAATGCATTTGAAAACAGGATGATAAAACTTTCTTGCCCCATAATATTCTGACTTATTTAACATATAGATTTTCAATGTATCTCCTCTGAAATATTAAAAAGAAAATTCAAAGATGAGGCTAGTCAATAACTGAGCCGCTGGCTGCGGCACACAGGCACTGGTGTGAGGTCACTGGTCTAGGATGATGAGGAGACGGTTTGATGTGTGTGCGCCTTTGAAGAGTGGAAAGAACAGCAACAAACCCTCATCACAAGATGTAAAATTCTCTCTGTCACTAGTTCACCTTAAATATTGATATGCTTCTCCAGGTAGGATGTCTTTTCAATAAGTGTAAATGGCAAATCTAATAATGAATTACAGCAAATTCTAAAAGGGCAGATATATACATTTTTAACTGTTAAATGTCCCAACCTTACTCTAAATCAACTTTCCTGCTGCTTTTCTTATTTAATTCTTCTAGTGATTTCTAAATTATTTAACTACTTAAGGCAACGAACAAATCTTTTCCAAGAAGACAGGCATAAGCTGACAAGGCATTTAATCAAATCTAAAAATAATATGCAGTTACACATGTTCTATTAGACCTTATGATGCAAACAGCATAATTATTTTTACACAAAATGAACACTACCTCACCAATCTTTGGAACAATTATACATTTCCAAAGACATATCTCACAGTGAGAAGCAAGTTATTAACACATGCCAAGAGATAAAAACCTGTCATCAGAATTGTAAAACTGACCTTCCTATATATGTTCTTTTTAGAAAGGTACTTATCAGTAATTCACTTACCCAGGTAAAATCCTTGATATAAATTTGTGGAAAGCAAGGCAGAAAATAAGCTTTTAAAAAAGCAAATGACTCAGAGAAAGGATATAAAATAAGTTTTATCACCCTGTTATTATTTAATATACAGGCAACGAATAAATAATACTGTAGGTGGAAGTTTCCTAAAGATAAACTAAAATATCTCATCTACAGATGAGTGCACTAAGGACCAGAAAGGTAGTTTAAGGACTGGGCCACAAGTCACATTGCTCATGCCCCACCTGTTAAATGGAGTGCTTGTTAACTGACTCCCTGCTCTTGCAATTTGGATTTGACCACACTGCTGTCCAGGAAGGACTAAAATGTGTTAAATCCACAATATGCTTACACTTCACTAGAGATAACAGGTGATTTCTTGGGAAGGTTGAGTTCTAAATATTTCTGTAGATAACAGGATATCTTCAATGATTCTGTTGAATCTTAAGACTCTTAGGAGGGAAAACAAAATCAAGGGGAAAATATATTTGTGATACTGTAATGTCATATGAATTTTTCCAAAGAAAAACCAAGAACTTATCTGATGCATATTAAACCTATAACACTATAATTCTCATTATGAAACTAAAAATATAACCACCCTGATCAAAAGCCTTCCAAATACTCATATGAGTACAGGTTGCAACAGAATACTACAGCTTTTCAAAATCTTACCATTGAGTAAAATATAAAAGGGAAGAGCTCTGTAGTATTTCTAACAACTGTATGCAGTCCTACAATTATCTCAATTAAAAAAAATAATAAAAGGCCATCCAAAGAGTTAAACAGAAAATCCCACGTGATGAATCAATGGTAAGGTCTGTGGCAATCAGGACAATAGAAGCTGTTTCCTGTAACAGTCTTCTCATGACCGAGTGTAATTTCTACATATACAATGACAATGTGCACCCTGTACGCGATCCACTCTGCTGGGTCCCTCAACATGCCCCACAATAGGACAACTCTCTATCTTCCCAATGCCTATAGACTGGCCAGTATCTGTCCTACATCCCACCTACAACCTTCACTGTACAGTGTCCTATGCCCTATGCATTTTCCTCAAATGGTACCAATTCCTCAAATTTGCCAGCTCCAATATTAGTGTGTTGGCAGCAAACAGTGAGCTAATACAGAAAGAGGTACGTATTTGCAGAAACTCTAATGGAAGGAGTGTTTACAAATATATAGCAGGGTAAAGAAATAGCAGCAAGGGATGAAGTCTCCATGAGGCCTTCACCACCCCCAGGGCAAGGAGAGCCATGGCTGTAGTTTGCAGGGACACAGTTACCAGGACACCACAGCCAGGCACAGAGGGGCCCAAAAATGAGTCCTGTCTTTGCTCTCTTCCCACTCTCCATCAAGGCCCTACAGGTGGATCCCCAGGGCTAAGCCAGGCACAAGCTGGAGAGCATTAAGCCTGACCACATGGGGCAAAATGGAGAGTCAACTTCTAATAGCATCAGCTAGTCATTTAACTGGATGACAAGTATTCACTCACTCATTCTAGTCTTCGTAACCACCCTCCCTTCCTACACACACCCACACACACACACACACACACCCAAGCAGGAATATACAGAAGTTGGTTAAAATCTATCAGTCAAGAACAAAAAACTCCTCAATTATAAAATATTCAATTCAAGGTTTCTATCTTGTTATCCCCAGAGGGTAGAAAACAGGTAAGGTGTTTAAGAAATAGGTTGTAGTCCTGGCTGGTGTGACTCAGTGGATTGAGCATCGGCCTGTGAACCAAAGGGCCACTGGTTCAATTTCCAGTCAGGTCACATGCCTGGGTTGCGGGCCAGGTCCTCAGTTGGAGGAGGCGCACAAGAGGCAACCACACAGTGATATTTCTCTCCCTTTCTTTCTCCCTCCCTTCCCCTCTCTCTAAATATAAATAAATAAAATATTTTTTGAAAGGAAGGAAGGAAGGAAGGAAGGAAGGAAGGAAGGAAGGAAGGAAGGAAGGAAGGAAGGAAAGAAGGAAGGAAGGAAGGAAGGAAGGAAGGAAGGAAGGAAGGGAGGGAGGGAGGGAAAGAAAGAGACTGTAGAGGTGAAAAGCCTTTCACTTTTATCTTCCTGTGTCCTGGAGGAGAGGGTAGGGCCAGGCCTGAGGCAGTTGTGTAAATGACCACCTGCTTATAAAAACAGCAATCACCTACCGAATCCCCTACAGAAAAGCTTAGTGTCCCCAAATCCTCTGCTAATACTGCTACAGCTCAGGGGAAATGGTTAGTCAGTCAGAATCCTGAGCACTTACCAGGATCCACCAGGGAGTGTTCAGACTGTCCTCTAGCAGAGCCAGCAGTGCTGTGCACTGGTGATCTTTTCCTTTTCACTCATGTTGGCTCCCTTTTAATGCTGGTTTGGCCATGCAGGTATAAAGTCTGGTATCAACAGACATTTGTTGAACATCTACTAGGCACTATAACTATTCTAGAGATTTTTAAAAAATAATGACTATGAGGCTAAGGTGTCTTCGAGAGTCACTTACTGTCCAAAAATCTCTCCAAATCAATCTCACACCAAGCATTCAAAAGGGAACAAGTGCTCTAATCAGACCACCACCTACCCAGTGATGAGCTCAGGACAGATTATTTTAATGTTAGTAGAAGAAAAGAAGGAGAAGGTAAGAAGAGTAAGAAATACAAGGTACCCAGATGAAAATAATTATAGGTGGATGAAACAAACTATTAAAACAGCTGGCACTAGAGACTTTCTTTGGGAGGATATGGTGGGAAGTTTTTTGGTTTGTTTTTGTGCTTTCAGAAAAATACCTTAATGAGCAATGAGGGGATTGAAGTTGAGAACATGAGAATGTGAATTGTAAAGAAACAATGAAAAGAAAAAGAAAAATGCAGACTGAGAGCATGCACTCAAGAGCATGTGAGAAGGAAAGAGCTAGCTAAGCTATTTTCCTTAAGAAATGAACAAAATATCTGGAGATGAAAAAGAACAAAAAGTATGTGTGCGTCAGGGTGGGAGGGTTCTTTATTATTGTCGCTGATAAAGTCTTTCCAACCAGACATATGTTGAGCGGTATATGTGTCATCTGTCGATTTCCATCAGGCCAAGAGTCCCTGCCAGAGCATAATGCCCACGTGGGGCGAGATGGCATCTATCTCCCTCACTTTTGACCCTCCATACCCAGAACAGTGCCAGAAAAAAGTGTGAACAGTTGATTATCACTATCCACTGCAGTTACACTCCACAAAGTGGCTGCAAAGCCTGAAAACCACTGCTACAGAAGAAATTATAAGGTTAGGTTAGAACCTCTAGTCACAATATTTTCATCAACTGATCAATACATAACTGTGTTTATATGTATTTTTGTTGAAAGACACCTTATTCAATAGAGATCGCTGATTCAATAACATTAAATTCATGGCCAACAGAACTAAAACTCATGCCTGAATGAGGCTTATCCAACATGTATATTTTCTCCATAGGACAGATCAGACTTGTTGTGCTTCAGTGCCTAAAACAACACTTTATGATCAGGGTTCATTCTAAACAACAAAATCACCCAAAACAAGTACAAAAATGTAAAAACCATGGCACCAAATAGACCACAAAGAGGATATCTGTCCACACTATGAGTGATGGAACAGAAAGCAGGGTGGCCCATGTTCAGATTCAACTAAGAACAGCACAATGGCCCTTCAGTATTCGTGGGAACCTCCATGAACAGTGACTGGTTAAACTGCATCTCCTTCAACAGGTATTTGTTGAATGAGTAACTGACTCATAAATCTTTAAAGAGAACCACTACTTCTTCTCCAGATTCCTCTTCAGAAACTGTTTTCTTGCTTTTTCCCCCCTTTCTTACTAAGCAATTTTTTAGAAAGCAGCGTTGGCTGCTAATCTGTCCCTAATTTTTTAACCCACTATTATTTAGCCTCCTCCCTACTAGTCCACTAATACAGCTTTTAATGAAAACAGCCATAAACCTCCTTCTCTTTATCAAGGAATACTTCTGAGCACCCAGTCCCCAGGGGTCACAAGTGTGCAGCAAGGGCCTGACCTCTGTCCTGGGGGAGCCTGCAGTGCTGTGAGGAAGGCAGACAAATGACCCAGCCCTTTATAGTGGTACAGAAGGACAGAGCACTGCCTGAACCCTTGACAGAGCACCTTCTAAAGAGCATCAGCAGAGACTTCATGAGAGAAGGGGCGGCTAAATATTCTCTCTTATCCTATCACACTCATTGCGTCTTCCGTCCTAGAAAATCTCTGATCACTTCTGCATGGGCAAGGTGCTCCTTTTACCACCTGCCTGTTCCTGTCATTGCACCCAGCACACTGCCATCATAAGTTTTAAGATCTGCCTCCCAATAACACAGTCCTCGAGAACAATAATGCACTTTTCACTGCGTTAGCCTCCAATGGGAAGCACTTAATAAACATCTCTGACCAATGATGTGAATGTGTAAGACATCAAAGCTAAAGTTTTTGATGTTTGTTTTTGGTTTTATTTTGGGGTATTGATGGTAATGTTTGGCCAATTGGATGAGGAGAAAAAAAGAGAACATTCAGGCAGAGAAAAACACTGGAGCAAAGGTCAGACACTTAAAATCTTAAAGGGAATGGAAGAAAGTCAGTGTAACTAAAGTGTAGTGTTAAAGATATGATTGGAGAAAAACAAAAGCAAGAGAAGTAGGCCTAGGTGAACCAACACAGGGTCCTTTCAGTCTCAGACTTTAACTTGTACACAGTGCACCAGGGTATCTTGGTGAGATGAGTCCAAGGTCATGAGCCATGGAAGACATGAAATCCTGTGCTTCTAATGTCCCAGTGACAATCATGCTGCTGTTCTGACAACCCACACTGTAAGACTGATAGCAAGGCTATACTATGCTAAAAATTCTTTAGCTGTGCTAAAAATGTAATAATTTAGACTTCCTATTTCATGAACTCTCTTCAGCTCAGTTTATTTTCCCTCCAGCCTTGGCCCTCTCCAATTCATCAAGAAAATACCCACAACACATTTTCTAAACCACAAATCAGATGTCATGACTCAAAATTCTTGGTCTGGTCAGGTCACAGTACATCAGATTAAGCCCTGGAACTTCGCTTCTGCAACCTGAGCAATACCTCTGTGCTGAAATGATCTGAGGTAACCACGCCACAGACTGCTCCATGACTTTCTCTTTTACTTACCATTGCCACCTCCTCTTCACCACTCGATGGTCAGCCTGGAGGGAACTGCCTTCTCTAAGAAGTCCAAGAGGTTCAGACAGCAAAAGTGATATCATGCCGTCATCTAGTGGTTATGGATTGAATGATGTCTTTTAACCCTGTTGCCAAATCTGTTGCCCCCAGAACACAACAAGGATGCCAGCCTGTTAAACCAAGCATGCCGTTGTCCGGGGACAGCCAACCGACCTGGAGTCTGCACGATCCTTCCCCATGTGGGAAGGCCACCCCCGCCTCCACACCCCCACTCTTATTAGGGATTTCTGGACCCAAGTGTAGGTAGGACGACGACCATGTCCAGCTTGAAGCAGCTAGAGGAGCTCGAGACCTTCGCCCATTGTCGTTTATAAGATTATAAAGGGTCTTAAGTCTGAGAGGGAGGGATTGTTATTTTTTGTTAAAATAATTAATCATTTATTGATTTTTTAAAAAAGAATAATAATAATATATGAAAGGGTGAAGTGGGAGAGCTTGTATGTACGACCCATGGGCATGGACTTGGGGCGGGATTGCTGGGGGAGGGGGGGTTCTGGGTGGAGAGGAGCAAAGGGGAAAAAATTGGAACTATTGTAACAATATAATCAATAAAATATACTTAAAAATATATAGAAAAAAAACTGTTTTGAGCAGTGGAAAAAATAAAAATAAAAAATAAAAATAAAAATAAAAAGTAGACAAAGAACCTGAATAGACACTTCTCCAAAGAGGACATACAAATGGCCAATACACACAGAAAAAGATGCTCAACGGCACTAATCATCAGAGAAATACAAATTAAAACCACAATAAAATATCACCTCACAGCTGTTAGAATTGCTATCACCAATAAACAAATAAGTGTTGGCAAGGATGTGGAAAAAGGGAACCCTAGTGCACTGTTGATGGGAATGCAGCCACTATAGAAAACAGTATGGAATTTCCTCAAAAAACTAAAAGTAGAACTGCTTTTTGATCCAGTGATCCCATTGCTGGGATTATACCCAAAGAATCCTGAAACACCAATTCAAAAGAACTTATGCACCCCTATGTTCATAGCAGTGTTATTTACAGTATCTAAGATTTGGAAGCATTCCAAGTGTCGATCAGCAGATGGGTAGATAAAAAAGCTATACTACATTAACAAAATAGAATACTACAAAATAGAATACTGGGCCATAAAAAAGGAGGAAATATTAACTTTTGCAATTTCATGGATGGACCTGGAGAGTATTATGCTAAGTGAAATAAGCCAGTCAGAGAAAGACAAGTACCATATAATTTCACTCATATGTGGAATCTAATGAATAAAATAAACTAAGAGACAAAATAGAAACAGACTTATAGATAAAACAGACTCACAGCTGTCAGAGGAGAGGGGGTTTGAGGGGGCTGGGTGAACAAAGTGAAGAGATTAAATTAAGTAAAAAAAAAAAAGTGACATCATGCCTTATGTTAATTTCACTGATTAGAACTGGTGCTCTCTAGTCTCTCCATAATTAACTTTAGAGATTCCACTCCTAGTTCCCATCCCAGCAAATGGCATTTAGAAAATGTGTGTTCAAGTGTTGTTGCAATAGTAAAAAACAAGAGTGAATGAGATAATCCACCTATCTCTATCTTGTTCAAATTGTCTCAAGTATCATAAGGACAATCTTTTCAGCAAAAAATAAACAATTACAGATATTGATGTCCAGAAGAAATTTACAGAGAGTATTTCTGCTGGCAAAGACTAAAAGAATTACTGCTTCACATATTGGTGATAAACTCTGGCCAGGAATCCCAACATTTTTAAATTATTTACTTTTAACTTTACATGATTGTCCTTCATATTATGTTTACTCACCGATGAGAATATTTGAGTACAAGCAAATCTAAATTAATTCTTCACATATAATTTTGCATGTATAGCTAGACCAAATCGTTCATATCACTTTCACTTTACCAATTTAGTTCAACAGTCATGTCATTTTGAAATTATCAACTTCATTCAGAATGGCAAGCATTTTGTTAACTCTCAAGTGTTAAACTTCCAGTAGAGTCTAGTCTACATTTCATTTTGCTCCTATACATACAGACTTTTCACTTTGAACTTGAATCGTCAAAATACTGGATTGGCCAAAAATTCCTTTAGTTTTTTCTGTAAGATGGCTCTAGTAGTGCTTAACAGTCTTTAACTTCATTTAAAACAATTTTGTTAGACTGAATTGTGACAGTTGTCATATCAGCATGCATTTTTAAAAACTTCAAAATTGGTTAATTTTGGTATAGCCATTTTAATACTGAAGATGGAAGAAAATATGCAACACTTTTGGCATATTACGCTTTATTATTTCAAGAAAGGTAAAAACACAACTGAAGCACAAAAACAGATTTGTGCTGTGCATGCAGAAAGTGCTGTGACTGATCAAACATGTTAAAATAAGTTTGCAAAGTTTTGTGCTGGAGATTTCTCACTGGACAATGCTCTACAGTTGGATAGACCAGTTGAAGTTGACAACGATCAAATGGAGACATTAATTGAGAACAATCAACATTATACCATGCAGGAGATAGCCAACATACTAAAATATCCAAATCAATATAAAGTTATTGGTGAAAATGAAAAATGTTATCTTTTGTTTTACATTAAAAACCATACAGACTTTTGGGCCAACCCAATACTAAAAACTAAGAATGATTCAGATGTCATTCATTCAAGACAAATATCTACTGCCACCTACTATGTGCTAGATAATTCTTTTTGTTGGTAACAGTACATAATCCTCAAGGATTTTACATTGAGTTGATGAAAGACAATGGATAAACAAATACATAGAGACTATGCCTTGCAACTATCCCCAGGAAGCAAACTAAAGGACCAGTGCTGCTGAAAGTTGAAGAAATGCTATTTTATATTGGGGGAGTACGACAAAAACTTCTCAAAAGCATTCAAGTTGTTCATTATCCACTCTTCTGTCTTGATTGTTCCAGTTTAAATGACTTCCTTACCACAGAGCTCTGTACATACTGGCTATTAATAAAGCCATTTGGCACCAACTGGTTACTGGAAGGCGGCAATTAGGCTTCACGGTTCTGAGACATATGGCTGCATGTCTGTTCCTTTTCTTTTTTTTTTTCCAATTTCCAAAGGTTTTATTTCATGCATGTTTCATTTTAAAACTTTCTTAGTCTTTGCATCTAATGTGTGTCACTGTGCAAACTCTCATTCCAGAGAAACCTGGCAGCTGAGTATCCAGAAGAACAGTGAGTGCCACAGGCTTCTCGGGCACGCTTTAGGAGCTCGTCTCAGGCCAAGAAAGGAGCTTCTGCAAAGGTATGACACCCCATGCTCCCTCGGACATACAATCGGGGTGCTTCTTGGTTGATGACACATTTTCATAGCATCATGTGGTCCACAAAGGAATCCCTTTCATCTTTCATCATACTATTTTATAGTCTTTAAGCACATAAAACTGTACTATTTAATATATTTCTCCATAAACTTTTTGTGAAATTCAGATCACAGCGTATCATTGACAAATCTTTTGTCTTTCTTCTGATCATCTACTCCTTTTGCACAGTTCTTGAAAACAACATCATCATCCCACCTTCTTTTAACTTTGAAGTTGGCCTGAGGCTGGGATGGGCCAGTGAGATTAAGGAGAGGGTTTCCACTCAGAATGTTTTCCATTCGAATCCTTTCTTCTTCAGCTTTCTGTTCTTTTTCCTTCCTGGCTTGCTCTTCAGCTCTTTCTTTTTTAATTCTTTCCTATTCTGTGAGAAGAGCTGCAGAGTCATCATCATCACTCTCTTCTTCAAAATCTTCATCTTCATCTTCCTCATCTGTTAGAGGATCATCTGCATCAAGGTTGGCAGCGGGAATCTGGTCTAACCGCGGCTTCTTTGACACTGAAGAGGAGGTTGTATGTTCTCAAGTTGGACGATCTCTATTTTTCTCCCTTGCAGCAGCTCTCTCTCTCTCCTCCAACTCTCTTCTGAAGTCACGGTTCCGAACCTCTTCAGGGGCATCCTGAGTGGCCTGTCTATATTCTATCTTTGTATGAGAAGGGAGGTCTCTACTAGAATACTGCTTTGAGAGCTGGCTCAAATCACCTTCTCCTTTTCCTCCCCCACCTCTCGCAGGCTCAGATGTTGGCCGAGCTGCTGTTGTCATCTTTTATGGTTGGTCGAGGTCTGATTCAGCAGCCTCCGGAGATCACAGACACCATAACGACTCTCTGCATGTCTGTTTCTATTACCTTCAAAGTGCAAATATCTTTCAGAGCTATTCTAATTGAATCCATTCATTCTTTTAAGCAACAAGTAATGTAAAAGTAAGCACATCTTGATCATTTATAATAAACCAATTAAGTCTGTAATCACTAACATTCACTGAACATTAACTATATGGGTCATGTACATGCTAAGAACCTTAATGCATTAATTGATCATATTCCCAGAATAAGGCCACAAAATTGGTTATATTATTATTCCCATATTATAGATAGGGAAACTGATATAACTGTGGCTAAAATTATCCTATTAGTAATTGGTGGAGATAAAGTCCATGCCTCAATAGTCAGGCCACAGAGAACATGGTCTTCTGTAGTGAGTGTGGAATCCTAAAATACCAAGAACTTAAAGACAGGGACTCAAGCTTATTCGCAACTTTCTCACCGACATCTACCATCATGGTCATTTCATTGGCAAGAGTAGTCAATGCCTAGTAGCTGAGCTCACTCACAGTGAACTTGAGCTGAAAGGAGAGTCTGCCACTTAGCGCGTGACTGATTTGTTGCCTGGATCTTTATAATCATGTTCCATGGGTAAAATAAATAAATAAATATTAAAAAGTCATGCAAAAATTAAGAATAAGACAAGGTCCCTTTAGCTAAGACTGGCAAGCAAAGAAGGCTTTTAACTTCATCATAATTTATATTATTATTAGGGATTCTGGGGGAAGGATTGGGAAATGGCACACCAAAGAGGGAAGAGACATCACGGAGTGTGTGTGTAAAGCTAAATGTTTCGTACTGCACGTCTACATAGGGAACATTTACTTGGGTTAACAGAAATATGTTGGATATAAGGTCCAATCTATATTTTCGTACAATATGACACTTCAATCTTGTAAAAAT
The DNA here is from genome assembly GCF_987537825.1 of Furipterus horrens. NCBI lineage: Eukaryota > Metazoa > Chordata > Mammalia > Chiroptera > Furipteridae > Furipterus > Furipterus horrens. The sequence continues at coordinate 97,900,637 of NW_028327172.1, forward strand.
AGGCTATATGTTCACCAAAAGCGTCTTTTCAGCCAAATACTTAAGTCAATGTAGGATAATAATGCCTGGCATACACTAAGCACTAAATAAGGGTTAACTCTCTCTTTCAACTACACCCCTCCTATATTTGGCCTTACCAAAAGGTCAGAAACCCAGATCTTCCCATCCCTGCCTTGCACTTTTGCCTACACTCTTTGAGTTATATCAGTGGTTCTAACTCTTCACTGGTCATTAAATAATATTTTGTGAAATGCTAGTTTCTGGGTTCCCAGCCAGAAAATATTGAAAAATGAGTCAAGTATGAGAGACCCGAGAATTATTTTTATAAACTATGCAGGCAATTCACATGTGCAACGAAGACTGGGAATCCATGCTCTAGTCCTGAGAGCATTGCCTATCAATCCTAAAAATTCCTATTAAAAACGCAGATTCTGATTCAATGTAAGTCTAGGATGGGGCCTGAGATTCTGCATTCTAACAAGTCCCTAGGCAATGCCTTGGGCAATGCTGCACAGTACAGTACAGTAGCCTCTAGCTACACTGGCTACTTAAATCCAGTTCCTCAATTACCCCTGCCTCATTTCAAGGACTTAGCAAAGCTACCTTAGTGTGCAAGCATACATGTCTCTGAAATTTTTAACAAACAATTTTATGAAAAGCTGGATTTGGCTGAAAAATATAATGAAATAGTCATTATGTACATTTATAGTCTTAGTTTTATTAACTTTTAATCACTAAAAAAGAATAAGATCTGGGGCAGACCAACTGCTTTTGTCTCAACTTTAATTTGAAAATATTATACAAAAGAATAGTTTTTCAGCTTATCGGATATAGGGTAAATAACCTGCATTTTCTAAGTTCTCACTAGATGTTTTATGTAATATTTTAATGTTTATATTTGCACATTTTGAGAATCATACGTGTCTACAACTCTACAACTACCCAAAGAAGTAATCAAATGTTACATAAGAATTTTTTTTATTAAAGTGTTATATTTGGAACTAATCCAGGGTGACAGCTCAAATCCTACTGTAAATTTGTACACAAAACGAAAAAATCCGGTCATCATCGGGAGAGAGGGGTGCGGTGGCCATTTTTAATTATTTTAAGAAAACCAAATAACTGCTTTTCTGCCTCTTGAGGAAATAAAGCACTTCAATATAAATAAAAAGTTTCTGATATTTAAGAAGCACTTTTACAACTAGAAAACCAAGAACTTTACTCATAACTCCGATAGTCTGACAATCAAGCGAGGGGAACGCAATGCAATAATAAGTTTCCTAGGCAACAAGCAAAGGCAGTGGAAAATTTTTTTTTAAAAAAAGCAAACTAAGCAGCATTTATAGTAGGCCTGAAAAATAATTTTAATTGTCAAAATGTCACAAAGACAAAACTGAAAATCACTTCAGTGAAAATGATTCAAAGCAAAATGCCATTTTCATTATGGCAAATGAGGTATGGAAAAATAGAAAAATTAGATTCCCTTCCTTGGCTCTAAATTAAGTAGTGATGGTAATCAATCTTGTTTGATTTTACAAAATTCATCTATATTAGTATCGATTTCTAATATGCCTCCTAGTTTTCTCTGCAACTATGACCATGCATTGATTCAGTATACAGAAGTGAGTCACCAGGCTGATGGGGCACTCTGTTACAGAGACAAGTTCATACACGCTTAGGTCTTAATTTCAATAGTAGACCACACATTTCAAAGCACGGATTAAAACAGTGCTGGGCTGTCCACATTCTCACACGATTTCAGTTTCCTCATCTGTAACAAGAAAATCTTGGATTTGATCTCAAAGACCTTTCTGACTCTTAACAGCTTTTGATTTTTAGAAATAAATAGAGAAGGGCAGTTTTGTCTAGAAAAATCGCTTAGAAAATAAATACTATACTCTAAATTATATTAAAATTTTTTCTTCATAAGTCCTATACTTTGACAGTTAACTTTTAGAAAATATTACTGGAAATGTTCTACTAAATGGCTATTAAAATGTCTCCATTCTATATCAGCATTTTGTAACCATGACAGCATTTGTTCTTATATATACGTCAGGAACATTTACTTAAACGAACAGAAATGTGTTAGATGTCCTTAATCTGTACTTTCACACAATGTGTCAACTGCAATCTTGTCAAATCTTGTGAAACGGTCTATATTTTCAACCAAACACTTCATCGATTTGGGAATTCAGGTTGAACTAAGTAATTCAGGCAAAACTACCAATTTAGTTGCTGCAGGCCAATATCATTGTAGTGCTTTTCTAATAATTCACCTCTCAATGACTGGTAAATTAAGGGACTGAATAGCAAAATGGGGCTTCCAAAAGAGAATATGTTCATAATTTTTCTCCCATCTTGTCTATCCCACAAAGAAGATTAATATGCTATAATTCATTCATTCCCCAGAGACAATCACCAGCCATTAGACGTCACTAAATCTGTGTTCCTTTCATGAATCAGTTATTCCACTGGCACTACCTTAGGTATCTGGCTGCACTACAGCTAATATAATGCAAGACTAGCAGGTTATAACAGAAAGAATAAATTCCACAAAACAGCAGCATATAGGTACTCATACAGTGAGTACCTTCTTGAACATTAATTTCAATTAACTTACATTTGCTTTACCATTTGCTTTTTATCTTACTCTCTAGAGTCTCTATATAATAGCACTTTCATACATAAAATGAGTTTAAAAAAAAACTTAAGCAATATGGCCATTAAAAGGAAAATGAGAAGAGTAAGTCCTAAAAGGGACTCACAGGTAGAAGGACTGAAATCATGAGTAAGGCTGTCAGGAGTCTAACAAAGCTTGTGTTTGATAAAGAAGGTAATGCTGAAAGATAGATCTTGTTTTCCTTTCCGCCTTAAGCTGCCAAGAAGCAAACCCAAAGCTGTGTGAACCTGAACTCTGTGTGATAGGTGATACAGATATAGATCAAGTACAGGAAAGTTTTCCTTTGCTTTTTCTGTTTTCAACTCCAACTTCCATATTTTTTCATAATTCTCTATTTTTATGTCCTAATTATTGATTTTAATTGTTACTTTAGAGATCAACATATATCCATGTCTACTAGATCATCAAAGCACATATATTAATTATTGGGTTTACTGGGTTTATATAGTGCCAACCATATATTTATACAAAGGATAATAAGCTCTGAAGTATCTAAATTAACAGAATATTTACAAGTGCTGTTTTCTAACATGTCTGGAACTTAATAACGCTCAAAAGTATATGTTGAGGAAATTAATTAAAACTTATTTATTTCTAGCAACAGCCTTCCAATTGCGCAGCACACATTTCACAATAGACCTGGGATTCAACACTGGTCTTCCTGATGAGGGAAAAAAAGTAACATCAAATCTTCCAATTTCAAATTCCAAAAAAATCTCATATGCTTTAAAGTGAATTAAGGTTAAAAATCACCATGACCTAAATGGAGGACCTTTGTGAGAAATTAAACAATGATTTGACAACCCACACGCTGTGCTTACATATCTAAAAAAAAATAAAAAAGGAAACAGCAATTCCAATTGGAAAAATAGTATTTAGAATCTTTATAAATTAAATATAAGATTAAGAAAACACTAGTTATCAGAGGGCTGTCTCACTGTCAAAACACATTTACTGAATTAAAGTATCACAAATAAGCATTAAATACTTTTAGATGACAGCTAAGTCATGAGAAATAACCACCCAGGAAAAGAAGCTTTCCTTTACTTCTCATCAGATTAAAATTTCAGATGGCTGATACATACCATAGCATACAGCCAGCAATGCTACTGCATATCCTCAAAGAGGTAATCACTAAAGCATTTGGTAAGATAAAAATCATGTTGATCTTTACCATTTCACACATGTCCAGGAAGAGTGTCTCAAGAATGATATGAAAATGAATAGCCAAGTGGGAGTGAGGTTATATTCATTATTAATTAAATCGTAGTCAAAATCTGTTTGAACATTTTTTTCCTCTACCTTCTTTACCTAATCCAGTCAGTGTCTAAATATTAATAACCTAAAGATCAATCTATCTTTAAAATTGTGTCCTCTTCCTCCACTAATTTATCTTAATATTGTTCCATGTATGCCCTGACCAGTATGGCTCAACTAACTGGCTGGGCATCATCCCACAAAGTGAAAGGTCACAAGTTTGATTCCCAGTCAGGGCACATGCCTGGGTTGTGGGTTCAGTCCCGGTAAGGGTGCATATGAGAGGCAACCAATCAATGTTTTTCTCCCTCTCCTTCCTTTCCCTTCCCTTTCCCTCAGTAACTACTTAACATATTTGCCTCATCTCAATGTTTTTCATCAATTAAAAAAAAAAAATGGTGACTTGTCTTCACACAGGGGATTTCTAAACAAGCTCCAACTTTCATGAAAACAATTAAGTTTTCAGGAATTTCTAAGAATGGGCTGTTAAAGTCATTATTAAAATTAAAATTAAATTAAATTAATTATATTAAAAACAAAGATAACGCTGAAAACAACTACTTAACAATTATCTTCCTACATTTTATTAGTATCTATGCTTGTGATGCATCTATTGCATCTCTATGGTGGTAATACCATATAACGGTGTTCTATGATGTACCTCTCACCAACTGTATTCAGTGACATGACACTGGTGACTTCAAACTGGCCATGGAGAGAATATTTACATCATGGAAATGGCCAAATGGTACAAACCAGGTCTGTATTGGTTTTCAGAGGTTCAGCTGTTTAACATTCACTAGTACCCCAATAGATCCAGAGAACCCAGACAAATTCCCTCTTCTCCCAGAGTCACCAAATGTATGAGGCATTATAGGACCACATAACAAGTCTATGGAATCAAGAAAGACCTGCCAGAGAAATGGTTACTTATCCCAAAGAATAAGTCAAGGTTAGCCAGGTGGGTGACAAAGACAGATAAGAAGCTTACCACACAAGGGAAAACAGGGTGTTTAGAAGGCCTGAGAAATTCATCCAAGGGAGCTAGTTGTAAAATTAAAAAACGATGAGGCTGAGAAGACCAACACAAGATAGTTCTTGCAAACCTTAACAAACACACTAATATTCTTAGCTGTATTAAAAATACTGGGAAGGTATTGAAAGTTTTTAAGCACTGGGGGTAGAAGGAAGTTATCAATTTTCAACAATCTTCTTGCTTTACTGTAGAACAGACTGAAGGGTTGTCCCAAGAGCAGATGTAGAGACCAGCAGCAGAAAGGTCTCACACTTTCCTGATAATATAGCACTATTAACAAAAACTTTATGTTCATGTGACAGAATTGCATTTTTTAATTTATAACTTATAAGTTAAATATATGCTCAATTATACTAATGTAAACATTACTAAACTCATATAAGAAATGATAAAAATTTTAAATGAGATAAAATAAAGATATATTCTGTTAACACACTTCAATGGCTGCGCATCCCACCTCAAATGCCAGCCTTGGAAGATGAAATGGAAGATGCAAAGCCAAGAGGACTTGGTAAGGACTGTGGGAGCTGGAGCCAGACACTACTCTCAGGGTAAAGCAAGCTCATGCTAAGACACACCACCCTAGGAAAAGTCTATCCAAAACTCAGCAAATTCCCTACACTGTGCCTACTAAAGGCATCACAATGATTTGACATAATGTTCTGTACACTTAGTTTCTCCAGATGCAGAGATAAAATGTTAAGCTCAATAATTAAGATGCCATTTCTCCTTTATTACTTGAAAAAAAAAAAAAAAAAAACCTAAATTAAACAAAAGCCTTAAAACATGACTTGCCAGTCATTGTAAAAATGACCTGGATTCCTTTAAGGAGCCCCTCCACCGTGCTGGCTCTGTCCTGGCACCCTACTAACGGCCAGGCAGAACTGCTCATCAATGCTCTGACATGTACCAAGTGTTAAGACCTCATCAATTGCAGTCAGAGTGCCCACAGAAACAGTAGTCTTATAGTTACCTAAGAAGTTCATCATAGTCCAAATAATAGAAAATTGGAATTAGCATGAAGAACACATGTTGATCAGTGCCCTGAGAAAGATCCATTGCAAATAATCAAGTATAGATTCACTATATTTTCAGACATCACTTTGAAAACTGAAATTAGAGCCCAAGATGCTTCTGATTTTAAGCTTAGCAAAATAAAACCAATGTTCCCAAATAGTGGGCTTTTCCTATTAACAGGAAAAGACTGTTTAGAGAAATGACTGATTCCAGAAGTGGGGTAAAAAATATATAAAATGAGCATAGAACACACTGCCATGGTAAAACAAAAGGAAGCTGCTATCAAAAGCATTCAGCAGCCCATATAGAGAGGCCTCAGGACTTCAACAGGAATAATAACACAAGAGACTGGAACATTAACCATGTTAACATTTCTGAGTTCTTTTTTTCTTTTTAGTTTTTTGGTTTTTCAATTACAGTTGTCCCATTTTTCCCCCATTGCTCGGCCCCCCAACCCACCCCTTCTCCCATAATCACATCCCTCCCCGTTGTCCATGTCCGTGAGTCATTTATACATGTTACTTGACTAGACCCTTTGCTTACTTATCCCCCTTCTCTCCCTCCGCCCTGCCCCCTATTGACTACTATTCTGCTCCTTGTCCTATTTAGTTCGTTTGTTTGTGTTGCTCTTTAGTTTCCTGTATTAGGTGATATCATATGGTATTTTGCTTTCTTTGCCTGGCTTATTTCACGAAGCATAATTCTCTCTAGTTCCATCCATGTTGTCAAAAATGGCAGGAGTTCCTTCCTTCTTTCTGCTACACAGTACTCCATTGTGTAAATGTAGCACAGTTTTTTGATCCACTCATCTACAGATGGGTATTTAGGCTGTTTCCAGCACTTAGCTATTGTAAACAGGGCTGCTATGAACATAGGGGTGCATAAGTATTTTTGAATTAGGGTTTTAGGATTTTCTGGGTATAATTCTAGCAGTGGAATCGCTGGTTCAAAAGACAATTCCATTTTTTAGTTTTTTGAGGTAATTCCATACTGTTTTCCATAGTGGCTGCACTAGTCTGCATTCCCACCAACAGTGCAGTAGGGTTGCCGTTTCTCCACATCCTCGCCAGGATTTGTTGTTTGTTGATTTGTTGATGATGGCCATTCTGACTGGTGTGAGGTGGTATCTCATTGTGGTTTTTATCTGCATCTCTCTGATGGTCAATGATGTTGAGCATTTTTTCATGTGTCTATGGACTTTCTCTATGTCCTCTTTGGATAAGTGTTTGTTCAGGTCCTTTGCCCATTTTTTATTTGGGTTCTTTGTTTTCTTGATGTTGAGTCATATAAGCTCTTTAAATATTTTGGAGATCAGTCCCCTGTCTGAAATATTATTGGCAAATATGTTTTCCCATATGGTTGGTTTCCTTTTCATCTTGCTGAATTCTTCTGCCGAGCAGAAACTCTTTAGTTTGATGTAGTCCCATTTGTTTATTTTTTCCTTTATTTCTCTTGCGTTAAGAGATGTATCCGTGAAGATATTGTTACGTGGGATATCTGAAATTATCCTGCCAATGTTTCCCTCTGGGACTTTTATGGTGTCACGGCTTACATTTAAGTCTTTGATCAATCTTGAATTTATTCTCGTGTGTGGTGTAAGTTGGTGGTCTAATTTCATTTTTTTGCACGTCCCTGTACAGTTCTCCCAGCACCCATTTGTTAAAGAGGCTCTTCTCACTCCATTTTATGTTCCTTCCTCCTTTATCAAATATTAGTTGACCATAGAGGCCTGGGTTTATTTCTAAGCTCTCTATTCTGTTCCACTGATCTATATGTCTATTCTTATGCCAGTACCAGACTGTTTTGATCACAATGGCTTTGTAGTATTGTTTGATGTCTGGTATTGTGATTCTTCCTGCTGTGTTCTTCTGTTTCAAGATTGCTTTTGATATTCGGGGTCTTTTTTGGTTCCATATAAATTTTTGGAGTATTTGTTCTAGGTCACTGAAATATGTCATTGGTGTTTTAACAGGGATTGCATTGAATCTGTAAACTGCTTTGGGTAGTATGGCCATTTTGATGATGTTAATTCTTCCCTTCCAAAAACATGGTATTTGCGTCCATTTATTTGTATCTTCCTTAATTTCTTTCTTCAATGTTATGTAATTTTCAGTGTACAGGTCTTTTATCTCTTTGGTTAAGTTTATTCCTAGGTACTTTACTTTTCTTGTTGCTATAGTAAATGATATTTTCTTTTTTGTCTCTGTCTCCGATATTTTATTGTTGGTGTACAGAAATGCCTTAGATTTCTGTATATTTATTTTGTACCCTGGTATTTTGCCAAATTCACTTATTATATCTAGTAGTCTTTTAGTGGACTTTATAAAGTTTTCTAGGTATACTATCATGTCATCTGCATATAAAAATAGTTTCCCTTCTTCTTTCCCAATTTGTATCCCTTTTATTTCTTTTTCTTGTCTGATTGCTGTGGCTAGGACTTCCAACACTATGTTGAATAGCAGTGGAGAGAGTAAAAAGCCTTGTCTAGTTCCTGATTTCAGGGGGAATGCTTTCAGTTTTTGTCCATTGAATATGATGTTGGCTTCAGGCTTCTCATATATAGCCTTAATTATGTTAAAGTATGCTCCCTCTATTCCCATTTGGATGAGTGTTTTGATCATAAATAGGTGTTGTACTTGATCAAATGCTTTTTCTGCATCTATTGATAAGATCATGTGATTTCTGTCTTTCATTTTGTTTAGGTGATGTATTATATTTACTGATTTGCGAATATTAAACCACCCTTGCATCATCCCTGGGATGAATGCCACTTGATCATGGTGTATCATCTTTTTGATGTATTGCTGGATCCTGTTTGCCAATATTTTACTGAGGATTTTAACATCTATGTTCATCAGTGATATTGGCCTGTAGATTTCTTTCTTTGTTGTGTCTTGACCTGGTTCTGGGATTAGGGTTATACTGTCTTGATAGAAAGAGTTTGGGATTTTTCCCTCTTCTTGAATTTTTTGGAATAGTTTGAGGAGGGCAGGAGTTAGTTATTCCCTGAATGTTTTGTAAAATTCGCCTGTGAAGCCATTTGGTCCAGGACTTTTGTGTGCAGGGAGATTTTTGATTACTGTTTCAATTTCGTTCTTTGTTATTGGTCTGTTGAGACTTTCCACTTCTTCTTGATTCAGTTTTGGAAGGTTATATGTTTCTAGAAATTTGTCTATTTATTCTAGGTTGTCAAATTTCTTGCCATGCAGTTGTTTGTAGTAATTTCTTACAATTGTTTGTATTTCTGTGGTATCATTCGTGATTTCTCCTTTTTCATTTCTTATTTTGTTTATTTGGTTCTCTCTTTTTTTCTTGATGAACCTGTTAGAGGCTTGTCGATTTTGTTCATTTTTTCGAAGAACCAGCTCCTACTTTTGTTGATCTTTTGGATTGCTTGTTTAGTCTCTATGTCATTTAATTATGCTCTGATCTTGATGATTTCCTTCCTTCTTTTTGCCCTAGGCTTTGTTTGTTGTTGTTGTTCTAGTTCTTGTAGCTTTAGGATTAGATTTTTTATTTGAGCTTCTTCTATCCTTTTCAGATATGCCTCTATTGCTATAAACTTCCCTCTTAAGACTGCTTTTGCTGTGTCCCATAGGTTTTGGGCTGTTGTGTGTTCATTGTCATTAATTTCTAGAAACTTCTTGATTTCTTCTTTGATGTCATTGTTAACCCATTCATTGTTTAATAGCGTGTTATTCATTCTCCATGAGTTTGGGTGCCTTTGATTTTTTTCTCTGAGGTTGATTTCTAGTTTCAAGGCATTGTGGTCTGAAAAGATGCTTGATATGATTTTAATTTTCTTGAATTTGTTTAGGCTTATTTTGTGTCCTATCATGTGGTCTATCTTTTAAAATGTCCCATGCGCATTTGAAAAGAATGTATATTTTGCTTCTTTGGGGTGAAAAGTTCTATATATATCAGTTAAGTCCATGTGGTTTAGTGTGCTGTTCAGTGCCTGTATATCCTTGGTGTTTCTTTGCTTCGATGATCTGTCTGTTGTTGATAACGGTGTGTTGAAGTCCCCTACTATGAGTGTGTTGTTGTTAATATCCTTCTTATGGTCTTCTAGTATTTGCTTTATGTATTTGGGTGCTCCTACGTTGGGTGCATATATGTTTATCAGTGTTATATCTTCTTGATGGATTGTTCTTTTAAGTATTATGAAATGTCCTTTTTTGTCTCTTTTTATTGCACTTGCTTTGAAATCTGTTTTGTCTGATATGAGGACAGCTACCCCAGCTTTTTTTTCCGGTCCGTTTGCTTGGAATATTTTTTTATATCCCTTTACTTTCAGTCTATGTAAATCTTTTGTTTTGAGGTGTGTTTCCTGTAGACAGTAAATATGTGGGTCCTGTTTTCTTATCCATTCCATTACCCTATGTCTTTTAATTGGAGCATTTAATCCATTTACATTTAAGGTTATTATTGACATGTGTTTATTCATTTCCCTTTGTACCTCTGTTCCTCTTTTTTTCTCTTCCTTTTTCTTAGAACATTCCCTTTAGCATCTCTTGCAATGCTGGTTTAGTGAAGATGTATTCCTTTGTCTTAGAAACTCCTTATTTCACCTTCTATTTTGAATGAGAGCCTTGCTGTGTAGAATATTCTTGGTTGTAGGCGTTTGTTTTCCATTACTTGAAATATTTTTGACCATTCTCTTCTGGCTTGTAGTGTTTCTGTTGAGAAATCAGTCAATAGCCTTATCAGAGCTCCCTTGTATGTTATTTGCTGTTTTTCTCTTGCTGCTTTTAGGATTCTCTCTTTGTCTTGGAATGTTGCCATTTTAACTATGATGTGCCTTGGAGTGGGGTTTTTTTGGTTCCTTTATTGGAACTCTCTGTGCTTCCTGGACTTGCATAACTTTTTCTATCATCAGGAAGCGAAAATTTTCTGTCACTATTTCTCCTATCAGTTTCTCTATTCCTTGTACTCCTGATCCCTCTTTAATTCCAATGACTCAGATATTGTTCTTCTTATGTTATCCTGTAATTTCCTTACCTCTTCTTCATACTGTTTCAATCTTTTTTCATTTTGCTCTATCGTCTGAGAATTTTTTTCTACATTATCTTCTAACTCACTAATCCGATCCTCTGCTTCGTTTAGTCTGCTTTTGACTGATTCTACTGTGTTTTTCAGTCCAGAGATTGAATTCTTCGTTTCTTCCTGGTTCTTGTTGATAGTTTCTATGTCTTTTTTTATGCTGCTGTAGTTCTCTGCAAGTTCCCTGTAATTTTCTTGGAGCTGCTGGTAACTTCCTTGGAGGTTGTCATAGTTGTTTTTGAGGTTATCGAGTATATTGAGCTTCTTCACCACCATTGTTTTGAATTCCGTGTCTGACATTTGGGCTATGTCTATTTCATCTGTCTCTCTTTCTGGGGATTCCTCTTTTCTTTTCATTGAGAGGTTGTTTCTGCATCTTACCATGTTGGATTCTTCTTGTCTATGTTTGTTTTTTGGGTTTGTCTGCTTTGACTTCCCACCTTTGTGGTATGAGATTCTTTATGGGAGATCTGGGGGTTTCAGTGGTGCAGTCTCTTTGATCTGCTGAGCCTGATGTTCTTGAGTACCCTTTATGCCGTTTGTTTATGCTGTCTGGTTATATTTCAGATGCTCTTTGTTAGGATCTTCCTTCTGGCTTGTTGATTGAGAGTCACTCTATCCACTTTCTCTTGAGTTCTTTTGTGGTGATGCTGGTAAAAACATAAACACACAGCCCTGGCAGGAGACCCACACCCTCAAAAATATCCCCCACCCTCTATCCCGCTATCATCAGCCAACAAGCCAGTATTAATATAAATGTAGAGAGATTGGAGCTTTTATACTATAGGAAGAATAGATAAGAGTTGTTTTTAGGGAGGAAAAATATGATTTTTGAGAGAGGGTATAACAGATTAATAATAGTTGAGACTGTGCAAGACAGTAGGTAATATTTACATTGCATGTTAATAACTATAGAAGAAAAAAAGGGAAGAGTGTAGAATATAGTAGGAAACTGGAATTGTATAGTATTGGATTCATATAGTAGTTATGTTCTATTTATTTAGAGTGAAAGGGAGGCTAAACTAGACCCGCAAACAAATAAACAACAATTAAAGAGGAAGGATGAGAAGGAAAGATTGTATGAAACAAATTAGAGATATAATTTTCTTCCCCCCTTCAGGAAGAAAAAGAAAAAGGAAGAGAAAAAAGAAAAGGAATGTTTTTACTCAGTTCAGCCTTTGTGTGTTCTCTTCTTTTTCTGCGTCCACAGCTGGTATAATGTGGCGGGTCAGAGGTTCCTTTTCCTTGCAGCAGCGGTGTGTGCATGGTGACTGGCACAGAGCGTTCCTTTGGCGCCCGTTGGAGCTAGCAGAGGTGCCCCTGCGTGCAAGGCACCTTAGAGCCCACCTCAGGCCTGCCGCACCACGTTCCAGTAGTTGGTCTCTCGCCTCTTAGGGCGGGGCCCCGAACACTTGTGCTCAGTAGAAGTGAGTGTCTGTGAGTCCCTGCTGCCCGCTGTTCCCAAGCCGCATCCGCCCACCGTTCCTGCACCCGCCTGGGCGGGAATGAGCAGAGCCTGAAGAAGTGGTCTGCGCTCCGGCCTGGCGCCCACTGGAGCTGGCCAGGGGCGACTGTGCACAGTCTTCTGCGTGTCCAGTGGGCCCTCCCTGCACCCTTTGGGGCACTGATCTTATGTCCGTTGGGAAGTGTCCGAGGGGCACCTGGACGCACGGCCCTACGTACCTGGGCCAGTGAATGAGGGCACCTCCCTATGCATGCCCCCGTGACCCAAGGGGAGGGTTGGGGAGTGGGCAAGCGCACTTCTGTGCCTGCGCTCCTCAGGAATGTCCTATCACCCCCAAATTTTCCCCTACTCTCCGAAGTTCACAAGAGAAAAATACAAAGGAAAAATTACGTTTTCACTTGTACAACAGCACGCTGTCTCCTGTCTTCCAGCGTCAATGCCACCTGGTCGAGTCCCATCTCTGCCAGCGGGCAGAGATCCGCTTTCCTCCTGACTCCCCTCTGGGGAAGCCTGTGGTCACTAAAAAGTCTTTGTGTCCTTCCAGCTGCAGCTCGGGCAGCCACCCCAGTCAGGAATCCCATTTCATCCCTTTTTCTTCCACTATCCTCACCAAACAGGTCGCTCCCAGATGGTTTTTCTCTAATCCAGCAGTGCCAAGGCTCGACTCCTGCCAGTGTCCAGCTGCTCACTGAGATGTTCTGTCTGCAATTAGTCCAAACTACAGACGGGTCTCGGGAGCCTGAGAGCTCAGCCTCCCCTCACTCCTCCACCATCTTCCTCCTGTCCTATTTCTGAGTTCTTAATCACACTGCTTTTAAAAGGAAGAAAAGGAAAAGTAAAAAAGAAGAATGCTAACCTAGAAATCCAACTCATTTTTCTGAAAACTGGTAAAAAAAAAAAAGAGATGGGATTAAGCATTTGGTTTCTCTTTTTTACACAAGGGTTGCCTCAGAGTTAACAGACTAGTTGACAAGAAAATAATTCTCTTTACAGAAATATTCTAGCTAATAAATGGAAGTCAGAATATCAATATGTTGCAAACATAAAAAATAAGGGATCTAGGCAATCATCACCAATACCGCTAATCACAAAATGAGAAACAACCAGTCTTTACACATGTTGTGATGGAACCATACAATACTACCTAGAGATTAATAATGTCAAAAATTAAAACCAGAATCAAATCAAGACTCTACATCTAATAACCACCAGTTTAAAAGAAACATAAGAACTAAATACTACAGAGATGGAGTCAGTAAAATCCAGACAGGAAACACAACTCAATTTCAATTAATTGCACTGTGTGTGCGTGTGTGTGCATGCACTATATATTAAAGAGATACTCCAGTAAAATGCAGTGTATAGATTTTCTTTGGATCCTGATTTAAACAAGCCAAATATGAAACCATATTTACAAATCAGAGTAACTTTAATAATATATAGAATTTATGAAGTATTATCTTTTCTGAAACAGAATGGGAGTATATAAAAATTATCTTTTAGAAATATATACTAAAATATTTTCAGAAAAAAAATTATATGAGGTCTGAAATTTACTTCAAAATAATACCTTTTGAAAAACTGTAGATGAAGCAAGATTGGACATAAACTGATCATTGTTACACCTAAGAGCTTGGTACAGAAGGAGCTTCATTATACTGTTCTTAAGTCTTGTATATGCTTGACGTTTTCTATAATAAAAAACTTAACAAATGACATGATCATGCAAAACAGAAAAGTGTAAAGACAAGTAAAAATATGCAAGTAATGATATTAAACAAGTCTTTTCCCAATAAGAATTAAATTAAAAACTTTAAGAAAGAAAGTTGCCTAAAGTCCCATATCGACTATAATGATTTCTATATTTTGTGTTATAGTTGAATAAATCTCTTTAGAACAGGCTGAATTTATACAATATTCATTCAGAAGATGTTCACTTTCACTGAATAGTTTTGCTAAGTCAAGCCTCCTAAAATGCTATTTCTCACTAATTAAATGACCCTTAAGATGCTACATGAAACCCTGGCTGGTGTGGCTCAGTGCACTGAGCGTCGGCCTGCGAATCAAGTGTCACTGGTTCGATTCCCAGTCAGGGCACATGACTAGGTTGCACGTCAGGTCCCCAGTTCGGGGCACAAGTAAGAGGCAACCATACAGTGATGTTTCTCTCCCTCTCTTTCTCCTTTCCCCTCTCTCTAAAAATAAATAAACAAGCAAATAAATATACTTTTTAAAGATGCTACATGAAATTTAACAACATGATTAGTCTGCATAGATGTGGCGTGAACCCCATTTACTATGATGCACCTTGACTTTGAAAAGGTAAGTAACAAATATTATAGTCTCATTTCTTTCATTTTTCAGAAAGATGAAGCACATTTCACCATAATCAACTAACAAATATTGTCGTCGTCGGCAGCCGTCCGTCTCGAGAGACGATGGTGTAGCTTCTTAAGAGTCTATCTGCACCGCCGAGAATGGTTGTGCAGTCCGACTCGGGAGTGACACGGTATCTGTCTCCTCCCGTGTTGAATCGACATCTTGCGATGACGCTGGAGTGTCCTCTCCAGTGAAGCTGTTGCCCATGCAGCAGACCCCCCCTCTCTTCGCAGCTGAAGGGTCCAAGGGAAAGACGGAGTCAATACAGCTTGGCTTCAGGTGCGCCGCAGGAGTTGCCGGTGTTGACTACAACGTCAAACCGCCTTAGGGACTCCGGCTCCGGATTTTCTGTCGGGGTTTACTCCCTTAGCCTTTTCCCTGAAGAGGTATGCCGCAAGGCAGCGGAGGTTTTTTGGAGTCAGAGTTTTCCTTCTCTGATGTGCCCTGACTGGAAGATCGAACCAGCAACACTTAGCTTGCAGGCCGACGCTCAATCCACTGAGCCAAACCAGCCAGGGTTTCCTAACTAACAAATATAAGCAGTTACATTTACCCACATATACCAAGTTGGTCTTTCTGAAAAAATAATTCAAGAACAATGGAGTGAAGTTATGGTGTATTTTAAAGTATTATTTTTAAAAATAATAAAAAAATAAAAAATAAAAAATAAAAGATGTCTTTGGCCCTGGCCCTGGCCCTGGCCAGGTAGCTCAGTTGCTTAGGGTGTCGTTCCAAATAAGCCAAGGTTATAAGTTTAATCTCCAGTCAGGGCACATATAAAAAGCAACCAGTGAGTGCATCAATAAGTGGAACAACAAACTGATGTTTCTCTCTCTCAAATCAATAAGTACATTATTTTTAATTAAAAAAAAGATATCTTTGTGAAAAGGAATTCATGCACACTTACACTGACAAGGATACTTCATGTGAACAAACTGCAGCACCCATAACCCATGTTCTTTTTTTTTTTTTTAAATCATCACCTGAGGATATGTTTATTGATTTTGCAGAGGGAGAGACAGAGAGAAACACTGATGTGAAAGAAAAATATCATTTGGTTTCCTCCCATGTGAGCCCTAACCAGGGATCAGACCTGCAACCTAGGTATATGCCCTGACCAAGAATCAAACCCGCAACCATCTGGTGCACAGGGAGACGCTCCAACCAACAGAGACACCCAGCCAGGGTGCACCCAGATTCTTTTTTTTTTTAAGTATATTTTATTGATTATGTTGTTACAGTAGTCCCCATTTTTTTTCCCTTTGCTCCCTTCTGCCCAGTATTCTCCTTCCCTCCAGGAATCCCAGCCCCCTTAGTTTATATCCATGGATCATGCATATAAGTTCTTTGGTTTCACCCTTTCCTATATTATTCTTAACTTCACCCTATTTTGTACCAAACAATTATGCTTCTTAATCTCTGCACCATTTCCCTATTTCTCCCTTTTCCCCCTCCCAGCTGATAACCCTCCAAATGATACCCATACCTATGATTCTGTTCCTATTCTGGTTTGCTTAGTTGGATTGTTTTTATTTTTCATATTTTGTTGTTGATGGTTGTGAGTTTGTTGGAATTTTAATGTTCATAATTTTGATCTTTTTCTTAAATAAATCCCTTTGACATTCCATATTATAATGGCTTGGTGATGATGAGATCCTTTAGCTATACCTTGTCTGGGAAGCACATCATCTGCCTTCCATTCTAAATAATAGCTTTGCTGGATAGAGTAATCTTGGTTGTAGGTTCTTGCTTTTCATCACTTTGAATACTTCTTGCCAGTCCCTTGTTGCCTGCAAAGTTTCTTTTGAGAATTCAGCTGATAACTCTCTGCTTTTCTCTTACTGCTTTTAAGATTCTCTCTTTATCTTGAACCTGTGGCATTTTAATGATGATGTGTCCTGGTGTGGTCTCCTTTGGGTCTAGTTTGTCTGAGACTGTGCTTTCTGGACTTGTATGTCTATTTCCTTCACCAAATTTGGAACGTTTTAATTATTTTTTTCACATAGGCTTTCAATTTCTTGCTCTTTCTCTTCTCCTTCTGGCACCCCTATGATTCGGATGTTGGCATGTTTAAAGTTGTCCCAGTGGATCCTAAGCCTCTTCTCATTTTTTTCAATTCTTGTTTCCTCATTGTGTACTGGTTGACTGTTTTTTTCTGCCTTATGTTCCAAATCATTGATTTGATCCCTGGTATCCTTCCCTTCACCTTTGGTTTTGTGTGGATTTTCCTTCGCTTCATTTATTATAGCCTTCACTTTTTCCCTTATATGCATTTGCCATACTCAAGCATATCTGTCAAGCCTTTGAGAATCTTTTATATCACCAGTGTTGGCTATCTCCTTGTCTGTTAGGTTGGCTATCTCCTCATCACTTAGTTCTGCCACTGGAACCTTGATCCACTCCCTCTTTTGGGCCATACTTCTCTATGTTCTCATCTTGACAGGCAACTGTGTTTCTTTGCCTCTGTGTCTTAAGAGCTGTCACTCCTGTTACATTGTAAGGGGCGGAGCCTTAGGTATTCATCAGTACAGGTGACCTGTTTCACCACGTTGTGGCGCTGTATGTGTGGGGTTCAGTCAGAGAGGGAACAATGCCACTGCTCAGCACTTGCACCTTTTCCAGGCACTTCTCCCACTTTCATATGGGACTGAAGCCTCTCTAGCTGTTGTCCTGGTTGTCATTCCCAGAGTGGGTGGGTCTGTGGATGTTCTAGGACCATGGGGGCCCTTTCAACAAGTGGACTCTGCTCAGAGACCAGCAGTTTCTTCCTCTGCCCCAACCCTGACTAGTTTGCACAGTCAGAAAGAAACAATAAGGCTTTATTTTCCCCGGTGCTGGGACTGTGAGCTGCATGTTCTGGTCTGGTAATGGGAGCACTCCCGAGGTGTCCCTTCTGACTTTTTAAAACGTGTGACTGCACTTTCCATCCGTCTGCCGCTGCTGTCACTACACCATGTCCTTTCTGCCCCGGCTCCGCCCCCCCTACATGTCTGGATGAGTATTTCTTCTTTATATCTTTGTGTGTTGAACTTCCATGAAGCTCGATTTTCTGGAACTTCTGATTATCTCTAATTTTGAGGTAGTTGTATTTCTTCTTAGTTGTGGAGGGAGATGCAGTGTGCCTGTCTAGGCCTCCATCTTGCCCAGAAGTCTTGCACCCAGATTCTTTATTAAGGAGAACTATTTGCTAACATGTAAGCAATAAATTGATAAGTAATAGTTAATAAATTGATTTTTAAGCCAATATAAGTAAATTCAGAAAGAAACATAGCATAAAGAATATACTGATTTAGACTTGTTATTTTTGTTTAAAATGTGGCCTCATGAAAATTACTAATTGTCAGTTCCAAGGAAAAGTCAGAAGGGAATGAAACATCAGTCACATTTACCAAGCCCCTTATGCCTTTTCTGTAGCTTCTTCTTCTAGGTCCTTCCCCATTTGGAACTGACCTAGTGATTCTGAGATATGAAGCTCATCTCTAGCTGGGTCCTGGAGCCAAGCAAGAACAAACAGAATTGGGAATGGAGAGCCATTTCTGACACTAAAAGCAAGGAAAAAATAAATATACAAACATTATTTTAAGAACTTAACAGACCTATAACAGTGCAGTAAGAAGAGAAGGTTTTTCTCTGCCAGGCTTTAATGCTTACAAAATAATCCATAATATGTGTCTCTCTCTGACATGCAGTAATAGAAAAAAAGAAATTAAATACCTGGTTAGAAAGGAAGATGAAAATGAAAGCGAAATCTGTTTAGAGTCTAATCTTGTCTACTGAAAAATTACTCTGTGTAATAATTTGGAAATGGGCTTTCTGGCTTTGTTTTAAATTGTACATTTATTAATATATTCATAGCTACATTACCATTCAATTTTTCAAGCAACTGCTTCTGCATTTGATAAAGAGAAACTGTAATTGGACAAGTAAGTTAAAATCCCATACAAAAGCAAGAATTCAAGGCAAGATCTCAGAGTCAAGTATAACATAAGAGTGAAGGACAAAAGAAAGTTAGGAAGGAAGAAGTGACTGGGCATGTTACAGAAACAGGGGAGTCCAAAAACAAACCCCAGAGTTTGCGCTGGGAGATAGGGAAAAGGAAGCAGCTTTCAGGATGTCTTTGTATGCCTGGAGCTAGTGGCTGGAAACATTGTTGCACAAAGATCCCCTTTACTTCCAAGGCTCAGGAAGATGGGAGGGATCTTGGACTGTGGGATGGTACAGAAGGAGCTGACAGAGCCTGCGTGGGGTTCTGTGAATGGTCAGAACTGCTTGCAACACCCACTTCGTGAGAGGACGCAATCAGGGATAGATAAGCAGCTGCGGACATTTTAGCTCTCTGGCGCTCTGGGGCTGGCTCTCTCTCGGGGGCTCTCTGGCCCTGGCTCTCGTAGGCTCCCTCCATGTAGCTTGGAGTAGAAGGGGACTCCAGGCTGCTTAAAGAAGAAGCTCTTGCCTTGCTGTTTTGAGAAAGAGAGGATATCCATGCGGTTTACAGGAAGAAGGCAGTTTACAAGGAGGCTGAGAATCCAGGCGATTCTGCATTGAGAGCTGGAGGGCACCACAGCACAGAAAGGACCTCCCCAATCAGAATTGAGTGATTGGCAGCTACTGGTAAAGCTGAACTGTGCCTAGGAAGTAGGGAAACGGTGTTTCTGACTTTCCTAAGACTGGCCAGGTCTGGGAGGGGGAGGCGGAACGATGTGCAAATAAACAATTCTTTTTCTTTTCACCAAACTCTGGTATTGAGAGTTATAATTCTGGCGGCGGGCAATCGGGCCCCTAACTAAACAGCCTGTGGGTTCTGTTTCAATCAGAGCAGCCCAGGGGTTCTGTTACAGGCATAGGGATCTTTGGGGGGAAATAGGGATGAATCTGTAAAGCTGTCCTTCCCAAGGATTCAGCAAGTTTTGAATAGTACAGAGCTCTGTGTATAGGGAGTCCAGTTCTATACAGTTTGGGTTTAATTTCAAAGACAACTTACATCAGAGCCTGTAACTCATCCCACCCCAAAATGCCACATGTGAAGGGTGGGAGATTCTGTATAGGCAACACTAGGAGTCCCCACAGGCAAGCTATTTCAGATGAAAATACTGTCCCAGGATTACCTGTTAACCACAGGCCCAAGTCCATCTGATTACATGGGGCATATAATTTTTTTAATATAATAATACTACTCCACCCAATCGACTGACAGTCACCATTATTAAATGTAAAATATTAAATACATATGTGTGAAGATTGTTAACAATTAAGTACTTCATAGATGCACATAGATGCAATTAAATAATGTAAGGGGCAAATGCTTATTCTTTTGAAGGATAACTCAGAAATACCGATGTCAAATAGAAACTGCTTTGACCCTATGTCAGGTGCTTGGAAATGCCACAAAGAAACCAAAACAGGTTCTTGACATAAAGTATTCATACATTTTTGGCAATAATTCCCCTTTTCTTGACTATGAAGACATGAGCTGTTGTTATGCCTTAAGCACCAACTGTTTTAATTTACTGCATTCAGTCTCAAGTTCCCAATGGTAAAAATAAAGAAGGGGGATCTGGAAGTTTCCTAAGGGACTGCTACATTCTACTAAGATATGAAAGCTTTCCAAATGTCTCATATCCAATACAGTATACAAAAAGCCTCGGTCGGGAGAAGCAATGTACATGTCTAAATTTTCAAATGCTCAATGGGAGAAAAGGATTCTTGGGTAAAGCAATGCAGATACAAATGACACAGTATACACTGAAAAGACTATAATATCACTTAGTGGGTTCCAACCTAAAGACCACAGATGAATGTTTCAGTCCAATGAAGCAAGAGATCATTTATGTTTTATCTGTGTGTTTTAAAATCTAGTATTACTTGTATTGTAATATGGAGGAAATATATTTTGTTCTTTTTTTAATAGATGAAATATATGAAAAGGCAGGTTTAAAAATAATTTACAACCAAAGTCACCATATGTTGATTGCTGGTTATTTAACTGGAAAATTGAAGGATAAAATACACTTCTTTGTGATACCAAATACCAATGCAAAGAAGATTTTATGTATGGTATTTAAATGTGATCCTCTGGAACAAACAACTCAGTTCATAGACAGTGTGCCTGCTGCTGACTGCTGTCTCCTGACAGCCTGTCTTATCTGCCAAATTGCTCATTAGGTTTGGCAGTTTTCACCTGCGCCTCCAGTTTATATTTCTGCAGGGAATAAACATCAGTCTGCTTCTACCATCTTCTGTAGTGAGCTTTCACCACTCCCATAGGAGCACAGTTCCCACCCATCTGCAGTCCTCCAAACACACTCACCTGTGCACATACCATTATTTTTAAAACATCAATTCATCTTCCAATTTTGAAAGCTTAAATAAAACAAAAGAATACCGGAGAGAATATGCAAATTAAGCTCCATATTACAATACTAAGTGGGCTAACCAATACTTCACTTAATTTTAAATGCAAAAAAAAAAAAAAAAAAAAACCATAATCTGAATTTAATTTTAAAATGTTCATTTCAGGGAGTATGTCTAAATAGTGCACAAGTGACAAGAGAGTAGAGAAGAAGATTACTCTGCCAACTGGATCTGACCCATCCAACCTTTATTACAGGTCTGACAGGAGAGAACTCCAATTTATAAATAAACAATGGAGGCAAGGTAAAAACCAGAACAAAGAGGTAGCTGAGAGCCACTCTGCTCTCTGCCTTTGCCTGCTTCCACTGGGCCCTGAGCACTCTGATATTCAGACACAGACTGAGAAATGAAACTCACAAAAAAACAAAAATTACAAAAGAGCCACTTGTCTGAACCCCCATAAAACAACCTCCGATGGAATACTGTTTTTCATTTTGCAGAAGTAAAATATTCACCGCCAACCTTGCAATTACCTAGAAAATTACAATAATTATAGCAATTTTGTATCCCATCTCCAATCCAATTAATAGATATATGACCTTGTCAACATGTAATAATCAGATTGCATCTACAACAAAACTGGATGAGTTTTATATGCTCAAAAAAACTTGCACAGTAAGAAGATAATTATTTGAAACACTGAGAATACCATTTGAATGCCATGCTCCACTTCACAAGTTAAAAGGAAATACAATAGGAATATTATTTCTATTTTAAATATATATTTAAATCAAATCCAGAAAATATTATTCTAATACCAGTTAACGATAAGAGGATAGATCTTTAAACCAAAGATCTTGGATAGTCTAGCAAGACAAAATCAATCTGCATATTCTTGGTTAAGAAAAATAATAACAAGAAAAAGAAAGGGGGGGGTGCTCATTTTGTAACACAATCCTTCTGTAACAATTATCAATATTTCTTTAGGTTCTAAAAATTAGGGAGCTAGTAAATCTTACCAATTAGTTAAATAGCACCATTTCAGGAAAACTTTGCCTGTAAATGATAAAAAGTAAATGGAATTTTAAGATCGCTAGATAAGTAAAAAAACAAACAAACAATATTTCATTCCTCAAAATTTTTATAGCAATACTATTTCCAGAAATTTTGCCATCAAGGGCATATGCCACTCCCAAAGGAATCTTGAGACTGTGGACTGGATCTTCCAGGGGAAATATGAAATAATCATAATTCTGGGATTAAAAGAAATCCAGCCACCATTCTAAGGCAAGGTAACCCCAAAATATCTAACCTCCCTAAAAAGACCTTGAGAATTAAAAAAGAAAAAATTTTGAATGAAAAAAGAAAATCACTAGACTTGGATTCAATGATTTCCACAAGAAACGTGTACCCTGAGCACATTAAGTTCTCTAAGTCTGGATTTGTGAACATTGAAAATGGACATGGTTAAACATATATCACAGAATTGTGACGTTAGAGAAAAATGGCTCCGTTTGATTCCAGCCCAGCAGTATATCCACTTGAAGAATACATGCTCTAATTATTTAGGTTCTGTAACTTCTCAACTCTTTCAAACATCAGTAAGAAGAGAGTCTGAAGAGACGTTATCATCGTCACAATCCTACAACCTTCTGTTAATCTAGAGCTTATCACATGTCAGGCAATAGATTGGAACACTAGACATCTCCTTTACTATTCACCATTATGAGGTAAGGTGCTTAGATTCAAGAACTGAGGCTGAGAAAGATTACTAATCTTGCTCAAGTGTTCAGCTGATGTGATACCACCAGTACTCTTTCTGAACCACAAATACTCTACACTACCATCCTAGAAAGGAGTGTCTGCAGAGTAAACTCATATTAAAAAGCAGAAAGTCAAATATAATACTCCCCTTCCTAACTAATAAGAAGTCTGGTTGAAAAATAAGAACATTTATGTTGGTTATTTGGTAACCAATTATCCTAAAAATGAAATATGCTTATGCCTGGGAGGAGGCAAAGACCTTCCAAGAGATGGGCGAACATGAAGTTTAGGGATTTGATGTCAAAAGCTTCACCTTCCATATGCATCATTCCCTAAACTGGGTCTACTGGCCTAAAAATATAGGGGTCAGGTAACCTGCTGGTTCCTCCTCCCCATTTCTCCATTGTCAGCAGCCTGAGGTTGACGTCTCCATGACACAGAGGAGGCCCAGGGCCAGAGCCCACAGAGCGCTGAGAGGTCCAAATGTTTTAATTTCTTTTAAAATCAGGAGAAAAAGCCCTGGCCAAGTGGCTGAGCTGGCTGGAGTGTCATCCCATACACCAGAAGGTCATGGGTTCCATTCCTGGTTAGGGCACATACTTAGGTTGTGGGTTTGAACGCCAGTTGAAGCATGTAAGGGAGGCAACCAATTGATGTTTCTCTCTCTCTCCCCACATCTCTCTCTAATATCAATGCAAGAAAAACATATCCTCAGGTGAGAATTAAAAATAAATAAAATCAGACAGAAAATAGTAAACTTGAAGAGTTAAAGAATTTTTTTCTCACATCATACAAATTATAATACTTTTAGAATCCATTAAAAATTATTAAATTTTGCATAGGACAAAAAAAAATAAATGCTGAAATATTTGAAGTTATATGAAAGGTAAGTTTTTATTTTTATTAAGGGAGGAGGGATCCATGAAGATTGAGGAAACTCATAACAATGACCTGAATAGTTCCTTCTTCGACTTCACCACATTAAAAAAAAAAAAAAAATTACAAGATAGCCCTGGCCTACGTGGCTTGCTCAGGTGGAGTGTCATCCCATACACTGAAAGTTTGCAAATTCGATTTCCATTCAAGGCACAGACCTAGGTTGTAGGTTCAGTCTCTCGCTCTCACTCTCACTCTCTCTCTCTCTCTTTCTCTCTCCCCCCACCCCCACCTCACCTTCTCTTTCTACCTCTCTCCTAAAATCTAAAATAAAATAAAATAATTTAAAAATAGCCTCTGGTGAAAATTTAAAAAAATAACAAGATAATAAAATAAGTAGCACCTAACCTGCATCTTACAATTAATGCAATACAACGTACAACTGCACATTTGATGCAGTGACCGTGATGTTGAGAAACTAAATGACTCAGGAAACAAATCCTTTTGCCACTCAGCAAGTTTCCAGTTCATTCCTTTCAACAGAAAGGAAGGAAGACAAGCCAGTTAGTTGTCGGTTCTCTGATATAGCAATAAAAATAATGATGAAGGATAACTAATTGATGTTTGAAAGTTAAACTAGGTCTATGACATCATTGAAGATGCTTAATTTACAGGCAAGAAGAATGTCAAATGCTTTGTAACTGGATGTCTTCCCAATAAGACAGTCCCGCAGATTTAGAGACTGGTTTGTGGGTTGTGTTGCATAAATTGACATGTGTGTTCTGTTTTCATAGAGCATAAGCCTATGATCTCATTACCTGAGTGACTGTCTGTATGTATAGGCTTCACTTAATCCTGTCTGCAGCGCTGCCTCCTGAGACTCAACAGTTTGGCTGAACTAAGTGGTTCGGTTGGTGAAGTATGGAGTGGTCTGTGTGCTTCACTTTAAAATTGGTTTCTCGAAACACTGAAGGAAGAAATTAAGGAAGATACAAATAAATGGGAGCAAATACCATGTTCATGGATGGGAAGAATCAATATCATTAAAATGTCCATACTACCCAAAGCAATTTACAGATTCAATGCAATCACTATTAAAATACCAGTGACATATTTCACAGACCTAGAACAAATACTTCAAAAATTTATATAGAATCAAAAAAGACCTCGAATAGCCACAGCAATCTTGAGGAAGAAGAACACAGTAAGAGGAATGACAATACCTGATACCAAACTATACTGCAAGGCCGCGGTAATCAAAACAGTCTGGTACTGGAATAAGAACAGATATATAGATCAATGGAACAAAACAGAGGGCCCAGAAATAAACACAGGACTATATGGTCAACTAATATTTGACAAAGGGGAAAGGAATATAAAATGGAGTGAGAAGAGCCTCTTTAACAAATGATGCTGGGAGAACTGGACAGGGACGTGCAAAAAAATGAAACTAGACCACCAACTTACACCACACACCAGAATAAACTCAAGATGGATCAAACCCTGAAAAAGGTAAGCCATGACACCATAAAAGTCCTAGAGGAAAACATAGGCAGGAAAGTTTCAGCTATCCCACGTAGCAATATTTTCACCGATACATCTCCTAAGGCAAGGGGAATAAAGGAAAAAATAAACAAATGGGACTACATCAAACTAAAGAGTTTCTGCTCAGCAAAAAAAAACATGAGCAAGATGAAAAGGAAACCAACCATATGGGAAAACACATTTGCCAATGATACCTCAGACAAGGGATTGATCTCCAAAATATATAAAGAACTTACACATCTCAACACCAAGAAGACAGACAGCCCCATTAAAATATGGGCAAACGACCCACAAACACTTCTCCAAGGAGGATACACAGAAGATCCATAGACACATGAAAGAATGCTCATCATCACTAACCATCAGAGAAATGCAAATAAAAACCACAATGAGATACCACTTTACACCAGTCAGAATGGCCTTCATCAACAAATCAACAAACAACAAGTGCTGGCGAGGATGTGGAGAAATGGAAACCCTACTGCACTGTTGGTGGGAATGCAGACTGGTGCAGCCACTAAGGAAAACAGTATGAAATTACCTCAAAAAACTAAAAATGGAACTGCCTTTTGAACCAGCAATTCCATTGCTAGTATTATACCCGAAAAATCCTGAAACCCCAATTCAAAAACACTTATGCACTCCTATGTTCATAGCAGCGCTGTTTACAGTAGCTAAGTGCTGGAAACAGCCTAAGTGCCCATCTATAGATGGGTGGATTAAAAAACTGTGGTACATTTACACAATGGAGTACTATGCAGCAGAAAGAAAGAAGAAACTCCTGCCATTTGCGACAACATGGATGGAACTAGAGAGAATTATGCTTAGTCAAATAAGCCAGGCAATGAAAGAAAAATACCATATGATATCACCTAACACAGGAGACTAAGGAACAACACAAACAAATGAACAAAATTGAACAAGGAACAGAATAAGAGTTATCGGGAGGAGAGGGGAGGGAGAGAAGGGGGATAAGTAAGGGAAAGGTTTAGTCAAAGAATATGTATCAATGACTCATGGACATAAACAACGGGGGGGATATAACTGAGGAGAAGGGGTGAGCTGGGTGGGGGGGACCAATGGGGGGAAAATGGGACAACTGTAATTGAAAAACAATTTAAAAAACAAACAAACTGATTTCTCATTTTCTATCCTAATGGCTTGGACAGAATGGGCCCCAAGGTCTGAGGTGGGGGGGGGGGGGGGACCTAAAATACTCCCCTCAGCCCAAACTAAGAATAATGGGCAAAAGGGCTTTCGACAGGTGTGACATGCCTTACACACCTTCCTCCAAAGAAGCCCTTTTTTTTTCCTAATGTGGGACATTGAAAAATTAATCCCTGCCTTTTGTCATCTAGTGGTTATGGATTTAATGAAGCCATTCAACTCTGTTGCCAAATCTATTGCCCCCAGAATACAACAAGGAGGCCACCCTCTTAAACCGAGCATGCCGTTGCAGGGGACACCCAACTGACCTGAAGTCTGCATGATCCTTCCCCATGTGGGAAGGCCACTCTCCCCTCCACACCCCCACTCTTATTAAGGATTTCTGGACCCAAAGGTAGGCAGGAAGACGACCACGTCCAGCTTGAAGCAGCTAGAGGAACAGAGACCTTTGCCCATTGTCCTTTATAAGATTATAAAGGGTCTTAAGTCTGGGGGGGGGATTGTTACAGAGCAGGGGTCCCCCGCTCAAAATAATAAATGAATGAATGAATGAATGAATGAATAAAGATGATGATGATGATGATGAACGGTCACTAATTGATGCTTGGCATTCACCTTGGCAGGAGTTAGAAGAAATGTCCAATGCTGCTGTAACAAAACCCCAACAACTCCCTTTTACTTATTACTAGAAACAACATTTCTCAGATAACAATTTTTTGTCCTAGAAATATTTAATATATTTTACTAAGTAAGGGAACTAATAGAAAGAAAAGGCCATCTTAAAGAGAAACATTTATAATAAAAATAACTTTTACAATTTATAAGGAAAAAAATCCAGCCATTGTTAATATAACAAGAATGGTTTGCGTGACATCAATGTAACCTGGCAGCCAAGGAGAGTGGACTAGACTGCGCATGTATGAACAATGATGGCTTCATTGTACTAGTCAGTGGGGGTGGTAGATACCATTGAGTGAGCATGTGCACTGTGTGGTCATCGCATTCAAAATCACTGAGCAAGTAGAGCTGCACCAAATTTTGCATTAAGTTTAAACATTCCTCTGTGGAAACTACTCGGATGATTCAGAATACCACAGCTATAGGCAACTAGTGATTCATAGCTTCATTAAGACAACACACCTACTCATGCATTATGTCTTACACAGAGCTCTTGTCAAAACATTAAATCACCCAGGAGACTCAGCCTCCCAACAGCCCAAATTTGGTGCCCAGCAACTTCTGGATTTTCCCAAAACTAAAATCACCTTTGAAAGGAAAGAAATTTCAGATCGATTCAGGAAAATACAATGAAGCAGCTGATGGCAACTGGGAGAATTGTGTGAGGTCCCAAGGTGCCTACTTTGAAGGAGACTGAGGAATCACTGGCCTACATACAATGTTTCTTGTATCTTGTGTCTTCTTCAATAAACGTCTCTATTTTTCCACAGTACATGGATAGATACTTTCTGGACAGATCTCTTACAAATGGACAATGCTCAACCTATATAAAAAACAGAAAACTGATCCACAATCTGGAGAAACCAGCCCAGGAAGCGAGCCTGCTACCTGCATTAAACAGTTCAGGAAGTGAGACTATTATCTGCAGCAACCACATCAGAAAACCAAACAATAACCCTGTAAACAGTCAACTGAAAGTGGCCAGGACCTGATTTGTAACTGAAAGCTTCCCTAATTTTTGACCCTTCTTCTAAATTAGACCCACCAGAAAAAGCCAAATAAGCACCCTTAACCAATCACATAGGATATGCCATCTTCTAGGCAGCCCACTTACAACTACTACACACCAACAACTTCCAATCAGGACGTAACTAAAGCCTCCCCTGTTTTTGAATAGAAAGCTTTGCTACTCCTCTGCCTGCCTTGGAGCCTCTGCCAAATGCAAGCAACAGTGGCTGATCCCCTTGCTATTGAAAACCCTGAATAAACAGCTTGCTCTCATTTGAATGCTGTTTATTTACTTTCACATTAATAAGCAAAAATCATTTCATGGTATATACTTACGCTATTTTGCTCATTTATATACTAACAATGATCATACAGTATATTTACATTTCACAAAAAAATTTAGGGAGCTAAAAATTTTAATGTATTTTGTTTCATACAAATATAAAAAG
The DNA here is from genome assembly GCF_987537825.1 of Furipterus horrens. NCBI lineage: Eukaryota > Metazoa > Chordata > Mammalia > Chiroptera > Furipteridae > Furipterus > Furipterus horrens. The sequence goes on from NW_028327172.1 coordinate 97,929,355, forward strand.
ATGACCAGTAAAAAATATTCAAGCTTAAAAATATTTTAGATTAAAATTCTGACTTACATGAAATGGAAGAAAATTGAAAAAGAAAAAGGAATTAAGTAACCTTTCAAAGTGTTTTTAAAAAGTGTTTTACATGCGTTTCCTTAAAAATAATTTTTATTAAGAATAATTTTAAACATATACAAAAGTAGATGGAAGAATGTGCTAACTCTCCCTGAAACCACTCAGCTAACCATTCCCCACTTCCACAATATTTATTATTTTGAAGCAAATTCCGAATATATCCTTTCTGCCATACATATTTCATTCTGTATAACTGAAATATAAGACTCTAGGAAATAATTTCAATAACATTATCACACCTAAAGAAATAATTCCTTAATAGCAAATAGTCAGTGTACAACTTATCAATCAGCATATGTCATTTTTTAAAGTTTTATTTAAATTGGGACTTAAACAAGATCTACACATTACGATTACACACTCTGTCTCCTAAGTATCTATTAATCTGTAAGTTCCCTCTCTATATGTTTTCCTTACCTTGAAATTGATCTATTCAAGAACTTGAGTCATTCATCTTATCCAGTTTCTACAGTCTTGATGTGGCTGACTGTACCCCATGGTGACAACATGCTTCCCAGGGCTCTGCAGTTCCTATAAATTGGTAGTTGGGTCTAGACATCTGATGAGACCTTTGTTTCTTTTGTCAAGACCACTTTCTAAAAAATGTTGTACTCCTCCATCATGAGGTGCCCAATGCATGGTGGACTCACTTTAATGTATTATTATTACACTTTTACATTAGCAGTGGTTGATGATTAATGCCTAGGTCCATTACTTCATCAGGGGTTGCAAAAGAGTGATATTCTAATTCTATCATTACTTTTTCACTTATTAGCTGGAATAGTATTATATAAAAAGAAACTTCCCCTTATCTGCTATTTGGTTACCCAATAACAGCATTCATAAAGGAAATGCAGGATACATACTGATTTTATCCATTTTACAAATAACCAGTTGGTTCACGTGCATCCTTACATTACTTGTTTGCTTCCACTTATTATCATTATGAACACATGAACTTAGTGCTGTTACTATTTTTATTGATGTTCCAATTGTCCTTCTTGGGCCTGTCAGAGCCTCTAGTTGAGTACAGGGCCCTGTATGTAACTGTAGCAACCTTTCATAGCTTCCTTATTTTCTAATACAACAGGATAATCAAGGACGATCTCATAAATTTCCTACCCAGACCTGAATTCATCCATTTCTCCAAGAAGCTCTGATTCCTTTTAATGGGAAATGCTATTTCCAGAACTCAGTCCAGAACTCAGTCTAGATATCAGAGATGCTCAGCTACTGAGTTGGTCATTGGTTCTAGATCTTTTCATTGAACACATACAGGATTTTCCCTTCCTTCATCCTTACTTGTTTATTCCTGGGTGTGTGTATGTGTGTGTGTGTGTGTGTGTGTGTTAGTGTATAAAATAAAATATACCATGATTCACTATAATATGTCCTATTCAAATAGAAGCTTATAAAACTTTAATTTATTCTCCTCTAACTTATATCTGTACCCCTTTTCTTCTAAACTAAGAATCCTGGGTCCTCAATGATAACAGAAGTAACAGGTTTAGAATATTATTCTAATACTTCTTTTGCCTCAGCTCATGAAACTCATCTGAATAATTCCAACATTATCAACAACAAATAGTTTCATGGTTTCAGGGTTCTTGTCTGGTTGGCAGTTCTTTGTTCCATCTCCTCTCAGTTGTACAAATTATGATGTTTTATAGTTTCTTGAAAATTACTCTTGGACGATAGAGCCATCAACTGAACACAGCTACTGACTTATGTTAGCTGGTCATTTTTTATTTTAATAATTAAGTTTATGTAATTATTAAATAGTTATTAAGAATTTTATTTTTAAAATGAAAATGTGATAGTATTGTTAACTATGGAAAATATGATATGGTTCCAATACCAAATATACAAAAGAAGGAATTATAAGTATAGCTTGTTAAAAAAAAAGGTATATCTTCTACCCCATTTCCTCCATCCTATTCCTTCTCTTCCCCATAGGTACCTATTTTTCATGTAAAATAGATTGATGTTAAAATAAGTATCCTGTTTTACTTTATTTGTTCAATATAAGAAGTTTTTATATAAGTGGTCTTCCATCATATGCTCTATTTTATTTACTCTCTCAACCTTTCAAGCAAATTTTTTATATTTAGGAAAATTTATTTTTTATTCTATTAATTATATTTATACTACTATTTTTGTGCAACACTGCCCATAATTCCCTCTTATTTGTTGTTATGGTCTATTGGCTACCTACTAGGAGTAATGTTGTTATTAGCCCTTCAGGTTTAAGGGTTTTATTCAGGACATTAGCTTCCCTTTAGGTAACTGCTATATTTACCTTAAAGACAATGACTCCTTAATTCAGGGTCTTCCACCCCACTCATACTGACACTTTGAGCTGGAGCTTTCTTGCACGTGGGGAATGACCTCTGCCTTGTAGGATGTTTCAGCAGCATCCTTGGCCTCAATCAGCCACTAATAGCAGCCACCACCTTCACCAGCTGGGATAACCAAAAACACCTCCAGGCATTGGCAAATGTCCCTCTAAAGAAAACCATCACTCCCAGTTGAGAGCTACTCATTTAACTAAATCTGTATCTACTACAAGAAAGCTCAAGGAAAAAAAAGAGACAAGATCCTAGGCTTTATAATAATATCAAAACATAATATCCACTATATTGAGGTAGAAAAATTGTATACTTTTCTGTTTCCATCAATTCTTTATGGATAAAGGGAATGAGTGAATTCATTCATAGAAAACATGGGAAAGTTATCACTTACTTTCTTCAAGATAAAAATTAGGAGTTTATCTAAAATCCTTTATTAACCATGCCCCTAACTAGAGATGATTATTCTTCAACTGAGCTAAATTCTACATACTGTTGGCTTTTTTATTTTCATATCTAAAAATTAGGAAGACCACTAAACATAAACTTCTTTATGACAAGGTCTATGCCTTATTTTAACTCAACTCTGGACTTTTATCACCTAGCACAATGCCTGGCCAGCATACATCAACTCTTGTTTTATTTTCAAATGAATATAGTAATACAGTATGAAAAATCATCTTACTGGACTGATGATGCCTATGGAAGTAGTAACTTTTACATATTCACCAAACATTGTATTTAGTGAATACTTCATATGCACTTATCTAATACCTGACTAGGCCATAAAAATTTAAATAACTTTAACATATAAAAATGAGAGTAAGAAAGTAAAACATATATTCTCCCACTGGTGGTTTCAAGACATCGCATATGCTTCAAATATAACTTCCTTACATAGATCAATGGAACAGAATACAGAGCCCAGAAATAAATCCACAGCTATATGCTGTATTTTTCACTCCATAAGATGCACTTTTTTCCCCCAAAAGTGGGGGGAAATGTCTGTGCGTCTTATGGAGTGAATATTGTACCACAGACCATGATGTGTATCATCTGACATGTGAGAGGTGCTGGCTGACAGCTGTTAGAAGAGGAAGCAGTGGGCCCACACAAAACTCCTGGGGATGCTTATATGTCCCACTTTACTGCTAATCTCAGGGCATCTGGTCAGTTGCTGTCTGCCTCTGCCATCACCCGGGGCCTGGGAGAGTGCAGAGAGCTGTCTGACACTCCCAGCTACAGCCACTGACCCGTCGAATCAGCTGAGGCTAATCACGGGTATGAGGCACAGTGCCAATTGCCAATTGTCTTTGACACTGGGTGGGGTCTCTGTTAGTAGAACTGCCTCCAATCACTGATCACTGTGTCTTAAGCTGGGCCAATCACGAGAGGCAGATGGGTGGAGCTGAAGTAATATTCTTGGCTGGCTACTGGCTCTGTTATATGCTACAGCTGTCTCGTCTACCTCCATACTGTTTCCAATACACACCAGATTTCTGTGTGAGGAGGCCAGAAGTAACTGGGTGAGCAGCCATAAATGCTGAAGTTTGTAGTATATAAAGGGAGTTATGGTGGGGTCACTATTCTAGTAGTAACACAGGCACTGAGGGGATTAAGGGGTATCATTAGCCGTAACAGGTGCTGGGGGTAGTCTGCCAGAACCTGTAACTAGGATAGTGATACTCTCAGTGACTGTTGCAATTAGTGATACCTCTTATTAAAGTCCCCAATAAATTCTGACACTAGCAATGATGAGTTCTTGGGGTTCCCAGAAAACTAGAAGAGTACTTGAATCTTAAAGTCTCTCCTCATTTGTTAATGACAGTGATGATGATTCTTAATACTGCTGTTGACTGCTGTTCACTTTACATGGTTGAAATATTATATTATATTAAATATTATAGTACAGTACTTGGTTCAGTTTTGTTTTTTGTTTTTTTTCTTGTTTTCCTCCTCTAAACCTAGGTGTGTCTTATGGTCAGGTGTGTCTTACAGTGCAAAAAATATGGTACTCAATATTTGACAGAGGAAGCAAGCACATACCATGGGCTAAATATACTATTGAATAAATGTTGTTGGGAAAATTGGACAATAACTGCAGAAATGAAACTAGACCACCTTCTTACACCACACACAGGAATAAATTCAAAATGGATCAGACTTAAATGTTAGACCCGAACCCATAAAAATCCTAGAAGAAATCATAGGCAGCAAAATCTCAGCCATTGCTCATAGGAATATGTTATAGGCTCTATCTCCCAGGCAAGGGAAACAAAAGAAAAAATAAATAAATGGGACTACATGAAACTAAGAAGTTTTTGCACAGAAAAGGAAAACATCAACAAAATAAAAAGGCAACCTACAGAATGGGAGAACATATTTTCCAATACATCTGATAAGGGGTTAATATCCAAAACTTAAAAAGAACTTATAAAACTCAACACCAAAAAAAAACAAGCAATCCAATTGAAACATGGGCTAACCATCTGAATAGACACTTCTCCAAAGAGGACATACAGATGGCCAATACACATATGAAAAGATGCTCAAAATGAGTAATCATCAGAGAAATATAAATTAAAACCACAATCTGATAGCATCTCACACCTGTCAGGAATGGTTATCATCAATAAATGATGTGGAGAAAGGGGAAACCTGTCTGGATGAGTATTTCTTCTCTATATCTTTGTTTGTTGGACTTCCATGCAGCCTGATGATCTGGAACTTCTGGTTGTCTCTACTTTTGAGGTAACTATAATCCTTCTTAGTTGTGGAGGGAAATGCAGCTTGTCGATCTAGGCCTCCATTTTGGCCAGAAGTCAAAATATTATGAGTTGAAAATAGCATTTCATTTTTACACATAGGGCCAGCCAAATGTGAATGGTGGTATTTTTGAATTTTTTTAGTTCAGAGAAGTCAAAGATTAAAATTGATGGAAGCATGCCATTCAAATGCTTCTTAACAAAAGGATAGGATTTACCTTTCTTCCAACACTTTAAGGTATAGCTAAATGAAAGGTGTATCTTGCTTTATAAAACACATGAGTAAAAAACTACAACAGTAACAAAAAGCTGTGTATTTAATTACATGCACTATGGTATAGTTACTCACATAAAGACACTATATTCCAAAATTAGGCACCTGAATATCTGTAATTAAAATTTTGTTTAACTTAAAAACAATCCAGTTTTTATACATATGATTATTCCAAGCATATAATCATTAAAGCAAAGACTTAATAAGCTGGTATATAATAAAAGAAAATAAAGTAACCTGTGTAACAGTTACACATTACCTTGTATTCCAATACATGGTACATGCCTCACCTTTTGAAAATTTTTGTCCAAAGTAAATAAACATAAGATTTTTAAATAGCATCTCCATGTATTAGTCAAGTTATTTCAACAAAATTACTTTAAAATAAATTTGTACATACGTACAAACAAATGTAAATCTCCTGTATATAATAACTGTTCAACTAAAACACCTCCAGTGACAGATCCCACTCCAAGCTTCCTTGGAAATATTTCTCATTGAACCTAGCCCTCACTCATAACTGTTTGCTATCCTGATGATAGAAAGCAATTTTAGGAAGTGGTTAACACTGGCCTGTGTCCGTATATGATATTCTAGGGCATCCCTTATACATCCCATCAATTAAGTATGCCTTCTCCATGCTCTGCATCTCTACATGGAACACCTCTGTGGTTTCTGATGCATCATCATATTTGTTAACTGCCACACTGCTGTTCTTTCTTGTTCTCTTCACATATACCTTTCAAGGAACAGTGGAAGCAGGAACAGTTTATGAGCATCTAGAAGTAAACTACCAAAATACTATAGATTGCTACTAATGCAAAAAGCAGAAAAAACTATGCATTTCAGGAGAAATTATATATTCTAAATATTATCTACCTATATTCTATATATTATAGATATATTATCAGCTATCTACATATGAAGATCTACTAAAGACTATGGGTAAAACAGCATAAGACTAAATTATCTACTTCAAAAAGAATTTCTTGAAATGAACCTTCTTATTCTTATCAACTACTCAATTATAAAATTATACAATTATGAAAACTAAATTTGATTTATAGCAAACTTCCTCAGTTATCTGAGTAAAAGCTTCTAGGAATGGCTCACAGAAATTTTCAAGGAAGGGTACTGGAACCTGAGTACTCACTATGTATTTTCTTTCCTTGAAATGGCATCTAACAGCATCTCTTCCAGATTCTTGAAGATAACTATGGCCCTGAGGTCTCTTCTCCCACTCTTCAGATAAAGTTTAAGTAATGGCTGTAACCACGTTGACTAGCAATCAAAGGTGCTATGTTTTATTTTAATATAAAGACCTTTGATTATTTCTATATTTAGATGAAATAAAGGGAAAAGAAAAACTCTTATCCTTACCTACCCTTACTGAGCAATTAAAAGTCTACCAGTGTAGCTCTGGCTGGTGTGGCTCAGTGGATTGAGCACCAGCCTGCGAACCAAATTTTCACCGGTTCAATTCCCAGTCAGGGCACATGCCTGGGTTGCAGGCCAGGTCCCCAGTTGTGGGTGCACAAGACGCAACCACACAGTAATGTTTCTTTCTCTCTCTCTTTCCCTCTCTAAAAATAAATAACTAAAATCTAAAACAAACAAAAAAACAATTAAATGTGTTAAATAAATAAATAATAAAAAGTCTACCAGTGTAAAGTATGCCCAATGTATTATAATGTAAAAAATTTTGCCTCTTTTGCAAAAGATATTTGCCCAGGTTCTAAACTTAATCATTTTTTCATAAAAACAGATAATAAGTTGCATTTGCAGAAGCGTGGCTGGATATTAAAAGTTAGCATCCCTGTAAATTAAGATGAAATGTGCCATGAAGTAAGAAGTTTCACTTACTTGCACGAAGTACTGAAGGTGTGACCTCAATTTCACTTGTTGTTTGATAAGGCTGAAAGGCTGAAACATTGTTGGTGCCAAGCTCACTGCCAAATATCTCTGGGCTCTGGGTGCCTGTGGAGCTGGCACTGGTGCCATCACCTCCGTGATGTGGATCTTGCTCATCAAACACTGCCACCAGCTAGAAACAAAAGGTAAATTTGCATTTATACACAAAGGCATTTAAAATTACTAGCATAAATTCTACATCACATTTGACTTACATCTACAGAGAAATAGTATTGATATTTATGCACCCAGGAATGTTGTGTTTTCAGAAGCAAAACTTTGAGAAATAGTCTTCCCCTGATTTTGATGCTTTTTATTTCCATTTTTAAAATTATACTTTATTGATTATGCTACTACAATGGTCCCAATTTTTCTCTCTTTGCACCCCCTCCTCCATCCAACACCCACCACTCCCTCAGGCAAACACCACACCATTGTTCATGTCCATGGGTCACGCATATAAGTTCTTTGAGCAACCAGGGAAAATTGGGACAACTGTAATAGAACAACAATAAAACAAAAGAGATTTTTTAGAAAAGTTCTTTGGCTACTCCAGTTCCTATATTATACTTCACATCCCCATGGCTAATCTGTAACTACCAATTTGTATTTCGTAATCCCCTCACACCTCTTCACCCATTCCCCCATACCCCTCTCCTATCTGGCAACCATCAAAATACTCTCCATATCCATGATACTGTCTCTGCTCTTTTTCTTTGCTTAGTTTTTTAGATTAAATTGTTGACAGGTATGTATTTACTGCCATTTTATTGTTCAGAGTTTTGATTTTTTTTTCTTAAAAAAGTCTCTTTAATATTTCATTTAATAATGGTTTTGTGGTGATGAACTCCTTTAGTTTTTTCTTGTCTGGGAAGCACTTTATCTGCCCTTGCATTCTAAATGATAGCTTTGCTGGATAGAGCAATGTTGGCTATAGGTCCTTACTTTTCATGACTTCTTCTTGCCAATCCCTTCTAGCCTGCAAAGGTTCTTCAGAGAAATCAGCTGACTGTCCTACAGTTACCCTGTAGGTAACTACTTCTCTTGCTGCTTTTAATGTTCTCTCTTTATCTTTAACCTTTGGCATTTTATTTATGTGCCTTGGGGTGGTCCTCTTTGTATCCATCTTGTTTGGGACTCTGTGCTTCCTAGACTTGCATGTCTATATCCTTCACCAAATTAGGGAAGTTTTCTTTCATTATTTCTTAATAGACTTCCAATTTCTTGCTCTTTCCCTTCTCCTTCTGGCACACCTGTGATGTGAATGTTGGATCTCTTGAAGTTGTCCCAGAGGCTCTTTACACTATCCTCATATTTTTGGGCTATTTTTTCTTCTTATTCTGATTGGTTGTTTTTTGCTTCCTTGTGCTCCATATCATTGATTTGATTCTTGGCTTCATCCACTCTACTGTAGTTTCCCTGTAAATTGTTCTTTATTTCATTTAGTGTATTCTTAGTTTCTGACTGGATCCTTTATATGCTGTTGAGGCCTCATTAAGTTCCTTGAGCATCCTTATAACCAGTGTTTTGAACTCTGCATCTGATAGATTACTTATGTTCATTTCATTTAAGTTCTTTTTCTGAAGTTTTGATCTGCTCTTTCATTTCAACCATGTTTCTTTGTCTCCTCATTGTAGCAGCCTCCCTCCATTTGTTTCTATGTATTAGGTAGAGCTGCTATGAGTCCATGTCTCAGTAGCGTGGCCTAATGTAGTAGGTGTCCTATAGGGTCCACTGGCACAGCCTCCACTAATGCCCAAACTTGGTACTCAAGATGTGCCCTCTGTGTGGGCTGAATACACCCTCTTCTCATAATTGAGCCTTGAATACTGCTGGCAGATCAATGGGAGGTATTTACACAGGTCAGTCAGCTGCAAGGACTGACTATGACCACTGACCACCAACCTTGACCCTCTGTGGAGGATTAGCTGTGCTGGGGCAGGGTGGTGATGCTCCAATATGGTGTGTAGCTGTCCATTGGGTACACAGGCTCTGGGGTTTCCTGGTTGGTGCAGATATGGTCAGCCCCCACCTGTGTTTTGCCTGTGGCTACCCTGCATGAACTATAAAGCAATTTTCAGATGGCTGCTACTCGTGCTGGGCTTGGAAATTCCCAGGGCAAAGCCAAGCTGTGAATCTAGGCTGGTTGCTGTTAGTGCCAGGCCTGGGTCCACTTAGCAAGAGGTACCAGGGCTGAGGGCTCACTGAGGTCAGGTGTTGCTTGTTTGAGAGGATTTAGGAATTTGTGAAGTACAAGCCATTCATATGGAAAAGTCACTGTTCACAGCTTGAGTGGGCCCCTAAATTGGGCAGCATGGAGTCTCAGGTTGGGGCAAATAGTGTTATCCGGATTGATGGAGTCTCAGATATGGCACCCACCTCCTGGCTCTATGGCTCTGTGGTGGGAGGATTCGGCAAAGGAATAATGGCCTCTTCTGACTTTCTGTCTGGGAAAAAGCTGTTCCCCAGCCCTTGCCTTGATGCCAGACACTTTAATACCTCACTCTATCCCACTAGTGCCTTTCATGCTGCGACCCTGTTACTAGAGCTCAGTGGGTGTGAATCTGATAAGTCTGTGTGTGGGTTCTTTAAGAGAAACTGCTTGGGTCTCCAGTAGTTCCTTCCACCAACTCAATCTCCCCTGGTTTTTGCAGCCAGAAGTTGTGGGGGCTTACCTTCCTGGCACTGGAACCCTGGGCTGGGAGGCCTGGTGTGGGGCTGGGACTCCTCATTCCTGAGACATCCCTCCCACATGATTTTTATCTACCACATGCTGATGTGGGACCAGTCCGATCCTTGTCTTCCTCCCTCCTATCAGTCTGGGTGGATGTGGTTTCTTTAGTTCCGTGATTATCAGACTTCCATTCAACTCAATCTGATGGTTCTGAGTGATGGTTATTCTATGGTTTAGGTGTAATTTTGATATGGTTGTGCAAGGAAGCGAGCCATGTTTACCTATGCTGCCACCTTGACCAGAAGTCAGTGTTATTTCTTACAGGTGAGAGCAAAGCCAAATCAGGCATGGATGATGGTGTTACAAGGTAACCCTCTCTGAACCCTTCACCCAGACATACATGGCCAGACTCCTCTCCATGGCCATGTTTCCAATCGAGTACCCTGATTTTATATTGAGAATGTAAATTTGGTTAGGTGGGCTTCTCATTTTGAGTTCTCCCAGACACAGAGCTACTTTTTCATTTCTAAGTTGTGAATTTCATATCCAAAATTCTATGGGTGAAAAATAATAAAATGGTTTTATATCACAGAATGCTAAGGGAGATGGGGTTGATTTCAATCTTTTTGTAAATGATATATTATGTGGAAAATAAAAATGTATTTGAGTATATATAATGCATATTTATATATGATACATAGTGTATATAATAAAAGGTATATGGTACCCTTCATATAAAAAGGGATATTAAAAACTACTCTTGTATCTGCTCATTTGTGCAAAAGAAATATAGGAAAGATTAAAAAAAAAAAAAAAAACTAATAAAACTGGTTGCCTACAAGGAGTTAGTGAGAAAAGAGTTGAAAGAGAGAGAGAATGGGAATTGATAACGGAGATAATGGGGCAGTGACACGTCTCTAAATATTTTTCTTTAAATGACTCATAACTATAATAATAATCCAAATACCAAAAACAAATAAACAATCGAAATCAATCAGGGGCAGGAGAATCTAAAATAGAACACAGATAAACCTAACCACATTACAAATGAAAAATGCAACCAACTGAAGGTGGTAGGGAAGATTTTCCACTGTTTAATGCACAGTTAAAGACAAAAAGAACTGTCATAGATATATTGTACTCTAGTCAGTAAACCTGTTTCTCACAAGTGTAGAGTTTAGAAATGCTCACACTACTACTAATACGTACTACTACCACTACTACTACTACCCACACATGGAATGAATGAGAAAGAAAAACATTTGGAACAATGAGGATAATGAGAGCCAAAAATCTTACTGCCAGAAACAGAAGACAGAAATAAGGAAATAAACTCTGTGGCATTAGATTAGAATTAGAGGCATGAATATGAACTTGTGGTTTTTATAGGTAGGTATGTAGGTAGACAAATTGTATGAATGAATGTTAATGTGTATATGGTATACAAACATTATTTCCTAGTTCTATCCACTAAGACATCCTAGCAGCAATCATACCCAGTACCAATGAACATAAGTACGCAGCTCTTCATTTCTAATACCATCCCCCAACAAATGAACTAAAAGCTCCCTAGGAAAAGTAATTCCAGGGTTGGAAGTAGATAGAATCATGAGCCTGGAACACCTTGTCATGCACTCAAAAATGATGGAGGTGGCCTGGCTGGCGCAGCTCCATTGGTTGGAGTTCTAAAATCAATGAGCATGTGCTCAGGTGAGGAATACATACATGCATACATAAAGATGGTAGCACATCAAAGGGAATCCAGTGCTAACCTGAAGAAGTTCCCAATGGCCAAAGCTGGGACAACTTACAAACAAGTAAATAGATTATAACCCAGAAACAAACTAAGTCTGCGAGTCCTTAATGATATAACTAAATAATTGAAGAAGTAAATAAATGGTGGAGAATGGGCAGCTCTTCCTCATTGTAGCATTCCAATTAATAAATATAAAAGGAATGATGGAAACAGAAATCATCATTAGATAACCTCCACAGTAATACCTGTTGCAGGTAAAACTATGGACGCAAAAATTAATGGGTGAGAATATAAAGAGAAACCAGATATCTTCATATCTCAAAGTATCTCCCCATAAGATATTTTTAATTTAAAAAAATTGCATCTTTGCAGTTGATAAATATAGCAGACACCACTTTACCAAGGTTAACATGACCAAAGATAAGACATATTACAATCATGTACCCTCTGACAAAATGCACCGAGAAGAATAAAGCCTTACTTCTATGGTATTTCTGCCCAAAATAAGAACGTTGGATCAAATTATAAGGAAGCATCAGAGAAATCCAAGTTGAAGAACATTCTGTAAAATAACTCATATTCTTTAAAACTATCAAGGTTATGAATCTAAAAGACAGATTCCTGAAACTGTGTACACTGGAGGAGACTGAGGAGTAATAAGAGCTACATGCAAATGAGAGGTCTCTGACTGGATCCTGAGCAAAAAAAGACATTAGTAAAAAAGAGGCAAAGTTCAAATGAGGGATGTAAATTAGTTTCCTACCTTTGATAACTGTACTATGGTTCTGCGCCGTGAAGGCATAGATGGAGGATATATGGAAACATTCTGTATTATTGCTTTTCTTAAGTATAAAATTATTTCAAAACTAAAGATTTTTTATTTCAAAATGCAGCATTACAAAGTACCATAAAAATTAATATTCAATCAATTTCCTCCTATAACTAAATAGTGACAGCAATTCTTTAAAATCTGCAGGAGTAATAAAAAAGTAATCAAGATCAAAGGGACAATACCACATTGGTGATTCATCCTACAATCCTATGCTTTGAAAATTAAGCTTAGCATTCCAAGAAAAGAAGAGCCTTGACTGTACCCCAAACAAACCATGCTTTCTGCCTCCAGTTCAAGCTTTTTCAATGCCAACATTCCTATCAGTTATAAAGGACAATAGCATACAATTACAGAATGAGAAATGTTTATAATTAAAATCCTCATTTCATGCAGTTCTGTCATTTTGAATAAATGTAATTTCCATCAATACATTATCAACCAATTCATAAGACAAAAAAGGAAACCATCCTAAGGTCATAAAGACATGTAGACAAACAGGAAACTCAGAACCCTGTGGTGGTGCCATATACAATAAGCTGGTTAAATAAGCTGTAAGGAAGCTAAGTGGTAAGGAAGAAATCAAAATAAGATGAAGTTGGGTGATTCAACGTTATAATAAGCAACATAAATGTGAAAAGAAATCTTTACACCTTCTTCCAAGCCTTCCCCGCCCCCCCCCTAATATGGGACATTGAAAAATTAATCCCTGCCTTTTGTCATCTAGTAGTTATGAAATGAATAATGCCTTTTAACCCTGTTACCAAATCTGCCTCCAGAATACAACAAGAACGCCAGCCTGTTAAACCAAGCACACCGTTGTCCGGGGACAGCCAACTGACCTGGAGTCTACACGATCCTTCCCCATGTGGGAAGGCCACCCTCCCCTCCACATCCCCCACTATTATTAGGGACTTCTGGACTCAAGGGTAGGTAGGACGACAACCATGTCCAGCTTGAAGCAGCTAGAGGAGCTTGAGACCTTCGCCCATTGTCCTTTATAAGATTATAAAGGGTCTTAAGTCTGAGAGGGAGGGATTGTTATTTTTTATTGTTATAAAAAATTAATTATTCTTTAAAAGAATAATAATAATAATACGGGAAAGGGTGAAATCGGAGAGCTTGTATGCACGGCCCATGGGTGCGGACTGGGGGGTGGGGTGGTATTTCGGGGGGCGGGGGGTGCTGGGTGGAGGGGAGCAAAGGGGGGAAAAATTGGAACTATTGTAACAACATAATCAATATTATATACAAAAAAAAAAGAAAAGAACTCTTTAGCAATTATAAAAAGTGGAAAGGTGTTTGTATGTATACACAGAAGTTGCCATTTACAGTAATAAAATCAGACTGGGTATCTCACCACTGACTGGCAAGTGTTTCTCTATTTAGTCACACATACATTCCACCACATCAAGGGTCAGTTAACTTTCTCTGAAAAGAGCCAGATAGTACATATTTTTGAAGCTGTGCAGTCCATATAGTCTCTGTCACAGCAAATCTACATGAAAACAGCCATAGATAATACATTAATAAATGAGCATAACTATGTTTGGCTCACAGGCCATAGCTTGACATCGCGGCACTAGACTGCTCATCCCTCTAGTTATTTTCAATTTGGGAACTAAAACAAAAAGTCAAGGTACCTTGGTAACCCTGCTAAGCCTAGCCAAATTCATTGCAGGTTCACCACTGGGATCTCAGGTTTCTATACTTGATTTTAATGTCATCACACTCTCACAAGGTGTGTGGTCTAAAATACATTTTGAAGGTACTAAGCTTTGACATTTTGGTGCTTAAATGGTAGCAAATAAAATTAAGATTTGGTATTAACTTTTTCACAATGATGTGTGCTCTTAAGAATCAAGTCCTTTCTGCAAGCTGAAAATAAAGATTGAAAATTGCAAAGAACGAGTCTTTAAACGCCACCTGTGATGGAAGAAATTCTACATATGTATACTTTCAATAATCATCTCTAGCATTTTCAGAAAATACAAGTATTAGAAATCTGGATTGTGTCAGAAACAAATACTGTCTGCATTTCAGTGGCAGAACTGAATCACAATTGGTGATTTGCAATATGCCAATAACACACAATTCTACAGCTTTCTTTTAAACCAAAATTTAAATGCCAGATGCAGATATGAAATAATTTTGTATTAAAGTAGGATGGCTATAATTTTAGAAAACCTACTCTACAAAGATACATATAGTAACACAGCCAAAGAAAATGAGACCTTCACAAAAACATCACATTAAAAACCGCTATCATGACCTTCAAAAAAGTAAGGAAATGCCTGCTTTTAAATTTATGAAACATGACTCAAATTCATATTTTCACAGATGGATTCTTCACTGCTATCCACGAAGATTATTTTTGAAAGTTCATTTTTACTTTCTTAGTTATTACTCTCTTCTGAGCCTTTCATCTTATCAAGTCTCCATGAGAAAAGACAGGCTGAGTTCAGAATAACACCCCTGATAACCTGTGTATGAACTCCAAACCCAGCCACACACTTCCCACCTGCCTTAGGACAAGTCATTTTAACTCTGAAACATCAGAACCCTCCAACATAAAACCTGTTTTTCAAACACTTATAAACCACTTGGACCAAGGGTCCCTTCTCAGTGAGTAAAATGGTGGACTGAAGGCCCACAACTGCATGTAGCAAAGTGGCTAAGAGCATTAACAACATTTAAAAACAGCTATGACCTTACTTCTTGGATGGCTGTTGATAAACTCAGTAGCCTCCCTACCATCTCTAGGACTTACTCTATTGATCTCAAAAAAAAGAGCATGGTGGTCGTGCCAGGCAGAATAATGCCCATTACTGTCCATCCCTAAATCCCAATAACCTGTGGGTGTTATCCTCTCATGACAAAAGAGACCGTAAAAGGGCAAATTATCCGCTGAGCCCATCTAATCACATGAGTGGGAAAGCGGAGAGCCTCTGTGTCAGAGGGATGTAACAATGGTTAGGGAGATAATATCAATGCTGATTTTCAAAATGAAGAAAGTAACCCATGAACCAAAAACATCAGGGCCTCTCCAGAAGAAAAGGCAATGCCCAGGACCACCAGAAAGAAACATAGTTTTGCTCACACCTTGATTTTATCCTGGCGGGACTCTTGCTAGACTTCTACCATAGAGAACTGTAAGGTAATAATTTGTGATGTTTTAAGCCTTTAATTTGTTATGTTATGGCAGCAACAGAAAACTAATGCCTAATCCCTCCTAGCCTAGTTTTGACAAACAGAGAGATAAACTCTATCAATTTTCAGAACACAAGTGCACATTTAATATTAGCTAGTACTAATTTATATTGGGTTGGTTGACTAACATTTACTTTTGTAAATTTGAGCATCCATTTCCACAGTAACTGAAGACTGACACAAAACTCTTCCACACACTAATAATAAGAGGGGAGAAACAGAAAAAGGAAAGAAGCAGCCTTGTTAGAAAAAGCCAGCACCCCAATAACCACAAATTGAAGTTCTTTTGAAGATGAACTACATCCTTCCAACTGCTCACAGAAAATTGGAGATTTTATATTTCATTTTACAAAAAACTGAGACTCAGATTCATTTAACCAGAGTTCAGCTGGAGCTCAACTAGAAATAAGGACAGAATGAATCTGAGATTGGAAATCAAATCCACCTTCTCCCAATGCTCCTGACCCTGGAACATTTAACATATCAACAGCACAGCCCACTGTGAAGCTGCAGGCTGTGACCATCCACAAGTCTTTAAATAGGATTCTGTCCATTCTTGATTTCTTGATTTCCCAAAGGCAATAACGCTCCTTACCAAATTCACGTAATTTTGGTACCACCACCTAAAATTTTCTGAACATATTTTGAGGGTAATCAAGATAAATACAAACAATCCTATGCTAGTAACATCAGAAGAGCTTTTTGAAAGAACCAAAAGATCTTAACAGATGCTTTCATTTTTATTTAAATGAGAATCTTTTTTTAAAATTTATTTATTTATTTATTTATTTATTTATTTATTTTTAGAGAGAGGGGAAAGGAGAGAGAGAGGGAGAGAAACAACACTGTGTGGTTGCCTCTCCCTCGCGCCCCCACCTAGGGACCTGACATGCAACCTAGTAATGTGCCCTGACTGGGAATCGAACCAGCGACACTTCAGATTCTTTCTTCATACAGGAAAATGGCAGGTGACTTAAGTCAAGTAATTGTCTAAGTGAGACCTCAAGACCTCTAGGCTCAGCCTCACACACCTCAGAAGCTGACACCACTTTCCTGACATCACCCTTGAGCAATCTTTCTATTTCAGTTCATTTCTTCATGTACAGGCTAAACATAACTAGAGAAAGATTATTATTATGGGTTGCATGAATATCTTTTGCATACTCAACATAATATATGGAATTGTTTGGCTTTGAAATAAAGCCTTTAGAAAGGCTTCACATTTTGGGCCCTAGAGAAAGTCCAACTCACGTGGAAAAAATATTAAAAACCACAATAAACTTGAAGATACCTTTTAAGACCTTCTCTTGCAGATTCTACTGAATCATTTGGTCAACAACATCAAAACAAAATCAGCAAGAAACACAAACGAGACAGAGCACCTGACTGTGGTTCTGGCAGGGAACTCTCTGCGTTTGCCCTACTGTCAATATTCTTGCTAACATAATACTGCGGTGATGATGCTTTTGACCCCAAATAATGACGGTATTATGTACCGCACATCTCTGAGCAATGGCTCGGAGATGCCATGGGCAGATCTGCCTATAGAGAATAAATTCAACAGAAAGACAATGCAGTAAATGTGAGAAGTATAGCACAGTGCAATAAATCTCTTACAAATTAAAAGTAAAAATCAAGTAGTTAAAGACACATCTATTTTATGATTGGTGTGAGGCTGTTCCATAACATATAATCCCAAACTATCACTATTCCAAAACTGGCTTCTCCTTCCTATCAATCTAGCTCTGAATTTCTATAATCAGGATCACATATATCAATACCTTTATATTTTTCTGCCCTTTTACTTAGGGATGTCCTTCCAAATACCTAGTTACAAAGTAGATCAAGTATTTAGGTTCCTGAAATCCCCTTGATCCATCCCTTTTTTAAAAGAAAATTTGTTTTTACTTATCTCCCATATAGCACACTAGATAACCTGTGGCACATATATAAGAAGAAAACTAACATATTATCTTGGTTACCTAGATGAGCAATAAAGCCTTACCAGTGCCATTTCAAACAACGTATCACATATGAGGGGGTAAAACAATGCCACCTGAACAATTCAATGAGATCATCACATCACCATCGTTAAGTGTCTCCCTGTTTCTAGTCAAAAGTCACCTGTCCCACAGGAGCTCGTAGCATGCTTTAAAGAAGGTAATACCGGGTCACATGTCCCTAATAAAGGTATTACATTTCATGTGGCAATCACAGTGAAATATATTTACCTATGACACTCCTCAACCCTGATGCTTACAATTTAGAGCTGGGACTTAATTCTGCTTGCTGTCCCTCGGGGTGAAACACTATCACCATTTAGCCTTCAGAATGATTCGATTCCCAATTTAAGAGTTATGTTCAACTAATAGCCGTCAGTACGTCAACTGCAAACCACAATGAAAGCATGCAATTGCTACACCCATAAGCTAGCTGACCCACTTCAGATATAAGGTAAACTCCTCTCCCTCCCTTCCCCATCACCAAGTCCCAATCTTCCATTTGAACCCAACCATGAGGTTACAAATACATTATATATACCACTGCTTAAGTGTTAATAAAAAAACAAGGGTGCACAGTAAGAGAAAACAAAGTAATTCTAAAATTGACTAATCACATATAGAGAGGTTGACTCCAAATTGGAGGAGGTGGCATTTGTTGTGATTTTATCATGAATACAATACAGCTTTCACTCAGAGACAAAGGTAAAACAAAGTGGTATGAACCTCAAAATCAAAGGCAGTGATGTAATAACTAATTACTAATTTATAAGCTTTCGGATGACTAAACTTATTTTAATGACATAGAGACCATACTAAATCCTTAGTCATTGTCTGAGCTTTACTTGCTTTAAAGGGTCATTAACACTCATTTAAATAGAGCCACTATTTCACTGAACGGGTAAGCAAGACAGCAGTAAAAGAATATACTGGAGTCAACAATGATTTGTAATAGTAGCAACACAAGCTATACCAATGAAACCTCACTCACTACAGAAGAATCTCAAGTATGCCACTGAAAAACTTTAAATGCTGCATATACAAGATTAATTCTGTGCTTCATCAGGATTTTAAGAACTAAGTATATTTTGCCCATTGCAAAAAAAAATAAGTAAAAACGACCCAAAGCTTAGAAAGGAACTCTGAAAGGCCATGAGCACAATAAAGGCCAGCCCCTTTTCCTACAGGCTAAGTGAAGATGGAAATAAGCAAGAAGTCCTTTCCCACACTGCACTGTGAGAGTTGGCCACAACTCTGCTCCTCTTCTAGGGCCAGAGGGTGAGAGGTGAGAGGTAGCGGTCTTCCCACCTGCCACACTGCCAGCCTGCAGACACATATCTATCTAAAAGTGAATGACATACAGAAATAGGATTCAACGATAACATGTTTCAACCCATAGACAATTTAGCCTGACAATCAGTATGTGTAACATTTAATTTAGGAATAGCTATTCAAGATTAATATTCAAAAATAAGCTGCCTTAATGAATAGTAAAGAGTTGCCCTCAAGAGCAACTCCTTCAATGAATGTCACAGTCAGAACACTGGGGGTCTAAGTTCAAAAAAAAAAAAAAAAAAAAAGTATTAATCAGAAGTCCAACATCATGTAGGAAATAGGGCATAATGAGACAAGCCCAAACCACACATGCACATGCACGTGCATCCTCCACACCCTTTCAATGCCTTACTCTAAGCTGTAATTAAGAGTACACTACCAAAACCCACAGCACCAATCATAATGTTACCTGAGCTTTAATGAGCAAGTATGAGTAAGTGATACTCCCCATCTCTGTCCAACAAAGACATGCCAATGCCCCCTTCGCTCCCAAGTCCACGTCACCATGCTCAACTCCCCCCAATCCCTGACCCACAGACCTAGGAAGGAGCAGCTGCCAATGTGACTGCTCAGCCCAGAAACACAGCAACCATACTTACCACCAGGCAGGATCACACCCTGCTCTAATGTGCCTGGATTTTTGCCTCCATTTGTTGAGTCCACCAAGGCAGAGTTGAGCCCCTTGGTTAGGAAGGCCCCTGTGAGTCTTTGTACCTCCTCAGCCAGCAGGCAAGTTAAGCCAGAGCCTCTTATACTGATCTGAAAATCTTGTCTCCATAGGTTCATGACACCTCCAATTCCTCCTCCCACCATACAACCAGCAAGATACAACTGTTTGCATGACAGAAGGTAGGAGGTTTACATGAGAGGAAGAAGGTAAGCCTCAAGGAGCAACCGCATGTGCCTACCAACCTGAATCACAGAGCTCTGGGCTGGAGTTTGTATCAGGCTCTTTCATCCACTAACACTCTCTCAGGAACGTAGGCACTTACAGATGTCCCTAACCAAACCATCACTAATTCCACTGTGTGAGTGTGACAAATGACTCAGCACTAGTTTCTTGCTACTCAAATCTAGAGAACTATGATACCTTTTCAGGAATCAGTAGTGGAAAACTTCCCATCCTAAAATAGACATTTGAAGGATCACTTCCTTAGTTCTAAATTTTGCAAATTATGTTTAAAATTTAAAGCAAAAGAAAAAAAATTCTGGCTATGGCTCCAGTCAAACAATTAGTACTAGAAGGCAGTCAAGCAGAAAACATCTCAGCACAATGCTAGACCTAAAAAGATAAGCAAAGCATCACCAGTGGCTTTTAAAGACAAGATAATATTTTCAACTCAAAGAACTAGCCTAGCCTTGTTGCCAAGGCAACTTTCCATCTGCATAGGGGGCTCAACTGGGAGTTTGTAATCCCTTTAACTGCTGACTTCACAATGTGAACTAGACCCCACTGGTACCTTATATTCCATTTAAAAGCATATTCAGAAAAAAGATTTTTAACTGCTTTAAAAGAAGAAAGAAATTCAGTTGTTTCTGTTAAGTGTTTGAAGAGTTTAGAGGAGTAGAAGAGAAAAAAAGTGGACTAAGAAAAGCAGGGCAGAAGAAGTGGGAGCTACTGCATACCAGTGATTTATTTTCCAATGAAGATGCATCAAATACACTATGTACTTCTATTTACTTCAAGTTCTGAATGAAAGCTCAGTTTACAATGATACATAATAAAAAGTCTCTATTTATTCTGACAACCACATGCAATATTATGATAGAAAAGATCAAAGTTTGATAACTTTGTTTTGTGAAATATGATGTATGCAACAACAACAAAAAAAAAAAGTGTGATTTTAAATATCCACCCAGGGGCAGAGATGAAAAACTTCAAACATTTTCTGACTCCTTTTTATGACACTATTTCAATACCTTTTACAAAGAAGAGATAAAAGTATCCTTGATATTGGCCTAAATTACCTTCAGTATGCAATAAAATGCTGATTAAATTAAGCTAATTTTAATCAACTGGCATGTTTATCTAAAAAGCAAATAATAAAATTCTTTATAACAACTCTTCATCTGTATAACCTGTTTAGCAAATTTTTTTAAGCAAACACAGAATACATACTTATTGTGTGTCAATCATGTCAGGTAAAAGAAATAGCTTACAACTTAAACATTTCCCCCAATCCACAAATCGCTTTAACACTGAAATTCAGTACAAATAGTTTGGAATCCAGTGCCATCTAACGGATTTAGCCAAGCACAGAAAGTTTAGAAACTTAATTTTTAGAAAAATATCTTCTGAGGGAAGCCAAAGCCTGTGCTTTCCTGTCACTTACTTCACACACACACACCACCATCCCCAAAGATGACCTAGAATAGTGGAGGTAAGAGTCACATTTCTTCTATCCTTTGCAGGGCCCTCCATTCATTCATTCATTACTATGAGTTTCCTAACCTTGGAATTGGATCTCGAAGATGAGTTCAGCTCAGAGAGGTAACTCAGCAGTCTGGGTCTCAATACTGCATAGGATTGTTGTGGGTGTTATCTTAATTATGATAAATTTCTCCGAATAATTTCTAAAAATAGCAAGTACAAAATGATTGTTAACTATTACTATTACTAATGAGAGAATTTCAAGAGATTGAGGTTATGCAAAAGAGAAAGATGAAGGGCACTGGGATTAAGTTAAGCTGTATAAACTTTATCCTGAAAAGTGTGGGCACCCTTGAACGCACACCAATTTAACTTGCATTTATTCTGCAGAAGGTTTCAAGAAGGATAAAGGACTAGAAGGTAAACATTCCTGGCTCATTTGTCCAATAACGAAGTTATGAGGATCTAGACTAATGGAAAGTCAGTGTAGTGAAAAGAGAATTAAAATGTGTGATTACTAAAATACAGACTGAGACTTATTTCAAGGGGTTTAGTGTGTGGCAGGTAAGTGGCATGGTGACAGAATGGATGAATCTGAGAGGTCTTGGTTTGTGGTGTGGGTATTTGGGCAGAGGGCAAGCACAAGACAAAGAAGTTTGGGACAAAAACTATTCAGTTTGAGGTAAAACTGTCATCTATGCAGTGTATGATTCCCAGTAGACGATGAGAGAGGGGAAGTATATGGGGCAAAGGGGAATTCAAGGCTAAAGAACTATAACTGAGCGGCAGCAGCTTGCAGGTGGTCTTCCAGCTATGAGTTTAGAAAAGTCCTCCAGTCTAAATCTGGATCAAGTACGTAAATTAGGACCATGCTCTGCATAGAGCTGAAACTACAGGTTTTTCTTCTCTTCTGCAAAGGGAATGTAGCGTGGAGAATTATCAGTAGCATTTAAATAGCTCAGGAGGCATGTTAGCAATTTCTTGAGGAAAGTTACATCAATATAGATTTCAACAAGTGGGACCTAAAGTTATTTCATACCTGTGCTAAAATAATTTCAATAATAGGGGATTAATATTAAAGAATATGAACTTAATTTTTAGACACTCAAATATTTATTCAAGTAACAGCAAGCAGATAAATTTATCTTCCCAATATTTTTTCTAAAGAAATGCAGATTCTGTAAAAAGTTCTTGGTTTTCTTGTGACAGGGTCTTTCATACAAGTCCTCTGGGCATCTTTTCCTAACCTCACCCAGTAAATCAAGCTCCTTTCACATCCTACAACAAAAGAGAAAGTAATGTTCAAAAGAAATCCATCCCAACCTCCTCACCACTAATTCACTTCGGTATTATCACACCATTCATCTCAACCTGTAGCTCCACAAATCAGAGCCAGGGAATAGGACTTCAGTATAGTAAAAGAACATTTAAAATTTTTGACGTTTTCACTGCTTTTTCAAATATATAAATATATATTAAAGGTATTTAAATAATTGAGTGTTATTATTAATGTCTCCAACTCTACAGTGACTCACAAGTTTACCATATAAAATACAAAGAAAAGCTAAGGCTTTGTTCATAATCACCCCTACAATCCACGGAAGGAGTGATGGAGTGGGACAGTACTTCTTCCCAATACCAGTATGTCTCAAATACCATAAATGTGTGAAGGATCCAAGCAGACTAAACTCTTTATATATTTGACAATTCAATTTTCTATAAACACTATAGACAGGCCAGTAAGCCAGGACAAGTGGAACAGGGAAACAGACAGCTGAACAAACTGGCCGAGCAATTTATAGACAGATGCACAAGGTCACCTCCCTAGAGATAACATCTAGGTCTCTGTTGTATATCAGCTCCAGGCCCCCAAAAAGCAGAAAAACCAGGTGTGCGATGCCAGAACCAGCTGCAATGAGTAATGACCCCCTGCCCTGGCGCTGACCAATCAATCAGTGGAGACCATGACCCTGAAAGGGCACACCTGGAGAACTGATGAATATTCTACTGAAACCCTCCCCTGAGACCTCCCCTACGATTTCTGCCTGCAATAAAGATATAAAAGCCTCAAAACCAGGACCCCAGCATATGCATGCTCTCCCTCCGGGGAACAGCCTGTACCATTCCTTCCCTCCTCCTTTCCCCATGAGACTTGTAACCAGGGGAGCAAAGGGCAGCAGCAGCTCATCTCAGGCAAGACCCCTTAACATACCTCCAAGGCCTCCTTTTCTCTGACTTCTCGATGAGCCCAACCTAGGCTTTCCTGTTGCTGCTTTTATGCTGGGCCCTTCCTTGTTTCACAGTCCCAGCTTTAATGAATGTATCCTCATAGTCACCTGGACTCATGGTGTGAAACCTTTCCTACACGAAGTCAAGAACCCACACACTACAGCTGGCCCTAGGCAGATCACGTAGGACCAGGTTCCCTGTCTGGTAACAGAAGTGCAGAACCATTATTTCTCAATGATCATCACATTTCCTTGTAGAAATTCCTGAAAACATCTCACAATCTTTTATACAGTGTCTATGCCAGAAAACCAACCACAACTGTAGAATTCTGAATTCCATATCATTCCTGGTTGGTCTTTGCAGTGAGTGACCCTTCCGACCCTTATGAGCAGGCACTGTAGTCTCAGCACATCACCCTATCAACTTAGTCAATACCTTGAATAGGACATAACTAATTTAAAATACAATAATATGAATGACCAAAGGTTTGAAAGAAAACCTAAGAGAAACACTGGTATAACAGAAGGTAAGAGCAGTACCAGGAGACTAACAACAGGGAACCATCAGCCAAGCCCCAAGGAGACGCTTGGGTATTCACAGCTGAAAGGGCTGACCAACTCAGACCATGACTGCTGCGGGGGCCACCCTCATGAACAGTTTTATCTCTGAAACCACAGAAAATGCTGGAAATGTCTTAACGACCCAGAAGCTGGAAACCACTCAGACAATGAACTCACTCTCACAGTAGACAGCATAGACACTGCTACTAACGAGGCACAATGGCAAATGCAGAAGAGGCCACTGACGGGACATTAAACACAGTTCTTACATCTTTACATACCAGCCTAAAAGAAAGGAAAACAGAAATCCAACTGGCCAAATTAGTGCTTAACGTAAAACATAAATCTGATTAGACAATTAACATCAAAATTGCCAAAGATAAAAGCAAACTATGTAACCAAACAATTAACAGGTTGTTGCTGTATCTAGGAAAAGAGAACAATCTATATATATAAATTGCTGCCACCTAAAAACTAACCTGATTCACTACTGTCAGACAGTGAAATACACTTAAGGCAAGTGGTAAATTATGAGGGAAAAAATAGCTTTATGAATTATAATATTGCTAAGTGTAATAAATTAATAAAAAAGAATATTGCTCAACAAGATATAAAATAATCATATATCTTTTATCAAGAAAGGCTGAATTAAACTTCTACATAATGGGATTAAAATATAAGTTCACTCATTAGTTTCCCCTCTTAAAGGGATAATATGAATGGGAAATCACCGGAATTAGTAATTCAGAGTTCCTGGTGTCAAATATTCCCAGTGGAGCTTTAAAAACAAGCATATACAGGCATTCTGGGAAGACTGACTCATTACCTCTTGTTCCCTAATAAGCCTTCTATTTTGTTTGGATTCTATCAACAGCTGAAGTCCTTCAGATATATGCTCCTTGATAATAGAGACATACAGGTGTGCAAAAAAAATGGGTTATGAATGATCAGAATCTAACTGAAGCTGTCTCAGTTATAGACCTTGGAAGAAAAGAAGCTTTGCAAAGGTTTGAATGTCAGTAACTTCAGCACTTTGGGAAATGCATGTCCACTGCTGGAATCTGCTCTCCAGAGGTAGCTGTATTTTTCATTCCACTTCCTGGAGTCTGAGTTGAGGGGCGGATTTGAGATTTTGTGTCCAAAGTCTCGTCAGTACTTGGCAGGATACACCGAGCACAGTATGAAAAGAGCAGCAACAGAAAGTTGTATAGAAGAAGGAAGAATCAGACTACAGGGGTAAAGCACTGGGGGAAGTGGGACCAATAAGATGAGCAGAAAGAATGAAGCCCAGGATGAGTTTGGAAGGATGACAGGAGTCACAGGGGAGGAAGCTTCCAGGAAGAGGATCAAGCTGCACAAATCCAAGGGGCCTTATGCCTACACCTCCTGCAGGGAGAGTATGATCCCCGGAGGAGAGTAGGCTGAGTTTCTGGTCTCTTCCATACTGAGAAAGCAAACACCAAGTTTCTTCTAGACCTGGAATAACAAACCTTTATTCGCAACAAATTATACATTTTCACAATGCCTCACCCACAACTCAAAAATCAAAATGCTCCAAAAGAAACGTTTTCTCAGTAAATTTGTAAGAAGCACATTTGCTGGCAAAACCTAACCTAAACTGATGCAAAATTACTTATAATATGTATTTACTCAGTTTTGCTGCAGGAATATCAATGTTTTGACTACTGTGACCCCTAAGGGGGAAAAAAAGACACCTACTAAGAAGGGGTCCTGGTAGCTAACTGGTCTCAAATGGAGGAGGAAGGAGAGAGGAAAGAGAGCGGAAGGGGGAGGAGGAGGAACCTAGTAGCCATTTCTGCACAGAAGCCTCTCACATAAATTGCACTTCACAGAGAAGTCTGTGCTGAACTGCCTGCCTGTACTGTGTTCCTGCCATCTGAGTCAGGCTTTATAAAGCCTGGAATCCTATTTCAATCAATAGCATTGAGGCTTCCCCCATCCAACTGGAGCTGCACAATTCCAATCAGAGCTGCTCTATTCTGACCAGTCATGATTGTGCCTTTGGGCCAATCAAACTGCAAGGATTTGTAGTCTTCATTTGCATGAGGATGGGCCAATCAGGACCAGAGCAGGAGAACAGTATCCATGTAAGCCAGCTCCCCTCTGGTTCTGAGAGCACAGCTTCCTTTTCTACCAAGACTGAGGACTGAGGGCCCCGAGGCTAGAGCGGAAACACCAAAGATGTGTCTTGCCAGAGTGGAGCAGACCAGCACAGTTGCAGAGAGGCAGATGCACACAGAGTGCAGCAGAGTGGAGCACTGCTAAGCTGAGCTGAGCTCAGGTGTTATGTACTATGTTATCTTTCTAAAATAAGAAAAAATTAGGTTCTAGTATCTGGCCACAGAAATTTCAGGTGAGATATTGTGGTATTCTGGGTGGTGTGCTGAACCCAATGAAGACTGGTTCTCAAGAGCTGACTATTAAATTTTCAGGAATTCTGAAAGCCACTGCTAACACAGTCATTACTAAAAATTAAATTATGCAAACTTACAATTAAATAAATTAAAATCAAAGGTAATAAATACTTAAAACTCACCACTCCCTAAAAACTTTATTGCATTTCACTGCCATGTATATGGTCTTGAAGTTATTTATGTCTAGTGCATCCGTATAGTATGTTTCCAAACTCCACACACAATGCTGTCACACTGGCTTCTTAAATTTGGCCATGATGGAGTATTTACACCACAGAAATTGGCAAATACTACAAATCAGTGGACTGTTAAACATTTATAAGCCCATCAATGTTTTAGGCTCCCTTGAAACTATGGAGACAAAAATGACCACCTTCAGGCTCTTATAATTTAGAAGAAGTGTTCCCATGTACTTGAATTTAGGAGCCAGAGTCCACAGAGAGCAGAAGCTTCAGGGACCACAATGTCCTTTCCCAATGATTTGTTTGCCTTCAGACAAGCCACAAGGGCAACTTTCTCCATGCTGCCTTCTACTCCATTCCCAGTGCATTGAACTAGAGGTTAAGTTCTCAATCACTAGCATGTATTAGGGCAGGGACTGCTGTCCATTATATTTAATGCTACATGCTCAGAGTCTAGACCAGCGCCTTGCTCACAGTAGGTACAGAATAAATATTTACTGAAGAAATAAATGAATCTTCCAAAGCACCACAGGGTTCAATACGCATCATATTCCAAATACCATAGGTAAGAAAAATTGCCAGTCAAGCAAACCATCTGCTAAATAACCTGTATTATGAGAATTCATGGGGGTAAAATAAAAATGCCATTCGTCAGCAGCCGTCCGTCTCGAGAGACGATGGTGTAGCTTCTTAAGAGTCTATCTGCACCGCCGAGAATGGCTGTGCAGTCCGACTCGGGAGTGACATGGTATCTGTCTCCTCCCGTGTTGAATTGACATCTTGCGATGACGCTGGAGTGTCCTCTCCAGTGAAGCTGAAGCTACAGAGCCTGGGCAGGGTGATATGGAGGGTCTGCTGTTGCCCATGCAGCAGACCCCCCCTCTCTTCGCAGCTGAAGGGTCCAAGGGAAAGACGGAGTCAATACAGCTTGGCTTCAGGTGCGCCGCAGGAGTTGCCAGTGTTGACTACAACGTCAAACCGCCTTAGGGACTCCGGCTCTGGATTTTCTGTCGGGGTTTACTCCCTTAGCCTTTCCCCTGAAGAGGTATGCCGCAAGGCAGCGGAGGTTTTTTGGAGTCAGAGTTTTCCTTCTCTGATGTGCCCTGACTGGAAGATCGAACCAGCGACACTTAGCTCGCAGGCTGATGCTCAATCCACTGAGCCAAACCAGCCAGGGCTAAAAAAAAAAAAAAAAAAATGCCATTATATTCATAAATATTCATCATAATCCTTTACATCCGAGTGTAAACAAGTTTGTTTCTTTTTTACTGAATCTGAAATCTCACTTACTTGAAATATTATTTCTATTAAAAATCAACCAAGTTCCAAATAACTTTAAAATGAAGTTTTATAGCACAAACACATTCCTAAATTGGAGACATGAAGCCTAAAAATATATTCACCACAGAAGTTTTCTCTCAAGCTTTCATATCTTTAAGACGTAAGTAAATTTTAAAGAAAAAAAGAAAAAAGAAAAGACATTCAAAAAAATTACATAATCCAAACATTCCAAAAGATGTATTCAAAATAATACAGAAAATTCAGAAGCTGCCGTTTTTTAGATGATATAGTTAATGCTTCTTTCCTAATCTTAACATGGTATTTATAAGGCACTTGGAAGATTTCGTATTCATTGCCTAAGCAAAACCTTCACCCTATACATACTGCAGTATAACTGCTATTTCACATAGAGTATCTGCATAAGAAATACAAATGCAAAGGAAAGGACTCCCAATGCTTAAACACCTAACTTAAGAAAAGCTTCCTTTAGAGAAGTGAAAATTTAAAACTCTAATCCGTAGTATTGAGACTCAAAAACCCTTATGTCTCAAAATCCAATCTCTATTCCTAATGAAATAACAAAATTCTCTTATTTTATGAATCCTCTACAGGTGAATTCTGGATTAACTGAAAACCTTCAATTGGAACCTTGTACAAAGTCCCCTGAGGCCCAAGATGGGACAACTTTCTCATGCTGACAGCATAACCTCTATCTCCTAAACAAAGGAAAACACAAGTGCAGACCACACCACTGACAATCTGCCCTGTGTGTTAGGAGTCACATCACAGGGAGGAGGGCCATTCGGCAGTTCTGGGGGCTCAATAGCAGCTATTTTTCAGAATCATCATTACACAAGGCATCTACAGAAATGCGAGAATAAACAATGTTCTTCAACCTCGGTGTGCCTCACTTTAAGAAAATCCATATATATGAAAATAATGGGTTGGCCCAAAAGTTCATTTGGTTTTTTTCGGTAAGATGGCTCTAGTAGCACTTAGTTGTCTTTCACTTCATTTGAAACAATTTTGTTAGATTACATTGTGACAGCTATCATATTAGTGTGCATTTAAAAAACATCAAAATTGGTGAATCTTTGTGTAGCCATTTTAATATTGAAGATGGAAGAAAATACGCAACAGTATGCTTTATTTCAAGAAAAGTAAAGATGCAACTGAAATGCAAAAAAAGATTTGTGCAGTGTATAGAGAAGGTGCTGTTACTGACCTAAAATGCCAAAAGTGGCTTGTGAAGTTTTGTTCTAGACACTTCTCGATGGACAATGCTCCACAGTCAAGTAGACCAGTTGAAGTTGATAGTGATCAAATCAAGATATTAATTGAGAACAATCAACATTATACCACGCAGGAGATAGCCGACATACTCAAAATATCCAAATCAATAAAGTTACTAGTGAAAATCCACTGAGCCACACCAGCCAGGGAGACCTACGATAATTTTAAATAAAGCGGTATGGAATGAACAAAATGAAACAAACTATAATACAAAACATCAACACACATTTCAAGCAGTGAGGCTGTTAGGGGCAGGAGAGTGTGGGTGACAGCCTCGGTTACCACGCCCTCCCCCCACCCCCACCCCACCCCCCACCTCCGCTTGTTTCTTTTTTCTTCCTCCTATAAGACAACCTCCTCCTTCCCTAGGAGTCCAGAGTCGGAGCCATTCTCTCATGGCACGGCTCCCAGCCTTTTTGCTAATTCCCTCAATAAACTCCTTTTTCTGTTCATTGCGTCTTGATGGCTCTCTGAGTGACCCCTTTCTTACATTGACACATTTGCTCACTATGCTACCAACTCAATGGACTTCTTACTCTAGCTAAGGCAATGGTTTTTAATGAGGGGCAATTTTTCCCCAGGGGATATTGGGAGTGTCTGGAGACACTTTGGGTTGTCACATGAGGGAGCGTGCTATTAGCATCTATTTGGCATATTATCTCAAGAAAACTGTTAAGCACCTTACAATGCACAGGATAGTCCCCACAACAAAAAACAAAACAGCCCAAAATGTTGTTAGTGCCAACGTTGAGAAACCCTGTTATAGGAGACAGTCAAAAATTTAAAGAACAGTAACTGGCCCTGTAGTGCTCCTTATCTGATGATCACTCCATCAGGACATACATGAATTTAGATATCCATTGACTTAAGTGAAGTCTGCTAATATTTAAAAAGTAAATTTAATAATAGCCTCTCAATGAACACTGTTAAAACTTGGTTTTCTCTTAATTATAAAAGTGATGGTGATGGATCTGTACTGCAGAGAATTTTGATACTAAGAAGAGAAATAGGTGTTATGTGACAAATTTTTTAAAGAGAGAACAAGGCAGGACGGTCTCATAATCTGTAAATCTTTTACCAGAAAAGTAATGAATTCCTATGTAAGATACACTGTGAATAAACTGTTGGGTTTAGATGTTTTTGGTTCAAACTTTATGATTTTTCACACAAAAATCTTTAACAATAAGACAACTCTCACTCACATGCTAGAAAACTCCAGAGTTCACTAGAGTTTTAAAAAATCCTAAAACATAAAATAGTGAGAAAGGAAGGAACAGAAAGTAAAATAAAGAAAAATGGCCAAACCAGGAAACACGCAAAAATCTAATTCTCAAACCACAGTGCAAATTAAGTATTACTGAAACTGGTAAACTGCCCACTTTCAACCTATTCACAAGACAGAGCCATTACTATGAAGAACCACAAACAGTGAAGGGTTAGACACAGACAAGTTCCCATCTGCTTTTCAAACTGCTGAGAAAGAGACTACATAACAGAATACAAACTGTAAAGTTCTAAGTTAAGGATTTTCTTAAAAATATTTTAATCACAGTTTGATTAATTGTAGTCATTATATTTAAAGGAACCCTAATTACATTGAAAGAAAAGCAGATATAACTGCTGTCACTAACAAGATCTCAAGCATATGAATTATCTCAGAAGCAGTAGCAAGTATCCTAGGATGCATTTTTTCATTATTTGCATTAAGCAGAAATTTCATTGGAAGGTCAATAAATAGTCAATGTAATAGCTTTGTGGGAGGAGTAATAAACTAAATGTGTCAACACCATCTATTGAATGACTGCCCCTGTCTTGCACTCATCAAGAAAATTATATGAGTGAAGCTTCACTCTCCCAGATGATAGCAGATCACTGGCAATTCACAATACCTGGTTGACCATTCCAGTTGTTTTCAACAGGTGGTAGAAATAATACCATTAAAAGGAGCTTAGTTCCTGCAGATCTTTCACAAGTTAAAAAGAAATTAACTGAAGCTCACAGTCTAATACTATTTTAACTTTTGTATGCATTTTAAAATTCTGGGAAAAAAATCCCATGTTCAAATGAAATAAATCTGTCAGAAACATAAAAATAATTTACACAAAAGGAAAACAACTTTTATTAAAATATCTTTCATTAAAATTAAGCCAATATTATATTTTTATATAATACTGTATACATATATCTTAAGTATATAGTTTAATGCTATCAGAATCCTCAAAACTCTAGATCATTTAGCTCTTAAATAACTGAAGAATTCTAGCTTTAAATTTCCATAATAATCCAAAATTGACTACTAACAGAAAATGGGACTAGATGATAAATTTGCCCAAGAAATGATTTAAATGTTATCTATATGGTGGTTAAAAAGAAAAGATAATTTAACTTACTGGTTCAAAATAACACCTGTCCTTATACTGTCCCAACCCAGAGGTTTTCAAAGTGTAGCCCCTGGCCAGTAGCTTCAGCACCAGGGAACCTGTTAGAAATGCAAATAATCAGGCCCCACCCTGGATTAAGTAGGTCAAAAACTGAGGTCCAGAAATCTGTGTTTTCACAAACCCTGCAGGCCACTCTAAGGCAAACTCAAATTTGAGAAACACTGCCCTAACCTTCTAGAAATGACAAAACGAGGCTAAAGGACTAACTAGAGTGTTTGTACTAAGCAACATGATTTACCTCATTTAATCATAATTTTAAGACAAAAGAACGATTATTCTCACATACACGGGAGCATCCCTGGTTTAGTGAGATTAAGAACTAAGTAAACCAAGGCTAAAAAACGGTATAAAGCCTAAATTCACCATTAACTATTCCCCATTCCCCAGCCAAGGAGTGTTTTTTTTCCCTTTCTGCTCTTTTAGGACTGAGTTCAACCACTCCATAATGACATAAAACTTTAGGAAATGAACATTTCTAAATGTAATGTAGGGTGTAATTTCAGTCTCTACGTGTGCTTCAATACCCCACATGCATTAATGTTAATCCCAGTCTTGAAAAAATAGGCAGTGTTAAATTAGATGGCATTTCGTTCCTCTTTCATCTGTTCAAATTGTTACTTAATTGCCTGACTGAAGAATAACTTAGACAGCCCACCTCGATAGCTTTGCAATGTGATCACCTGTTCCTGAATCAAGGCAAAGTTTCTGCAACTGGTTCATCTCAAACCAAAATGTCAAATCCCCCAATGTGAAGAGACTACATGGGAAAGACAGATCTTAACAGGGACTCATAGTCAAGATTTTAAAGTGGCGTCTCCTCAAACTCATGGAAACAAGAGCCATAACGACCAAACACCACCACTGCCCAGAAGCACTTGTCAGCAGAGACAAGATGTCAGGAAGAACCTATCAACATTGAAAGAAAAAAATATTTATAATAGTTTTATTAAAATTTTTAAAAACACCCTTAAATATAGAAGACATTAATCACTGTACATCCATAACATCTGAAACTTATACAGCTATTAAAATATACAACCATAGACATGGAAAGAAGTTCAAACAATATACACAACATTAACATATTTATTAAATATTTAATAGTGTTGAATTAAAAGGAATATTATTTCCTGCTTTGCACTCATTTGGTTTTCAATCCCTTACACACTATAAGTATGTTTGTAATATAAAATGTGTACTTATAACAAAATAAAATTAGAAATAAATGTAATTAAAATGTTCTATACTATTAGAAATTAACAAATTTTCAGCATATATGTTAATATTAAAGTTATGATAAAAAAGCTGTTTTAAATTCTGAAGTTCACATTTTATATTAATAGTTAAAATATAGCACACTTTAGTGAACATTGTAAAACATTGCATAAACTAGATGAATACATTTTTGTGCAAAGAAGAAAAACAAGTACTTTGCGGCTGATAGTAATTACCTGTACTCATTTCATCAAGTTTCAGGGTTCCACTGGGAATATATAATAGCTTTTATTTTCACTGGAATTAACTAAGCTGACTTTCCTACTCTTTCACACTTTTTTAGATATTCAATGTACAGGGGTGGGCAAAAGTAGGTTTATAGTAGTTCATATGAAAAATAACACTAATAACTACTAAATAATACTACAATAATAAACTATTTCACATATAACTGTAAACTTACCTTTGCCCACCTCTGTATTCTTTGGGCTCAACACAATGAATGAGCACATTAGAATTTAAGACCATCCTAGAGAAGAACCCGTGACAGCCAGATAAAACAGTCTTTTCTGTTGGGACACAAATGAAATAATCTGAAAAGGCAAGAAATGACTAACGCACCATGTAGTTTTCAAACACACAAAAATCAGAAAATATCTTTTTTTAATTTTTACCTTAATCAAAAAAGATATTTTAATGAAAGTTAGCTATTCAATAGTTGATAATAAGAACACATATTTTCCTAGTCTACAATGGTTAATGAAACTTTCAAATCCATGTGCAAATTTATGGACTGGGTAAAGGGAAGTTTCTATTCCCAGCCAGTTTCATTAGCAGGTCAATGAACATTAGCAATTTACAGTAACTTACAAGAGGAAAAATGCAGAAACAAAATTATGTGCTCTGCTTCATTTCTCTATTTTCACACAACCATTTAAAAACAGAACCATGCAGTTTCAAAGTCAAATACACAGCTTTTTCTCATCACACATTTTAAGCACAAACAACATAAGTAATCTTCCAGGATTATGCCACATCATGTTTCCCCTTGAGCAGATTATAAATGTTACATATACCATTAAATGATTAAATAATTGTGACTGGAGATAATCTCAGCACACATAAAACACATGCGTCACTGCCAAGAATTCATCCAGAGATTATTACATTGAAACACACAGCTTTTAAACTCTGTAAGGAAATCACATGCTTCATATTACAGAGGAATGATAATCAAGTTGGGGGTGGATAGCAAGCATGTGGGTGGATTACTACTGAGAACTTTATTCTCACAGCATAAACTGACATCTCTTGCTCACGTGACAACTCAAATTAAAACACTGTTTAACAATGAGAGAAAAAAATACATTGTTCAGCCAAAAAAAGAAACATTTCAGGCAGTGACTATGCTTAAAAATGGCTAATTAACCAGCAAATTTTGACCATCAGTTCAAGTAAATACTG
The DNA here is from genome assembly GCF_987537825.1 of Furipterus horrens. Taxonomy (NCBI): domain Eukaryota; kingdom Metazoa; phylum Chordata; class Mammalia; order Chiroptera; family Furipteridae; genus Furipterus; species Furipterus horrens. The sequence goes on from NW_028327172.1 coordinate 97,964,048, forward strand.
AAAAATTAGCCCACATTAAACAATTTCCCATGACTTCACAAAGGTTGTGCTTCTGTGGGCTCTAAAAGCTAACAAGATGGTGACAAAAAGATACACAATAGAGCTGGCACCGGCAGACAACTCAAGTTCTACTGATCAAGCACAGTCTTGCCATTTGATTTTGTAGGTTATACCAATTAGCCAGCTTGTACTTTAAAAACCAGAGAAGGAAAACTCTGACTCCAAAAAACCTCCGCTGCCTTGCGGCATACCTCTTCAGGGGAAAGGCTAAGGGAGTAAACCCCGACAGAAAATCCAGAGCCGGAGTCCCTAAGGCGGTTTGACGTTGTAGTCAACACCGGCAACTCCTGCGGCGCACCTGAAGCCAAGCTGTATTGACTCCGTCTTTCCCTTGGACCCTTCAGCTGCGAAGAGAGGGGGGGTCTGCTGCATGGGCAACAGCAGACCCTCCATATCACCCTGCCCAGGCTCTGTAGCTTCAGCTTCACTGGAGAGGACACTCCAGCGTCATCGCAAGATGTCGATTCAACACGGGAGGAGACAGATACCATGTCACTCCCGAGTTGGACTGCACAGCCATTCTCGGCGGTGCAGATAGACTCTTAAGAAGCTACACCATCGTCTCTCGAGACGGACGGCTGCCGACGACGACTTTAAAAACATATCTGAAAACAATAACATTTATTAACACTGGAACTCAGGGTTCTGTAAATCAAGACGATCTTTCTTCTTTTCATTTTCATATCCCATTTCCTACAGATGTTTCTCTACTGTTCAAAGTAGTATGAAATTCACTATTCAAGTAGCATTAGTTTTACCCTAAAGCAGTCGCTCAGTGAATGTGGTTTACAAACAATGTTCCTCAACATCCTAGTCCTTCTAAATAGGAAGTGCCAGTCTTCTCTGTTCCCTAGAGCAATGGCAAGAACTAAAGAAAGAACCAGAGAAGAGGCAGCCTGTGATCAGCTTTACTTTTGTAAATATCTTGAACAAAATGTCTGTCACTTCCAACAAGTATTCCCTTGGCCTTTATCACATCCCCAATACAATTTCCTGGCCATCACTTTCAAAAGTTAAGTCATACAAAGTAGTCAACATTCAATTACTAGGAGAGTAATAATCCAGGCATATCCATTCCTACTTCTGCTACGTCCAACTAAGCAAACAACCTGAGCACCTCTGTGGAGGATGGGCAGCAGCTGGAAAACTTAAACTGCAACCATCAGATAATTCACATCTCAATAGTTAAGTTTTTAATGTTTTTGTTGGCATCTTCCAACAAGAAAAAGTTCAATCCAGTGTTTTTTTCTTTCATACATTAATTCTGACACCTTTTAAAATCCAGTGCCTTGGAAACTGCCTGCAATAGTGCTAATTCCCACATAAGAAACCCTCTGAATTGGGAGCTTTGTTGGGATATACTATGGGTTTGTATCTCAACAGAACTTTGACTTGGGACATTTGACAACAAAGTCTTATTTAAATTATAAACAAAATCTAAATAACTTTCTCCTCTGAAAGCTAAGATTTTATGATGTACCCCATTAATTGAAAAACAAACAAAACATTCTCTTATCCGTAGCCCCGGATGTACCCCATTAACTGAAAAACAAACAAAACATTCTCTTATCTGCAGCCCCTCTATTCACTTTGTAGAGCTGAGAATCTCTTTAGTTTTCAATCCTGACAAAAGAGCCCACACTACACAATATGTAGTCAGAATGATTTGTGATGGGGTCAGTAGTTGCTGTCATGCGTTTCCTGTACTGTATGGTAAGGTGGCCAATCCTCACCCCTGTTGTAGAGTTTTGCTTTTTTATTACATTGGTGACCATTTAGCAAAAGCATTTATAATATCTCCTAAAATACACTGAATTTACACACTAGTTTAAAATGTACAGTATTCCCTCACTTACCGCAGGTATCATGTTCTAGACACACACACCACCCCCCCAAAATGGGTAAAAATCCGTGAAGTAGGAACCTTACATTTATTTTAGTATTTATATATATTTTAAGGCTTTATAAACCCTTCCCACACACTTATAAACCGTTCCCAATCCCTTATTAACCTTTCCCACTCCCTTATTAACTTTTTCCACACTTTTATAAACACTACTTATGTTCTTAAACATATTCTACACTCTTAAACCTACGTAACTTTAACAACATACGTATACAGTACTATAAAATTTTATATGGGTATTCACCAGTGAAGTATACTACAACTTGAATGATGAAGATGAATTAGCTGTGCAGTACTGATGACAATGAAGGTGATGAAGATGAGATGAATGTACTGCACAGCAAAGAAGAGGATTAGAGCTCTTCTAAAGGCACCACTTCACCAGGCACTTCTTCAGATGGTGCAGTAGCATCTTTGGCCTCATCCGTAACTTCTACTTCCGCTAAAGGCATAGGCGTAACTGACCTCTTCGTTCGAGTGATGAACATAGTTATGGGGAGTTGCTGGCACTGCTTCTTCTGATTGAGAATGTTTTTGTAAACTGACATGGCACTGTCGACTGAATTTGCAAACTGCAACAAAGGAACCATATAGGGGTCCCGATCTTCAGCCACTCGTTGAAGTTCTTTGGCCATTCTGACCATGGTTGCAAGACTGTCAAATGTTAGGACAACCTCCTCCTCTTCTTCTTCAACCCAATGTTCGTCTTGTTCCTCATCCTCTTCTTCACTTGCTTACTTAGCTCCTTCAGGTCTTCGTCCGTCAACGGTTGAGAGTGCACATTGCTCAGGGTATTTACGTCTTCAGGAGTCATGTCACTGAAGCCCTCTCCTCCCAGTATTTTTGCCAGCTTCACGGCCTTATCCACCGCAGAGTGATGGATTTCATAAGGAGAGAATCCCTTGTAATCATGGACCACTTCTGGCCACAATTTTTTCCAGCTGGCATTCAAAGTCTCACTCTTCATCTCCTTTATGACCTTTTGAATATTTTGGAGACATGATGCAATTGTGTACTCATGCCAGTACGCCTTTAGCGAGAAGTCTCCACAGCTTCAAAGAGGTTTTGCAGGGTGTTTCGGGTGTAGAGCGCCTTAAAAGTGCGAATAAAACCTTGATCCACTGGCTGACTGAGTGATGTGGTGTTCCATGGCAAAAAGTCTATCTGGATGCCGTCACACATCAGGTTGAAAATATGGCCTCCAGCATTGTCCATTATCAGAAGCACTTTGAAATCAAGGCCTTTCTCTGCCAGATAAACCTTAACCTCAGGGATAAAACATTGATGAAACCAATCAGTCGTGAGGAGTTTCATGATCCAAGCCTTAGGGTTGTGCATCCAGTACACAGGCAACACATCCTTATTTTTGATTTTTAGGGCCCTTGGGTTCTTGGACTTATAAATAAGCCCTGGCTTTATCATAAAGCCCACAGCATTCCCACACATGATTAAAGTTACCTTATCTTTTTGGGCCTTGAAATCAGGGGCTTTTGCTTCTTCCTTCATAATGAAAGTGCAAGACAGCATCCATTTCCAGAATAAGCCTGTTTCATCCATGTTGAAAACTTGTTCAGGTTTATAGCCTCCTTCCTCAATGATGTCTTTGAACGTGTTGTTCACATACTCCTCAGCTCCAGCTTTATCCACAGAGGCAGCCTCTCCGTGCACAGAAACTCTCTTGAGTCCAAAGCATTTCTGAAATTTGTCAAACCAGCCCTTGCTGGCACTGAATGAAGTTGGTCTGGTTGGAGCAGCACTTGAAGGTCCTGCTTCAGCATCGTCGTTGTCGTCCTCTTCTTCATTCTCATTACTGTCGTGATCATCCCATTTTGCTGCTAAACGATCATATAGTTGCTTGGCCTTCATCCGGATGGTGTTTGTATCTAGCAAGATATTCTTCTTTCTGCAATCGTTTATCCACACAGCTAATGTAGACTCCATCTTCACAATAATCCTATTGCAGGAAGTAACCACCCTCTTTGCTGTTTTGTTGAAAGTCACTGATGCTGTAGACCTGTTATTCTTCTCGTCCTTCTTTATACGTATAGTGAACCATAGACTCGTTGGTCCCGTAATGGCGGCCAACAGACGCATAGCTTCTCCCTTCCTTCAACATGCCAAGAAGTTCCACCTTCTGTTCTATGGTAAGCATCTTCCTCTGGCGCTTGGGTTCACTGCCAGAATCCTTAGAAGATGTAGAACGTTTGGGTGGCATCGTAGGGCTTGCAATAAATTCAGTCTTTAAGGAAAATTTTACGAAACACAACACCACAGAGCAAAACTATGAACAGCCATCGGAGGTGGGAGTGAAGTGGACAAGGGGAGATGCTGAATGTATGCGCACAGTGCGGCATAGCAGAAAGACTGATGCTACGGTTACTGAGCCGATCAGCGTCCAGGATACACAAGACAATGCTCTGGTTGGTCGCCTTCCATCAATCAGCCAGTCGTGTGCCGTGTACAATCTCACGTAGGCAAACGAGCTCAAGCGTACATCTCGTTTTCAGCATAATGTGTTCATCCGCAAAAAAGTACATACTGTAAACAGTGTGCAGTATTTTATTTAGATTTAATATTCTTTTAATGTTAGAATCATTATACTTTTTATATATTTTTTGAAATATTTTAGGCAAAAAATCTTTAAAATCATAAATACTACACATATAAATATGTATACAGTACCGCAAAATCCCATGATATAGTGAAAAATTCGCGATAAATAATTCAATATAATATTTTTTTAAATGCCACGATACAGTGAGGCCACGATAAGTGAACTACAATATAGAGAGGGACTACTGTACTTAGATTTTGTTGTTACTTTTAAAATTATCATCCTACTGTCCTCAAACAGGAATAGATGCCACTGAAACACTAGAATCAGAAATTTTATTTCAAAAATTAAATCACTGTGTCCATCTTTTGATGGGAATGCTCTTGTACTTTCTCCTTCAGCAGGTATAAGCTATGGTATTCCGACCTCTCTGTAGAAAGGATCTAGGGATGGAGACTGGACAACACAAATCTCTGAGCCAGTCCACACTTCCACTTCTGGATGGCCATGCCCGGACAGTTCAACAAGCAGGTACATCCATCATACAATGTACCCTCCTCCCAACTAGAATCACACCGCTTTCAATCAATATTGCCAATGATCTACTAATAAAGTAAGAACTTTACTGGACTTTCTCACATCTAAGCCAACTTAGCTTTTAAAAACCTGACAAGTTCTGTGAAATAAACCATGGTTCATTGGTTGATTCCTTAAATGAACAGCTAAAGCACCCATATGTCCAGCTATAGCTGGACACATAGATGCTCAAAGGAAAAGAGACAATCCCTGTGTGTCGCCATATAACACGCAGATCACTGCCGAACACTGTACATCTTTCATGTATGGAAACCTATGCCACACAGAGAAACTAAATCCTTCCTTAAAAAAAAAAAAAAAATTACAGTGCAACATAAAAAAAATGTCAAGAAAATCATGTCCACAGGGGTTTAAGAAAAAAAGTCCCTCTTCAGGGCTTACATATTTTATAATCACTCCATTTTTAGAGATAATAAGGAATTTCTTCCAACTCAGAAAAAAGGAAATCTTTGCTGTGCTCTTTTAACTACAGGTTTAAATCTAAAACAGCAGAAGTACAATATGAAAAGGTTTCACTTCAAAAACAATGTTTTTCATTATTTAAATAGTATACTAATTTTTTACCTATTCATTACTCTTAAGGACACCATGTCTGTACTATCCCAATCTAAAACATCACAGGGATGACTTACTGCACAATACTGGCCCTTCACTTTAGAACACAAACAGAAGTTCTACTTATGAATGTCAATTTAATGCTGTATTACAGAAATTCTCTCAGATTTCTCTATCTCTCCTAAGCCCCAGCTATAGAAAAACACATTAGAATTTAATTTAATGTCTTCTTCAAAATGCATGTAAAAGAGTGACTCTGAATCAACTGAACTTATAAAAGAAAGTCCCATGTAAGCTATGTAACTTTAAAAATTTCAACATCGCATAAGTTTGCACACACACACATCTCAGAGGGGTAAGAGAGAAACAGTTACATTCTGAGGCATGCAGCTGACTAGGTGGTCTTCCCAAAGCCTGGGAGGATGACAGGATCTTGGCCACCAGCACCCACAGCCCCGCCCATGCAAGTCAATTATTTTTAACTAACAACAAATAACTGCAATACTTTAAAAGTGACATACATCATGTATGAAGTCATTTCTTAACCCACTGAGTACATTCAGTCACTGAAACGTACATGTGTAATAGGTCAATTCAGGATGAAAGAGCTAGGAGTTCTGTCCACTGTGACTTTCAATTTCTCTAGCCCTAGGCTTACGCCCTATCAAGAGGGCAGAGAAACCTGCCCGTACATGTGCGTACACATTTTAAAGCCAAACATCAAAGAGAAGTGCTGAGTGTGAAGGCCTGATGAGGTGGGAGACCCCACCCACCCAGGCTCCAGACTGAGATCTAGACACTAAGCAAGAAATAATTCATCAAGACGAACCAAAAGGCAGGGGGCAGAGTGGGATGTGAATGCTTCCCAAAATAAGCAAACGTTCTAATGATGGCTTTGCTCGGCCAAGGATGATGGGCATCAGGGACACAAGCCACAGAAGACAGAGGCCAAACCAGTTTGTTCCCAAAGGCCCTCCCCAGGCAGAGCATCCACACCACACGCAGAGCGAACTGTGACCTCACAGGAGAAGACACAGATTCTATGCATTTGAAAGAGACAAAAATCTCTCAGCATAACAGAGCAGAAATATTTTATTGTCACCCCGCTTGCTTTTTCTCTGCTATGAAAAAGAGCCGGTCGAGACAGGAGGTGAAAGAAAGTTACAGCATAACCATGTATGTTTAAAACTGTGTCTTGTGAGCAACATCTCTAAAAATACCTGTAACCACATTTTGAACTCAGTGTTTCAAAAAATAAATAAAATTTCAGATAAAATCCTCAAGGAAGTTATCATTTAAACCTAAGTATAGTTTTCAAGAATCAAGTATTTTAACTCTTACATAAAACTGATTTTAAGCTTTAAGAAAGCTTTAGTAAATAGACTGAAAAAGCATTTAAAAGGTCAAACTATCATTAAAATATAAGAGTGAGACCTACTGAAAATTCTGTCAATGATGACTTGATATGACTATGTCCTTAGGTAAAGCAGTACTTCAAATACTTAAATATCCACAAAGGACACTATATAATACAACTAGACAACTACACTACATGACCATACTTTAAAACAGATTTAAACATATGCTGGGTGAGATCCTGGTGATGACCTAGAAGAACGGACAAATCAACATTAACCAACCTTCAGTCCTTGGCAGCAGCCAGACTCCGAGCAGTGGAAATGATTAACCATGAGATACAGTGCTTGTCAGAGACAGTGCCAGGATCATAACTTGTGAAAAGGGGACACCCAGGCTTCCTCTCTACTCACAGACTCTTGAGTTCTCAGAGCACGATCCCAAGAAGCCTGGGTTTTGCATTTAGAGAAAATAAGGCTTTAGAAAATCTTTGAACAACAACAGAAGAATTGCAAACTAGTCTATTCAATAAATGGAAAATCTCCGGGAAACTACAAGAGGTTAGGGAGGATAAACACGAATGTAAAGGAGGACTGGCTCAGTGGAACACTTTCAATGCACTGCAAAGCATGATTTTTATGGAACACAGTAGTGATCACAAATTAAAAGGAAAGATATTTGGGGAAGAAAAAAAGCATGAAACGAAAAACAAGCATGAGATACAAAAGTTTACATTAATCAAAAAAAAAAAAAATTGTTTAACCCCACTGGACCATATGAGCTGTAACATATAAATAGGCAAGGTTTTGTTTAAAGGAATGGTTAAGACCCTCACCATATCATTTACAATAGTACAAAAGACTATCAAATTCTGTCGGAGCAGACCCAGAGGCTGGCATCCTGAGGCTCTGGTGATGTAAATACTAAAATTGCCTACTGTTGTTTTATGTATTTTACTGCTTGACTAGTGATGCATTTAATGCACAAATGCCAGCAATTTCAGGCCAGGAGAAAAAAATTTATTGTAGATGTGCTTTAAGTTAATGTTGATTCCAACAGTTTACCATCCATCATCCATTCTAGTGCCAATTAGCACCTTAAAAATCACGTGTAAATATTTGAAAAACATCTTAGCAATTAAAGGGAGGAAATATTCCACATTAAAATCAGGAAGACTTTAGGTTAAATGCTAAAAGTTAACTGCAATCTCAGAACATCAAGTTTTACAGCATAACCCAAAATGCTATGTGTACTCTAAACCAAAATACTTATAGATCCTATTTAAAATTCAGTAAATGCCAATTATCATTTACTGCTTTCAAAGCTAATAGGTCTTCTAATTGAATAAGAGGTTTTAAACTTTGTGCATCATTAACTTGTACTCCATGTTAGTAATAAAGTGTTGACGAATGCTTTCAGTGAACTAAGAATGTGAAAAATTCTGAATAAAGGTAGCTTATGATCTCTTTTTGTACTAACTTTTTTTTTTCAGATTTAATGTGTTTTATTGATTAAAATATTACATTTGTGCCAATTTCCCTTCCCTCTGCTCCCCTCCACCCGGTGGCCCCCCTCCCTCCAGATGTCCCCCCCTTTTAGATTATGTACATTAGTTGTGCATACAGTTCCTCCCAACCTCTCTCCGTCTATTCCATTCCCTCCTACCATGATCCCCAATTCCTATATCATCTCCCTCCCTCTCCCCACTCCCCCTCCCTGTTGACCTCCCCCCAATATGCTTCCCGTACCCACAGTTCCTTTTCCACTCTCGTTGCCTGTTTAGTTTGCCTTTGTTTCATCTCCCTAGCTTCTGTTTTTTTAAACCAGTCCCTTTAACATCTCATATAACAGTGGTTTGGATCTAATGAACTCTTTCAGTTTTATTTTGTCCTGGAAACACTTTCTCTGTCCTTCTATTCTGAATGACAATTTCGCTGGATAAAGTATTCGTGGTTGTAGGTTTTGGATTTTCATTACTTTGAATATTTCTTGCCAGTCCCTTCTTCCTTGTAGGGTCTCCCTTGAGAAGTCAGCTGATAGTCTAATTGGGACCCCTTTGTACATAATTCTTTTCTTCTCTCTTGCTGCTTTTAAGATTCTCTCTTTATCTTTAATTTTTGACATTTTGATTATAATGTGTCTTGGAGTGGTTCTCCCAGGGCCCAGTCTCTTGGGAACTCTCCTTGCTTTCTGGACCTGCAAGTCTATTCCCTTCCCCAAGTCTGGGAAGTTCTCCTTTATTATATTTTCACTCAATTTTTCAAGTTCTAGTTCATCTTCCTCATTCTCTGGCAAACCAATGATTCTTATGTTGGGCCTTTTATAGCTGTCCCAGAGGTTTCTGATCCTCTCATCGTTGCTTCCCATTTCCTCTCTCTGCATTGGTTGACTGCTTGTTCCTTCTCCATATTCCAGTTTGTTGAAATGAACTCTGGATTTTTTTACCTCACCATCTGTCTCGTACGTGGTTTTGTTCCTTTCGTTATGAATGTTTTTCGCTTCTTTCTTATCTTTTTTCTGCTCTTTTGTGAATTCTGTAAGCCACCTGATAACAATGGCCCAGAACTGAGCCTCTGACAGGTTTCTTATCTGTTCATCTGTCAGGTTCTCTATCTGTTGCCTGGTGAGTTGTGTCACCGGGATTTCTATAGTTGTCTGCCTCATTTTGACAGATGCGTTTTGTTTTCTTGGGCTGGCTATAGGGGGCAGTGCCTGCGTACGCGTCACAAATCAGCGACCGGCACCTGTCCGCGACCTATTTCGCAGCCCTGTGGTGCTTTCTTTGGGGGCGGGGGTCCAAGATGGATTCACAGAGTTATTCAGCTAGGAGACCGGGATCCGTCCTCCCGCCCCCCTGGGCCTCACTGTTCAAGGCGATGCGGTGGCCGCTCTCCCCAGCGCTGGGGTCGCGCTCTGCCAGGGGCTTGACTGCTGCCGGGATTTTTCGCCGCCCCGCCGCTCCGCAAACAGCTTTGCCCTCTTTAACTCTTACCTGCCCGAATGGCACCGCTGGTTTATAACTTCATATGTTGGGCTTCCGTGTAGTTTTATTTTCTGGAATTTCTAGTTATCCTTTGTTTTGAAGTAGTTGTATTCCTCTCTAGTTGTAGAGGGAGACCTAGCGTGTCCGTCTAAGCCTCCATCTTGGCCGGAAGTCTTCTGTACTAACTTTTTAATGCTTGCCTTTTTTAAATAGAAAAAGTTGGTATATCTAGCACATGGCTTAAAGTCGTTTTATTCTTATGTAATCTAAAAAGGAGAATATAAATTTCTCAGAATTTAAAGACTTTACATTCTAAGCAGAATAATCCTAAAATTTAAAAAATATATATATAAACTGAAAAAAAGGTAATATACCAAGTTACCTAGGTACAGTAAAGGCCCAATGACAACTCAGTAGCCTTTCATCATGAATCAGAATGTCACACTATTGGGCCATTTTTTAACTATTAAGTTTTAAAACTGGTAATTACTGAATTGATATATTTTTATTAAAAACCATACCAACTCTTCACAATGAAAATAAAATAGTCAAAAGCATTCATTCATACAGAAAAGCTAGAAAACTAATAGTAGGATATTTAGAAGGCATGAGTAAAATATTTGAGATTCTAGCAACTGGTTGAAAGTGAATAAATAGATAGTCTTTTAGGCACACTAATTCATATGTTAGCTTTGGCCTATGTGGTCCCAATCTACTTAAACAGAATGATTCTGCCACTACTAAACTTACCAAAAATGTTGGAAAGTTCTACTTCTATCTTAAAATTAAATTAGAAGACAAAATCTTGTATATTGTATAAAAGGGAAAATGTTCTCCTAGGGAAATTTTAAGTCAGAAATAACTGAGGAACAAAACAAAGAAAATGTGTAGGGTCACAGAATAATGAGTACTTTAATCTTTGCTTTAACTTAGAAAGCCTTGAACCAGGAGATGGATGATGTAACTTCCACACCTGAATGCTTATCATACACTATTTACTTGCCTATCCTTATTTTTTCCTAATGCCCTCAATATGTTTTAGTCTTTTATAATCATATGTATCTTATAAGGCCAATCCATCCAAGTTTGGGTGCCATCCCCCATTCTCTGAGAAATACCTCCACTGATTCTCACACTACCTTCCTACCTCCCACCCATCCAAAAAGGCAAGCCATTGTTAGACAAAGGTGTTCTGCATGACTCTACTTCATCACCCACAGCCACTGCCATCATCACTGCTACCACCCTGCATCAGCCTCCCACCTCCTGCCACAACTGATGATGACAGGGCCAGACATCTGATCTACATTGGACCAACTGCATTATCTCTCCAGAGAACTTGCAGGTGGGACTGAGGGACCAAAGAGGCTAGAACCATCATAAGGAAAATTAAGTGATGTGAGATAGACAAACTATAACATGGAAACAGAGGGGCAAAGAAAGCTGCTTTACGGAAGGAAAAATAAAACAGAATTCCAGAAGCAAGAAGTCAGAGACTGAGCAGGGTTTCTTTTGGGGTCCCTAATGATTTTTGAGTTACTGTTTCCATTAACTTCCTATACTAAGTAAGGTTGTGAAGAACCCTTGTAGTATTGATATCTTTACAGTTTCATTGTTTTCTGCTTAAGTTAACTTGACGTGGCTATTATCATGTGGAACATCACGAAACTCAACTGAATATACTCTAACATCTTATGTGCAACAAAGATTTAATATAAAACTATGCTACTTGAGGTGACAGTGCACCAACTGCAAGGAACAGTATTTCACAAACAAGCTAAGTTAACCTTTAAGAGCAAGGTTCCTGGCTTCAAGTTCAAGATGGCACAGTAGCAAGATCCTGAACTCACCTTCTCTCACTGACACCAAAACTACAACTACATATAGAAGAGCTATCCATGAGAATGACCTGAAGACTCGCAGAACAGATTTGCTATTGTACAAGTATGCATGGGTAGGAGGGGCAAAGCCTCCATCTAGTCAAGACCCACCTTAGCCCCTACTCGCTGCGTGGTGACCAACAAGTAAGAGAGATATCACAACAACAGAGATGCCCCCATGAAGAGCAAAAATCCAGGCCCCAGCCTGAGGAACCTGCACCAGAAAGAGGAGCCCCAATAACACCTGACTTTGAAAATCATCAGTGCTTACATCTAGAAGAGCCAAAAGGCTGTAGGAAACCAAGGTTGCACTCATTCTGAGTCCTGGCACAGAGGCAGCAGTTGGAAAAGCAGCTGGATCATATGTGAAGGTGATATACTGACTCTTTTAGCGTGTGTACTAGAGAAACATGTATCCGCTGGAAACTTCTCCAGAGTCAGACATGCTGGTGGGTGCCAATGTTTTCCCCTTTCTTTACTCTCCTTCAAACCTATTTGGTGTGATGTTGGCAGGCACCATTTCTGACACTCTGCAATAAATTTGCTAACACTTCACTCTACCCTGGCATTCCCCTGAGGACCCATCCAGACTGGAACCCCTCCAAAGCAGCTCCTGTCCTGCCACATCTGGTAGGCAGCCTCAGCTGGCACCAGCACACGGCGCTGTGTCTGCAACAGTCAAGGATGGGCCTCACAGATGAATGACACAGAGAAATAGGTTAATGATCAGGAAGACAGAATAGTGGAAACCACCCAACTGATCTTTCATTCAAAAAGAAAAAAAGAATTAAAAAGGAGGATAGCTAAGAGACCTAAGGGTCAACACCAAGCATACTAACATTTCCATCATAGGGGCCCCAGAAGGAGAAGAGAAAGAGAAAGGGATGGAAAATTTATTTCAAGAAATGATGGCTAAAAACTTCTCTGACCTGGCAAAGAAAACTGACATCCAAGTCCAGGAAGCGCCGAAAGTCCCAAACAGTATGAATCCAAAGAGACACACACCAAGACATCATCATTAAAATGTTAAAAGTTAACGATAATGAGAGAATCTTCAAAGCAGCAAGAGAAAAATAACTAGTTATGTACAAGGGAATGCCCATAAGACTATCAGATGACTCTCCAACACAACTTTGCTGGCCAGAGGGATTGGAATGATATATTCAACATGATGAAAGGAGAAAGCCTACAGCCAAGAATACTCTACCCAGCAAGGGTGTCATTCAGAATTGAAAGAGAAATCAAGAGTTCCCCACACAAGCAAAAGCTAAAGGAGTTCATGACCACCAAACTGGAATTACAAAAAATATTAAAGGGAATTAAGTGGAAAAGGCAAAAACTAGAAATAAGAGAATATATGAAAAAAAATCACTTGTAAATATCACTAGATAGTAAGCAAACCACTTAAAAGCTAATATAAAAACAATTAAAATGGCTATAAGTATATTCCTATCAATAATTACTTCAAATGTAAATGAACTAAGTGCTCCATTCAAAAACACGAGGTGGCTGAACAAATTTAAAAAAAAAAAAAAAAAGACCCTTACAAATGCTGCCTAAATGAGACTCACTTCAGAATGAAAGACCCACACAGACTAAAAGTAAACAAATGGGAAAAGATATTCCATGAAAATAAAAACAATAGTCTTTAAAACAAAAGACATGACAAGAGACAAAGAAAGACTTGCAATTCCACTTCTGGGCACTCACCCCCCCACAAAAAAAAAGAAACACAAATTCAAAAGACATATATGCACCCCTATGTTCATTGCAGCCTTATTTACAACAGCTGTGATATGGAAGCAACCTAAGTGTCCATCAGTAGATGAATGGATAAAGAAGTAGTGTGTATGTACACACACACGCGCAAGGAAAGAGTGAGAAGGAGAGAGGGAAGTGCACACGGGGGGAGTTGGTAGGGGGGAGGAGGAGAGAAAGAGAGAGAGAGAGAAATATTACTCAGCCATGAAAAAGGATGAGATCTAGCCATTTGAGACAAAATGGATGTACCTAGAGGGTCTTAGGCTAAGTGAAATAAGAAAAAGACTATATCATACCACTGGAATCTAAAAACTAAACAAATGAACAAAGAGAGCAATGGACTCATAAGATACAGAGAACAAACTGATATTTGTCAGAGGGTTGGGCAGTGGGGGTGGAGTGGGCAAAAAGGTGAATGGGATTAAGAGGTACAAACTTATAACAAATACATCATGGAAATTACAGTATAAGGAATATAGTCAGTAATATCATAAAAACTTTGCACAGTGACAGATTCTCACAGTGATTACTTCGTAAGGTATGTAAATGTCAAATCACCACTATGTTGTACACCTGAAAATAATATAATGTTGTATGTCAACTATATTTTAACTAACAAAAACTTTGCATTCTAAACTGAAAAATAGGGGGGAAAAACTATGCTACCACTCTTCCTTAAGAAAATTTAGATGAACAAGGTTATAGCGTGTTTATGTTTATTTCTGCCCATATCTGTTCCAATCATAAACTTCAAGGGTTAACTCACCCTCCCCACCCTAAATATCTATAAAAAGGTATTTCTGGTTCACCGATTATCTATATTCCATATAAAATCTTTCTGGACAAATAGATATACTTGACCCATCCTAGCACCAGTATGGGTAGTAAAGGAAGGTCTAACAGTTGGTTTAATTTTTTTCCTCAGCCACTAACAGTAGATCCAGAACAGAGGAATATTGATCAACAAACAGGACTCCATGGTCTCCTTTCTGCACCTCTTCCGAAGCAGGGCACTGTTACCATTATAATGTGTTCTTTATCTCAGTGTTTGGGGGAGAAAATAGGTTAAAACCCTACTAAGCTATGTGAAGAAGAGGAATTGCGCTTTATTCAATTTTGTAGCCTGGATGCCCAACACATCATAAAGGATATAGCACATACATAGAAAACAATTATCAGAAAAACTACGAGGCACAAAAGTATGACAACATTATTATAATTACTCTTTTTCTCACCAGAGCTATTTCTCAGCTTTTACAAGCTATCTAAAATAGGTACAAATGAAGTAAGACCTTTGAAACACATTTCCCTGTAGAAGATGCCAAGCACTTCTCAGCTTCTACTCACTGCTGCATGTGGACTAAATATCTCTTTTCTCAAAAATACTGAGTGAGTCATTAAATTTCTCATTTCTACCTGCCAAATGGTCTAGCCCTGCCATTTCAGAGGCTCATTTCAAAACCAATTTGAGTGGATGCTGCTACAGTTTTTGGTAACTATAAACAGAAATTCTGCTGCATTGTATTAGTCATATAGAATCACAAGCAAAAATCACACAGTAAGCTATTATAACTGCTTTGATCTTTAAAACAACTGATAAAATAACATCGCTCGACTAACTCATTTCCTCAACTGTTATGGCATACCTAATTTAATGAGTTCTATCTCCCCTCTGACAGCCCCCCGGACTCTGTCAGACTCTGCGACAGACTCCTTCCTTCCTTAGAATTAAAACTATGTTTTCTCAGTTTTTAAAGTCTTTAAGTTTTCTTGAGCTCCTATGATAAAGCACTCCTTCTTTTCAATTCCTCTTTCCTTCCTCCACATGTGTTTTTAATATAGGTATCAAATACAAGTTTCTGCCTTATATTTCAGTTAACTGTGCACCTCTTACAAGAGCTCAATTTAACTCAATTGATCGTATTGGCAGAGTAGTAATTTTCACTGATCCAAGATTAAAAGGCTTGTACGTTAATTAATACAAAGTTGTTATGATTTTCTATAACCCACACCTTAGGTGGAATATCTTGGCCTATTATTTGTAACTGCTAAGCACCTAAAATTATCTGCATTTTTAGGCAAGTATCACAATAGAGAATGAGCCAGAGCTGTTTTTTAAGCCCAATTTCATTTACAGTGTGAGCTTCTAGAGTTTTCACAATATTTTCTAAAAGTAAAGTGAAACACTGAGATGTGACTACTACCCAAGTTAAAGTATTTACCCATCAGATAAGATATATAGCAACAAAATGGAAAAAAAGATTGCTACCTTTTTAACATTCCAGCAAATCAAGATTCCTTAAGTGAATGCCCACTCGTCAATGCCACAATTTTCTCTGTAAATCATTATCCGAACAGTTTAATAAATAGTTACTCACCCAACAGAAAGACACACAATAACTGTTGAAAAGGATGACTCTCAGGACAGCAATATAATTTGACCTTAGTTAATGAGAATAGAAGTGACTATAACAAAAATGCACTTCAGAGCTTACAATGGTACCACTCGTCAAAGTGAAGAGTACAATAAATGTATTTAAAATGATCCTGGGAGCTGAACTAAGATTGTTCACCTTATATAGAAACAGGCATTTAAGAGTCACTGAAGAGAGTATTTTTTCTTATTTAACAAAATATCTTATGTAAAGAATTTTAAGACTAAATTACAAGTTGACATAGGTCACGGGCCTTCATCATGTGCATCATAAAAATCATTATATCCATATTGGCACATAATTGTTAACATTTCTCAAACCCAGAATACCTATTGTTTAAAACTAGGCCATGTACAAAAAGTTAAAGATACCACTTATAAAAAGTAGATACTTCTTTGTATGTTAATTTTCATTCTCATGCTTAAAGAATTTAAAGGTTGTTATATATATAGAACCTGATAATGGAAAAAGACATAAGCCCAGTACAATGTCACAAGAAAACCAAAACTATCTATTAAATAAAATAGATCTATTGGTCTCCTCCATGTTATGTTACACACAAACACACACAATGGATTTATTATTATTATTCAGCCTTAAAAAAAGCAAATCCTGACACATACCACAAAACGGATGAACCCTGAGAACATCATGTTAAATGTTAAAGAACCCAGTCACAAAAAGACAAATAAATATGATTCCACTTATATGGAATAGCCACATCTAGAGAAAGAAAAACAGAACAGCGATTTCCAGGAGCTTGGTGGAAAGGGAAATGGGAAGTTGTTTAATGGGTACAGAGTTTAGGTTTTGGAAGATGTTCTGAAGATTGGTTGCAAACTACATGGACATACTTAACACCATTGAACTGTGTACACTTAGAAATAGCTAAGATGGTAAATTTTATATTATGTGCTTTATATCACAATTTTACTTTATTATTTTCAAGATTTTACTTATTTTTAAAGGGGAAGGGAGGGAGAAAGAAAGGGAGAGAAATATGGATATGAGAACCATCTAACAGTTGCCTCTTGTACTCATCCCAACCAGGGACTGAACCTGCAACCCAGGCACGTGCCCTGACTGGGAATCGAACCAGCAATGTTTCACTTTGCAGGACAATGCCCATCCAACTAAGCCACATTGGTCAGGGCAACCACAATTTAAAAAAAAAAAAAAAAAAAAAGATAACTTCAACCCAATAGATGTGTTTCTTTCTCACATGGATGTTTCTCTCTCTCTTTCTCCCTTCCCTCCCCCTCTCTCTAATAAAAATAAAGTTTTAGATAGATTGATTGATAGGTAGATAGATAGATGGATGGATGGATAGATAGATAGATAAACTTGAAAGCAGCCTAGGCCCTCCTCATTCTGGACTCTTGCTTTAGGAATACAAACTGGGGATGTGAGGGAAGGATTAGTATCAGATTCGTGACACAATAGAGGAAGCCCAACAATGTTCCACGTTTTGCTGTCTGTTATACCCCCATTTACATAGCAATAATTGTATGAGAAAGTCTTGTGCTTTACATTTAGGAACCTAGCATCATGAAAATTATAACACTGGGAGGAAAAGAATATCCAGGATTAGAATCTTCCTTGGAAATGTACTCTAGTGAGAACCAACTCTAAACATCCAGAGAAATTTTTCTTAATCCAGTGCATTTCAAAACCATTGTGGAGCTTTGGAAAAAAATATTCATGTACACTTCTGGTATTATGGACCTGATGACCTACACTTTAAATTTCAAAACAAACTGTTTTGCCAGAGATAAAGGCATTTCATAATGATCAAAGGGTTGATTCATCAGAGAAATATAACAACCATAAATGTTTATAAGTCAAATACAGTTTCAAACTACTTGACACCTCTAAGCATCACACTACAGACTTGCTGAACATCCAGGCCACACCATAGACTTGTTGAATCTTAATTTCCAGAGTAAAACAAGGGCATGGTTATTTAAAAACAAACAACAACAACAAAAGCTACATGGGGTTTCAAATGTGAATGCTTGGTTAAGAACAACAGTTTTTGACATGTTATAACCTAAAAGTAAATTCAAATCTTACATAAATACTACTACTACTACTGTGGGGTAAAAATTAACAAAATCCTTTCTTTCTTTGCATGAAAATTTGACCTCCAGTTAACTTTCTAGTTCTTTTCTTCTAGAAACTGGAAAACAGAAGTATGTTAACTATGTAGCTAGGTAACACATCTTGGGGTGGGGCGGTTGATTGGTAAGATACATCTGAATCAGGAAAAACTATAAATGAGTTATAAATACCTGATGGAGATAAAAACAGTTTAGGTTTCCCTATGTAGGGCATGGCATTCCCTTGTGAGAAACCCTGAAGGCAGCCCATGGAGCTGTAACAAGAGATACTCATTTCTAGGGGTGTGAGTCTTCTAAGCCAGGGTGGCTCCTGTGAATCTTATTACCTTGTAACTAAGCTATCACTTTTGACTAGTCAAAGAACATAGTTCTCAGATAGCCATGTGAGCTGCTATAAGAACTCCTATAGAAAGAAATACCTATTGCTCGTCTGCTGATAAGTTATGCTTCCTGTCATGTAGCCTGAGTAGACCAGTGCCCACTGTGGCCTAAAATAATCTCGTGAGTCTGAATGCTTAGTTGAACCTAGATAGATCTTCTGGTGGGTTTCCAACTACCTTATTTTCATGTGTGCCTTAGACATCAGTGCCACCATGCCATACTCAAGATCTCTAGGTTTACTTCTTAATCAAAATATTTGCCTGTGATGTTTTTGCTAACGGAGGCAGGAAAAGAGGAATCCGTTAAAACATCCCAGTGATCTTGTGTATCCAGAATAGTACAATATTCTTTTTGTGGTGGTAGTTCTGCCTGCATCAATATGAGCCATAATTCCAATACTACAGATTTTAGCTACAGGAGGACTGATGATGGAATTAAGGGATTTAATATCATTTCCTATTAAATCATGCAGGAAACTGTAATTTTGTCCAAGAGCACATGTGGCTTTATTTTTTTAATTTGCTCTTATTCTAGAGCAACACATATTATTAATGTACAAGCTGGATGTTTTCTTATAATTCACTGCAAATATTCTCAAGTCGGGCAACATATTCGCCATTTAAACAGTGATTCTCTGGCACTCAGTCACGTCCCAGTGCTGACTTTCTCCCTTCAGGCTGTGGAGAGCTGCAGGACCAGCCGCTCCAAAGTCTGCAGAGGCCTCATGTCACAACATCCACCTACCTCGGTGAAGGGCATTTTTTTAATTTATCTTTGCAATTTTTGAATCAGTAAGGACAATACTTTGCTTTTTATGGGTAGAAAACAGCCCTGTCCTAGGAATGCAAGATTATGTGTATGCATAAAACAGTAATATCATCAGCTACAGTGAATTTACTTTACTAGGCAGCACAGCAAAGTGGGATTAACTATAGATATATTTTAATAAGAAAATAATTTAAAATAACATGAAGTCAACAAACATTTGGCTGTACAATTTACTCTATTAAAATAAATATAGCTTATTTGTGTGAATTACTCTAAATCAGTCTCAATACACCCACGTGCTTAGGAATGTGTGGAACAACTCATTAGGGATTCCCTAAGGGGTATACCAGAACACTTCCAAAATTATCTCCAGATATTTGGTCACAGATAAGAAATAAAAAATTTACTTTAATAAATGGCTATAGTATTAACAATAATTCCTATGTTTGAAAGTCAGTGTCAACAGATGCAAGAATTTTATTTTTAAAATTCCAGGAATCCAAACCATTTCAAGATTGGAACCTATACCCTGTAAACTGGCCAGGGAGAGGGAGTATTTAGGGAAGAGCAGAAAGCACAGCACTAAGTTTAAGCCTTTTTCATTTGAGACAATGGTATTAAACTATGATCATTTTCATGAGTTTTCATAAATGTTTTCATGATTTCCAAAAGATAGCTAGGTAAATAAAGCAGGTGTCAGGACCTCATTTTGATCTGTTGAAGTACTTGGTTCTAACCCAGCATTTGCATGCAAAAATAACAAAATTTTAGGTCAAATTAGTCCCTGTCCTTTCCCTGTGGGCATGAACTCACAGTGAGGGCTCCCTCAAACCACTATCTGGGGTAAGGTTTTAAAGCCAGAAAATTCCTACTGGTGTGAACTGGTGTCACTGCTACTCAACATTAACTGTGCAAAAGCTGAGGTTCCAATCCTGAGCGGGAAGAGGGGTCAGGAAATACTACTACTTCAAATTTCTGATGCGAATTATACCATTTCCAATACTGAGGGTGTTGTGGGGTGAGGAATAATAACAAGAAACCCCTTTACCTTCAGCCGCGGAACATTCTGTGTTGTAGGAATTAAATTACTTCAGCCTAAGACAGTCTTCAGCATGACAATTATAAAGGTGAAATGATGGGAATTTTATCTTGCTAAAAGCTTACCAATTGCTTTGCATTTTTCCTTTAATTTCAAACACTCAGTATTAGATTCGTCAGTTCCAATTTCCATTTACCCTTATCCACAGCCATATTCATTAAAAGCAGGCACAGTGTGGAAGCCTGTAAAATGTCATTGTCCACAGCAGACACTGCAGGCATCAGTGAAAAACACTGAGGACCAATAACTAGTTACCACATTACATTTCTTCTCGCATTACAGGCATCCATGGCAGCACCAGCTCAAGCACATTTACTCTACGGTCCATTCTAGTTGTCTGTCTGCCGAGTTTCTTATTAGCAATGTTATGGAAGGATTACAATTTTAACTTTTAAGTCTTTCATTTCTGTAAATGTTAAAATGATTTTTTAAAACCAAGCAGAACATAAACAGTTCTACCCAAATGAATCATCTTTTGGAGGGAGGAGAGGCACAGAGAGGAATATGGCCTTTTAACTAAAAGTAGTAATTTTAATTTAATTTTTAAAAGACTAATCCATCTTTCTAGCTCCATGAACAACAGTTAATTCTACTCTCTACTAACCATAACACTACAATCATTCATTCATCCTTCTAAAATACAATCATATTTTGTACCTCCATTCTTTCAGTTACCCAGGTTATAAAGTTAATACTGTATTTAGACAAAAAAAGACTTTCTTTGGATTTTTATTTTAACATCTTAAAAATTACAGAGTTTAAAACATGTATGACAATGAGTTAATGGGAGTAAGTCACAGGGCCTAATGGAAGTATTTACGTAGCACTGCCATATGGTGTTCTAAAGCATTTTACAAATTCCACATCCAATTTATATTTAATAAAACAGTTAATCATTAGGAAAATGTTTCTAATGTGAGAATATGGAACACTGTGTCTTAAGATATAGAATCTGTCCCCACACAAAATTCATACCTGTCTTCAAAAATAACTAAGGTAAATCAGTATTATAAAAAAGTAGCATTAACCCTTCGAGGGTCAACGTCGCTGTGAACGACACTGACAAATTTTTTCAAAAGTGCCAGCATCGCTCCCAGCGACTCTTTTTTCGATTGCTATAAATGTAAATAACAATGGAATAATTCACATGTTATGTTTTGTTCTCTTTTTTTGTACCTCAGGTTATATATTGATATAACTTTTTCTCATGCTGATCCAAATTTTGAATTTTTACACTCGTTCAAATATTGACATATTAATTCTGTTATAATTTTTACTTACATCTTAAACGGTCCTTTTAATTTCATTTATCTTTGCAATAATCGTCACAACTCTATGCAGTGTGCATGATATGATGCTTTACGTGTATTTGGACGAAAGAAGAACATTAAAGTATTGGAAGAAGGATGTGTTCAATGTATTATCAAGAATGCTGCTGAATGCATACATTCTTTATAAGGAAAATTTTTTGGGTGGGAACGAACCAATGTCTCGAATGAACTTCAACACTTCCATAATAGAAGAGCTTGCCAGAGAATGGCATGAGGTTAGAGACACTGTTAACAAATCCAGCAATGAAGAAAATCCACCAGCTCCCTCTCACGTATATGGCGTAAAGATGCTTCCAGAAAGAAAGCTAAGATTGTGTAAGGAATGCTCAACACCAGAATGAAAAATCAGGTCGAGAACAGTATGTGTGAGATGTGACAAAGGGCTGCACCCAAGATGCACCAACAGCCACAGATGTTAATATATAAACATTTTACTATTATTGTATTGTTTCTGCATTTCACTTTTGTTTATAAACTGTTTTTCACTGTTGATATCTATTGATATATGTCTCTAGTGTGAATGCCATTTGTGTTCTTTTTTTTGTATGTTGTTTCTTTTTCCCAAAAATTTATGCAATATTTGGCATACTTCTTGCTTGTTATCCATGTTGCTATGTGTTTTTTCAAATTATAATGATAGGTTTTATATTATGCCATGTATTATACTTCAAAAGTCTATTAAGGAAAGAATTTATTTTTTCTAAAATAATTGTTATAATTTTAATTCAATAAACTTTTTGCTAAATTGCATCAAAAATTCTGCTCACAAAAGAAGAGTATTTACTATATGTCGTGAAATTTTGAGCAAATTATTATGAATAATAATGTCTTTATAGACATTTTTCATAAACTCTGCATTTCTCAGCAAAATGGCCTAGCATTTCTCACACGAATTTTAGCAATTACTCATGGCACTCAAAGGGTTAAGAGCACAACCTAATATCATGAAGCCCACTGGGAATAAGAAAGTGCACATTATAATGGAAAGAGCTTAAACTTTGGAAGTTTAGTTATCTGTCTATTCACCATGGACAACTGACCCTATCTCTCCATGAAATTAAGTTAATAATTTCTACCTCACAGGGTTTTTATGAGGAGTAATTATATATACTGCAGTTAACTCATTCTATGATAGATAGGCTATTTTTACACAAATGTTAGCTTTTTTATCATCCATGAATAAACATATTTTTCTATTTAAAAATATAGAGATAAATGATACAACAGACAATTTTAGTTAACACTGTTTTCATCCTCCTTCCACACTAAATGAACCCTATTTTTTTTCAGGTATATGTTTTTCTCTGGTTGGCTATGTGATTCATTATGATTTCATTTCATTTTCAAGATTTGCTTAAAGGCCAAGATACTTAATTCTAGCCCACAAGTCATCAGGTGAAGTCTGAGGGTTCTGAGGATTGAATTTCAACTCACAGAGCTGGAAAGTGAGTGATGGAGCTGCAACAGTCCTTTTGTGATTCTGGGAAGAACTAGACTACATGCTAAGGATGACACAGAGAAAAGAAAGAATTAACAAAATGTCACACCATATTGCAGGATCCGTGATTAGGCCAAGAACAGATTCTCTACTGTTTGAATCTCTCAAGTGAATTTTCTATTATACGGCAGTCACGCTCTATATCGTGGTTCACTCACCGTGGCCTCACTGTATCACAGGATTTTTAAAAATCTTATACTTAATTATTTACCACGGATTTTTCGCTATATCGCGGGATTCTGCAGTACTGTATACGCATGTTGTTAAAGTTACATAGGTTTAAAAGTGTAGAATATGTTTAAGAACATAAGTAGTACTTATAAGAGTGTGAAAAAGGTTAATAAGGGAGTGGGAAAGGTTAATAAGGGACTGGGAACGGTTTATAAGTGTGTGGGAAGGGTTTATAAAGCCTTAAAATACATATAAATACTAAAATAAATGTAAGGTTCCTACTTCGCAGATTTTCACCTATCACAGGGGGGGTCTAGAACATAATACCCACAATAAGTGAGGGAATACTGTACACATACAGGTTGACTGAAGAGACACTGGGGATACTCATGTTTTGTGAAAATACGTAAACACGTTTTATTATTTCAGTATATTGCAAGCCATTAATATGATAATTTTCATGTATTTATGGAATAAAAATAACTTTTCAAATCCTCACTGGAATTCATTAATTTTTTACAACAAATTTATGGGGTAAGTATATCACTTATTCCTGTTTTAAAATTAGGTCAACTGAGGCTCAGAAAAGCCAAGTAACATGTCCAAGTGGACAGATCTATTTCCTTGGGGACCCAAGATTAAGTTCAGGCAAACTGGCTTCCAAGCCCACTGACATAATGTTAAGCAATACGGTCTATTAAATGAATAGCATTAAGATAAATTTAGGCCATTAGTAATATTAATTGCTGGCCAGAAACCTAAGATAAATTATTGTCCAATTATATCCAATTACAAGAACTAGTTTAATTATATCACGACAGTTAATCTAGTCACTAATGAAGACCATATAACCAGATAAAAGACATAATATTAAAGAATTTACTTTGTTCTTAACCCAGTATAAAACTTGCTCTGAAACAACTTTATGTTTTAGGTCATTTATTCCCAATTTTTAAAAACTCAGTTTTTAAAAGTGATTTTGATGCATACTAAGCCTAGGATCTTCTCCTTTAGACAAAATAAGCTATTACATCCTTCTGGCATTCATTTTTTTATTTATATTTTTTAATCCTCACCAGAGGACATTTTTTTCATTGCCTTTAGAGAGAAAGGGACAGAGAGAAACATAGACACAAAAGAGAGGCACTAATCAGTTGCCTCCCGTATGTGCCTGGACCAGGGACCAAACCCACAACCTAGGTATTTTGTGCCCTGACCGGGAATCAAACCTGCAACCTTTCAATTAAGGGACAACATTCCAACAACTGAGCCACACTGACCAGGACTTGGCATTCACTTTTTAAATGTGCAAGGATAGGGTCCCTTCCCTTAAAGATCATAATACTAATTGGACGACATCTGGGTCCCTATGGACATTCATGGACATCTGGGTTCAAGGACTCTTTTAGGGGTTCTTAGGGTCACAACTATTTTGCTAATAATTCTTACGTTTGTGTTCTCTCTCTCTCTCTCTCTCTCTCTCTCTCTCTCTCTCTCTCTCTCTCTCTCTCAATGCATTTTCCTAGAAGCTGTAGCCTCCTTGCTCTGACAGTGTGCTATGACCATGTGTGCTTATCTATTCTTGTGTTTTAAATTCTTCCAAGTTTTAATTCCTGAAATGGGTAACACTGATAAATACAACCCCTCAAAAAAAGCTCTATGGATTTTTCAGTAACTTTTAGGAACCGAAAGACTCCTGATACACCTAAACTTTAGTCTCAATTGGAGAGGAGCCGGCCATGTGCAGGCAGGGCTCAGAAACTCCGTTTGCTCGCTGAGGTATTAGGATAAAAATTAAAAACCCATTTTTGTGTTGTTACCTACCTTTCATAGAATCCCAGATTTGAACATTTTAATATCTAAAAAGGAGTGCCTGTTTAAACCCACATTTATCTAGTTGTAATAAATAAATTGCTATGCCACCTCACAATATGGGACCTAATAAGCTACTAGAGTTTTAAATGGAAACAAAAAGTGTCCATCACATTTTAATTTTTTCTGAATAGCCTTTGAAACCCACATTTACTACCAAGAAGAAGGAAAACATTGCTAAGCACTGCTATAAACTGACACAGTTTACTGTATTGTGTTTCTAAAATAACTAAAACAGATATAAATATGAATATGCTTTTGAGTGTTTTGGCTATAACTAGGAGGATAAACAACTTTTGGAATTCTAAACTGAAGATTCTCATTATAGGATTATACACATGTGCTTTCTTTTGTTTTCCTACTTTTAGAAAATTTCATCTGAGGCTATTATACATCTCTGCTTGAGGGAAATAAAGTTTATTGATGGCATTGAGATCACCTAGTTCTATTTTTATTTTAGCAAGATCTTTAATAATACAGAAAATATTTAGGATATCATCTATTGTTTTCCGTTGTCCGAGTAGCAAGGAAGAGTGTGCTTAGCCGATGATCAGTCAATCCTCCCTCAAACAGCTATGGATGACCGTAGTTTCATTATCTTTTACTGATAATTTTTCTAAAAGTTTTGATAGCATTAAGTGATGTTGATGTGGGTTCACTGTTTTAAAAATTGCAAATTTATTGAGTCATTTTTTCACATAATTTAAAATTACTTAAAAATCAAAACCAAATTAAATGTCTCATTAAATTGTCTTGTAGAAATTAGATCAGATTCTCACCAAAGCACTATTCTTCTCTAGAACGATTTTGCAGTTCTCTCCAGTTTCCATAAGCTGATGTTTACATACACTGATGCATTAAACCTTAATGCAAAACATTTTTCTTTTGCCCTTAGCTAAAGTTGTGTTACTGTCTTTGCCTACTCAGGAGAACTCTACAAGTGATTTTTTCAAGGAAAATAGTTATTTCTTAGTTTGTCATTTATAAAATACTAAATATGTGGCATTTTTCAAGTTTTTCAGGTAATATTAAGAGGACTTTGGAATAGTATCTGAGTTTAGGTTTGAATATTAATACCTATAATTATTATTCACACTATGGAGTGACTCTTTGGATGGCTTTATTTTCCTCTGGAGATAATAATGCACACTCTTATGTAATTAAGTCTGTATCAGTTGAAGTATTTTATAACCAATACTATTAGGAAAAAAAGTTAGGAAAGGGAATTGGACAATTGACATTTGAGTACATCCCTTTCATATTTGAGGGCACTGAAGTTCAGAGAGGTTAATTGTCTGTAGCAAAACAGCCAGCAAGTTTTAGAGCAGGATTCTAGCTCTCGTCTGTCTGACTCCAGTGTCTCTGTTCTTTAGCTTGCAAATTGCTGCATCTGAGAAGACAGTGAGTCACCCCCCAGTCTCTGCCATCCCATAGTTATGTGATTGTTATTATATTATTAATTGTACTACTATTGCGGTATTATTCTTAGACTTCAGAGTTTTGTTATTTATGAAAATAATCTAAGTTTTTTTAAATAAAACCCCTTTATTTTCATCTTTTATTTTCTTTGAACTCTCTTAAATGTGACTTTTTTACAACTATCAGTGACCAGTTTTTAAAAATTGTATAGACACTTGCAAAATGAACAAGGTTTTGGTTCATAACAAAAGTATTTAAACTCATAATGAATTAAAGCCTCTTCTAACAGTGCCTCATTCTCCAGTAATGGAAGCCTAACTATAAGACTGACTGACGTTATGCACATTTGTAGAAATAACTTCAGTTGGGTAAGTTCTGATTTAATTTTTATTTCCAATGATAATCTCAGCAGGATAAAATGCAATCATCTGAAGGTAGACACTAACACTCTTTCTATATTCACCAGAACAATAGGTAAGGAACTGAAGTGTTGATCAGGGTATTTACAGACGGAGCCTGGAAGGGAAAGATGAAGGAGCCAGTGAATTTAACTCACAAAAGGAGAAACCCAAAGCCAATGGAGGACAGTTGGTTTCCTTTCCTCTTAACCACCTATCAGTAGTTCCCTTAAGGACAAAAATCGATTGTATTTTGTTGGATAGAGAACTGTGTCATGTGCCCTTACAGTAAACCGATCATGCTTGCTAGCTTGGTCCTATAACAATTACACACACCACACAATTCTGAGAAAGAATGACTGGATTGTAAATATGGAGATGTGAATGTCAAGTCTGTTGAGTTAGGCTTCTTGGTAAAATACTGGTAGTTTATTGTCAAGTTATAACTGCTGGTTTCTGGTCTTCCTATTTTTATCTTTTCTATTTTAACGAATAATGCCATTATTACTTTAAAAGACAGAGAAATTTTAAATTAGATTAAATTGTCAAAGTGCATAACTGATGTTTGCATATCTCTGTACTTGTGTTAATGATTTAAAAGAAGTGATCTATGAATGAATTGAACCTCTGAATGTTTGAAATTTTGACTGGACCAATTGCTTAGTGTTAAGTCAAATCAGTGTAAAAAGAAAATGCTGCCAAAAGATACAGTTTTCTTAATGTTTAAAACTATTTCAGAAATGACTCAAATTTTCATTACACTGATAACATACATCACACCCAAGCAAACATTCATGTGTGTGTGTGTGTGTGTGTGTGTGCACTTACACACACATATCCAGTAAATATTTTAATTTAAAGTAGCCTTGCTAGGGACTTCCGGCCAAAATGAAGACCTAGACAGACTCACTGCATCCCCCTCCAAAACTAAGAAGAACTACAGCTACTTCAAAACTTGAGAGACAACCAGAAATTCCAGAAATCTATCTGCATGGAAGGCCAACAAACAAAGATATAAAGAAGAAATACTCATCCAGACAGGTAGGAGAGGCAGAGCCGGGGCGGAGAGGACTGGTGTGGTTGTGGTAGGAGCGGTGGTGGCAGTAGCAGCGGCAGCGGTAGTGGCGGCGGCAGCCCGGTAGAAAGCGCAGTCACACATTTTAAGAAGTAGGGAGGGACACCTGGGGAGCATTCCCAGCACCAACACCAGCACCAGACCAGACCATGAAGCTCATGGTCCCAGCACCAGGGAAAATAAAGCCTCACTGCTTTTGACTGTGAAAATCAGTGGGGTTGGGGTGGAGAAGGAAACTGCCGGTCTCTCGGCAGAGTCCGCTTGTTTAAAGGGATCCCACGATCCTAGAACATCCGCAGATCCACCCACTCTGGGAACGGCAGCCAGGGCAACAGCTAGAGAGGCGCCAGTCCCATATAATAGTGGGAGAAGTGCCTGGAAAAGATGCAAGTGCTGAGCAAGTGGGATTGTTCCCTCTCAGACCCCTCACCCCCACACAGCACCACAACATGGTGAAACAAGTTGCCCTGTATTGACGAATACCTAAGGATCCACCCCTTACAATATAACAGGAGCAATATCTCTAAGACACAGAGGCAAACAAACACAGGAGCCTGTCAAGATGAGGAGAGAGAGAAGTATGGCCCAAAAGGGGGAATGGATCAAGGTTCCAGTGGGAGAACTAAGTAATGAGGAGCTAGCCAACCTAACAAGGAGATTGCCAACCTAACATACGCAGAGTTCAAAACACTGGTGATGAAGATGCTCACAGGCATGACAGATATGCTTAAGTGTGGCAAACGCATAAGGGAAGAAGGGAAGGCTATGCTAAATGAAACGAAGCAAAATCCACACAAAACCAATGGTGAAGGGAAGAAAACCAGTGTTCAAATCAATGATTTGGAACATAAGGAAGAATAAAACAGTCAACCAGTACAGAATGAGGAAACAAGAATTGAAAAAAAAGAGGAGACTTAGGAACCTCTTGGACAATATTAAATGAGCCAACATCCAAACCACAGGGGAGCCAGAAGGAGAAGAGGAAGAGCAAGAAATTGAAAACTTATGTGAGAAAATAATGAAGGGAAACTTCCCAAATTTGGCAAAGGAAATAGACGTACAAGTCCAGGAAGCAAAGAAAGTACAAAACAAGTTAGACCCAAAAAGGACCACACCAAGACACATCATAATTAAAATTCTAAAGGTTAAAGATAAACAGAGAATTTTAAAAGCAGCAGGAGAAAAGTAGAGAGTTACTTACAAAGGAGTGCCTATAAGACTATCAGCTGATTTCTCAAAAGAAACTTTGCAGGCAGAAAGGGACTGGTAAGTAGTATTCAATGTAATGAAAAGCAATCTACAACCAAGATTACTCTCTCCAGCAAAGCTATCACTTGGAATGGAAGGGCAGATGAAGTGCTTCCCAGACAAGGTGAAGCTAAAAGAGTTCATCATCACCAAGCCATTACTATATGAAATGTCAAAGAGACTTAAGAGAAAGAAAAAGAAAGAATATTAAAATGACAACAAACTCACAACTATCAACAACGAAATCTAAAAATTAAAAACAAAACCCAACTAAGCAAACCAGAATAGGAACAGAATCATAGGTATGGGTATCATTTGGAGGGTTATCAGCTGGGAGGGGGAAGAGGGAGAAATAGGAAGTGGTGCAGGGATTAAGAAGCATAATTGGTTGGTACAAAATAGACAGGGGGAAGTTAAGAACAATATAGGAAAATTTGAAGCCCAAAAAGTTAATATTCATGACCATGGACATGAACTAAGGCAGGGTGGGATTGCTGGAGGGAAGCAGGGTACTTGGCAGAAGGGAGCAAAGGGGAAAAAAACTGGGACTACTATAATAACGTAATCAATAAAATATACTTAAAAATAAATAAAGTAGCCTTAAATCTTTACTGTTGTTTTTGAAATGGACCCTTATCTATATTGACATTTTAAAAATTCAGTATTTTGTATTTCATATTCAAAATACATACTAAATCAGTACATAGAATAAAAATATGCTACAGCTGTTGATATTCACACTTCGTTGACTGTCTTTTTTCTTTACTGGACATTAACTAATAATCCTTTCAAGGAAGGTTGGCCTAACAAGATCTCATTAACCTTGTGTTTTCTTTAAGTGTGTATTATACCAACAGCAATAAATTACATTTCCTGTTATTAGTTTCCTGTATAACAATCTTTCTTAACTAGTCTATACTACTCTTTCTTTCCAAGTCTTTATAGAGGAAGTGACCACATCAGAGAAGTTAAATTTTATTCGAAAATACTTTTTTTTAATCCAGAAGTATCTAAGCTTTTTTAGAAATGTTTTCCACTTAAAATGGTACATTCAAAATTAAAAGTTTTAATAATAACATTTAAATATATGTTCTTGTCTTAAAGTAATATTGGCTTTAGCAACAATCAGACTAGCATCATGTGCTCTATTTGGCCTGCTGAAGGAATGAGTGTTGCCAACTGTAGAAACACCTTCATTAATCTGTTTAGTTAATAGCTAGATAGAGTAATAGGGAACTTGTATGTGATATTTTCCATTGTAAAAGCAAAAATGCATTTAGGGAACAGAATACTCGCAACTTGTATTTAGAATCTGTTTTCTTTTATTGGCAATATACAGTCAATTTTGCATTGTAATTCTTTTTGCACTTTCTTTTCCATTTTTGGTTAGATATTCTCACTGAATTTACTGAGTAATGTGTTATCATACATTCACTCTTTATACCCCTGAGTCTCTGCCTTGCCTCTCACCCCCCGACCAAGATATCTTTGCACATGCCTGAGAGAAGGGCCCAAGTGATGCCTGTGACCTAGTCATTAAGGATTTTAATCTGTTTTTGAAATTAGTCAAAATCTGTGTTTTGCTGTATGAATAAGCCTCTGAAAGGATGCCTGTTTTTCTTCTTTGTAGATGCTTTTACAAGGACCTGTACAAAAATGTCCCACAGAGGTGCTTCATGTTGTTTTCACATCCCTTTGGAAAACACACAAGTTATATCTGTCAATCTCTGAAAACAAAGAGTTCAAAACTTTCTGCAAAATAGAAGACACCATATGCTGTGGTGTTGATAGGGCTGGGCATTTTTGCTCAACCCCACCACAGGGGGCTTCTGCCTGGGCCTGGGAACATAAAACAGAGGACAAGTCCCCTCCCTGCTTTATCTTTGTGGTGATGCGAGGATCAATGTAATGTGTTAAGCTGGGTTGTCACTGGTCCATTCATTGGACTGTATTTAATCATCGAAATATTAAGATTGAAATCTTCCTTTTGATAAAATGAAAAAACAGTTGAATCATGACATATTTTTGTTTTTGCCATTTAGAAAATGGGACACATTATGAAAAGCCAATCATAGCAATAATTTGAATTTTTTGAAGTTTGTTCCCTGCCTTCCCCCACCTTCACCCCTCTCCCCTCACCAATAGTAACCTGGGTTCCTCAGAGACATCTTGGGCCTACACTGAGAACCACAGGACTACAGAATCCAGTGTCTTATAGCTCATTAGCCATTTAAAATCACCCTCCTTTATTAACATGTACCAGGAACTAAAGCAGACATACGAAGCACCCACAGTCCTATTAATAGCAATGGGTTATTTTTTTAAGTATTTTAATTGCTTAAAGGTTTGGCAAAAATTTATATTTAGAATATTAAATTTCCTCTCCTTGAGTGGCTAGAGTAATAATGATTAACATATGTGATTTTAAAAGATGATGATGATGATAAAGCAGCTAACATTTATACTGCACTTAGTATAGACCAAGTCCTAAGTCTTTTATATATATAATTCATTTGATCTTTATAAACCTGTAAGGTAGCATTAAGCATTGTAAATCAGCTACCATTAAACATTAAACATAAGGTAGGAAAACCATTAAACATTAAACATAAGGTAGGAAAACCTGCAACAACTTTAAATGACAAAAGCTAAAATAGTACAGTAGTCCCTCTTTATATCACAGTTCACTTATTGCAGCCTCATTGTATCGCGGGATTTTTTAAAATATTATATTTAATTATTTATTACAGATTTTTTGCTATATCGTGGGATTTTGCAGTACTGCATATGTATGTTGTTAAAGTTATGTAGGTTTAAGAGTATAGAATAAATGTAAGGTTCCTACTTCGCAGGGGTGTCTAGAACGTAATACCTGCTATAAGTGAGGGAATACTGTATATATTTTGGAAACAAATCAAATGACACACCAAAGAATAAAAACCAAAAGAACAGATGGAGTTGAAACTTATGTTGAAGAAAGCAATGACTGATTCAATTAAGCATAGTAATATCCCTAGTATAATTGAACCATCAATTCAACTTCCTGAAACACTGGATTGTGAAATTACTCTCTCGCTTAATGTAAAAATTCATATTTGGACCAATTTGATGTGCATCAATTGTACACGGTTATTTAGGTAAACAACAATATTTATTTTTTAACTTAACTAATAGGAAAAATAATACTGAACTCTAGATTTAGTGAGAGAATGCAAACAAATATTACTATGATCTATCCAGTAAGAAATTATTTGCCCGTGAATTACCCAAGCAATGAGAATTTCCACAAAGAGAAAAACATTTTGTAAGTTGTGATAAACATAAATATGTAGAACTATGAATTACTAGAGCAAGCAACTATTAACTTTAAATGCTTGTTTTAAGAAATTTAATATCTTGAAAATATTACTAATACTCTAAGTAAGAAAAAAGATTTGTTTTAGTAACAAAACTAATTAACACAGGGATTTTTCCAAGTAAGAATGTGATCTGAAAAACTTAAAGATGAATTATGAGGCAGTGACTGAATTAATCTTAGACTGACCAGAGTCACATCTCAACAGTTTTGTTACTCTCTGCCTGTCATCTCTTACATAAGACCTCATGAAATTATTTTTTATTAAAAATGATACAAAATCTATTACTTGTTGTATTAGAACTTATCTAACCTAGTGATGCAATATAACATTTGGTGGCAATTTTTTTAATAATGATTTATTTAATATCCTATTTTTAACTTAAAGGGGTCATATTAAAATTTTCTTCTTTATTTAACATATTTTGTGGGTGAGACATTTTATCATACACTAGTATTATAAATTAAAATAGCCCCTATAGTTAACATCATGAATTTCAATGACCTATTATAGTTGTAGCTTAGAAGGAATTCACAAAGTCAACTTCAGCATAGTTTGGAACTACATTTGCTTCATGCACACACTTTCATACTTCAGAAGGAGCCATGCCACCTCCAGACATGGTGAAAGGCACTTGTTTTTCAGTTAAGTTATATCTGAACACTGACATTTTAGAATATTTTTATTATAAATTACTTCCTTTGTATTTACCTTTTATTTTGATAAGTCACTAATAAGCCTATTAATATAATAAAACCTACAAGTATTAACATTATAATTTTACATCCTATGAGAATTTAGGTACTTAATTTTTCTATCTATTCCTTATATTTATAGTTAGGTTCATCTCAACATACTAAAAAGCTGTTACAAAATATTTATTATAAAAAGAGTTGAAGAGTTAAAAACGTCTACTTTAAACAATAAAAATCATATACTTAGTGATCTCAATGGTGCCAAACCTTCCAAAATTCCTCCCTCAAATTCACTTACATTAATAGACATATCTGTTCCTCCAAGATTCTGACTGGATCAGCATCAGATCAAGACATCTGTCCCTACTTCCTTACATGGCCCCTGGGCCCCTGAACACACAATACAGCACAATCCCCTAATCAGAGTTCCTACTACAAGAAGGAGCCTGGAAATCCTCAGCATTTTCCAAGAACCTAACATACATGCAAAATTCAAAGTCACATAACTTCAAAAGAGGAACTTCCCCTAGTGAAAAGATACTATTACATAGCTGAAACCTAATTTAAAAACAGGCTTGAAGAACTTACTCAAATGAAAAGTGAAGAGAGTTAGCTCTGGCCAGGTGGGTCACTGGTTGTAGCATCACCCCATACACCAAAAGGTTGGGGATCCTATCCCCAGTCAGGGCACATACCTAGGTTGAGGGTTTGATCCCTGGTCTGGGTGCCTACGGGAATCAAACAATTGATTTTTCTCTCTCATATCCATGTTTCTTTCTCCCTTTTTCTCTCCCTCTCTCTCAACTCAATAAACACATTTTAAAGAAAAAGTGAGAGAGTTAGGCCCAATTAGCTACAGGACTCTTTAGAGCTTTATTAAACTGTTAACACCATGTATAAAGTATTTAGATCAGTGCCACCTTTAGACAGGGAATCATAGAACCAAGAGTTGGAAGCTCCTTCTCCCCTCCAGACAAATACCCTCTTAAGAAAGAATGTTAGTAAGCCTAGAGGACCCTATAAACTTTGAAACAGCAAAATTTTCAAAGATTGTCGGCAAGAAATATCCTAAGGAGCCATTCAGAGCCATCAGCCATTCTGGTACCACTGACACTAACAGTCTCTACAGTACTCCTTTATATATGAAGATATTCACAGAACGAAAAGGATAACTTACTTAAATGTACTTTAAAAGAAATAAAATTCTAAGAATGCATAAATTCTTAACAAATTGAACTCAACATCCCAGAATATCTATTTTATGAGATCTTACATATGCTCTCCAATAGATTTTAAACCCTTAGGACATAAGACATTAAGCAGTAGACCTTTCCTTTTTCCTCTAAATTGGCTTTAATGGAAAACTTCGGTAGTCACAGAAATGATCTTGGGTCCCATCTTTTAATCATATACTCAAAGGACATACACTCCATGGAATTTTTTGTAATCCGAAATCCCAGGCTGACTCAGGAATGCATATCTCAAGACTTCCTAACTTATAGAAACTGTGCTTCTAAAGCAAGTGGTCATTGTAGCACTTGTATTTAAAAAAAAAAAAAAATCAGGGATTTGGGTCTTTCGCAGGAGGTCTAGGAAGAGCTTAGGCGGCTTTCTTTTCCACTGAGTGAGAATCTGCAAAGAGCCAAGCAGGGAATGAGCATTGCTTTCTCAAGTTCTGCATTCGTTTCGGTGGGAGTCCTTGGTAAAATATATTACGACAAAAGATAATATTTGTCTTTTTTTAAAATATTTTATTTATTTATTTTTAGAGAGAGGGGAAGGTGGGGGAGAAGCATCAATGTGTGGTTGCCTCTCACATGCCCTCAACTGGGAGCCCAGTCCACAACCCAGGTGCATGCCGGACTGGGAATCGAACTGGCAACCCTTCAGTTTGCAGGCCAGCAGCACTCAATGCACTGAGCCACACCAGCCAGGGCAAGACACTATGCCTTAAATATACAAGTTAGCTTACATGCTATTGAGCACCAGAGCAACAGATCCAAAACAGAATAATACTATTTGCTTGCCTCTGGCCACTCTTCCTTACCCCAAATCTATCCTTCCTACCTCAGAGGGATGTTCCCATTTCTTTCAGCTTTTAAGAACTGAAATAGCCAAATCAGAGAATCTTTAAAAATGAATTCAAGTCATATGAAATCATCCATAGAAACACTTTTTTAGGGCAAGAAATTCTTTAAGACAACTATCTGACTAGAAGAGAGAGGAGAAAAAAAAAGAGACGAAGCATTTTTTGTACCATATAAAATCTGAGGTCACAAGATGGTGGCTTGTCTTCATTTCACCCTCTGAGCACCCTGAATTTTGAGTGTCACTCCTTGGCTGCACTGAGAACTCGACTGAAGGAGACGGCTGTATGTATTTATTGGAAACCAAAGAAATCACTACAGAAGCAATCTCCAAAACCCAAAACTAATCCTGTAAACTGACCAGTGTCAAGATCTGACTACTAAAACACTCAAATCCAAATTCAGATACTCTATGATAATTTTAGTTACAGTAGAATGTGTAACTGTATCACAATTTTCAACATCATACTCTCACAAAAACAACTTGCAATCAATTAACATCGTCAGCAGCAAAACTAAATTTTCTCCCGTGTGTAGGTATGGACATACCAGATTGATAATTCCCGTTGAGAGTGTGGCTAAGTGTTTCTAAGCAACCTTGTTCCATCCTCTTCTCTGACAAAAACAAGGGAAAAGAGTTTGAACTGCAGGCTGATGGAGCTCTGAATACTAACAACGAGACAAGAAGGAATGCTTCATTACTGACTCTGGGGAGAAAAACACAGGAGTAGTTTCTAGCTGTAAATAAATTCTAATTAAAACTGAAGTGTGCAGCTCATGTAGCTGGACTACAGATGAAGTGCCTTTGGTGACGGTCCATTCACGTGAGCTGGGCTCATTAATGTACCTACATATTTAGTTAACAAATGAGTTGTGTACGTTTTCTGGGAATTACCTGAGGAAAAAAACCTTCCAAACATGTCCACTTATTTGTTGTGAAAATTTTTTAATCCTTTTAGAAATATTTAAACTGACAACATTCTGTACTTAAACATCTCTGCCCAAGACCTTTCCAGTCACATGTACTTATGACAACCAAGAATCAAAATTTAAAATGTCTCTAATGGCTGGCCTCACTGCTGAACACCATGCAGCATAGCAGAATTAATCCTTTTCCTTCTCCACCCAAATCCATCACTCTGCTGCTCTAGTAAAATGAGTTATCACATGACTCATCTTCCCTGCCTGTAAAATGGAATGAGAAACTTTTTCTCAATAAAAGCTGCATAATTACCAAAATGTAAATGTATTTATAGTTTTAAATTTTTTAAATCAAAGCTTTATGTTTTTCAGGAATAGAAATCATTTATTTAATGTGTCCATTGACACTAGAATAAACTTTTAAAGAAGTGACACCTCCCCAGAATACTTCAACCACAACTCAAATTAAAAAAGAAAAAAAAATCACAAAGATTTTTTAAATCTTGAAAGAAAAAAATCTTAACAGAATTATATTCTGTGCACACTGAACAAATCTAGAGAATTTCTACAGGATTTTTTACAAACAAGGTGTAGAACTACTGCTGACAGTCTCAGTTCCCACGTCATCCTCCCTCCCCCAGCCCGCCTGCAGCTGCCTGGGAGTTTCCCAGATAGTGGGGTGCATCAACCCGAGCTCTGTTTGGCCTTGATCAGCCCTAGACTCACAGCTGCACGATAAACAACTAAATTCAATAATTTCTTTTTTCCTCCCCCTATAAAACAGCCCCTCCTTCCCTAGGAGCCCGGAGTCAGGCTATTCACGGCACGGCTTCCTCCCCGCTTGCTAATTCCCTCAATAAACTTCTTTTCTTCTGCTTGCTGCGTCCTCATGGTTCTCTAAGAGACACCATTCTTACAACTGCAAGTACTTCAGTTTATTTCTTGTTTTTAAAATTCTTAAAAAATACCGTTTTATGAAGTCAAATGAAAAGATATTGCCACGGCGCTGAACAACAGAACTATCAAAGAATACATTTTAAAACAGCAAGAGCAACTGATATCATGCCAAGCACTATGCTTGTCTTTCGGATGCATTTATCTCATTTTAACCTGACAACTTTAAGGTGAGTTCTATTAGCCCACTGGTCATATCACCTGAGGCTCTAGGTCAGCGGTTCTCAAACTGTGGGTCGCGACCCCTTTGGGGGTCGAACGACTCTTTCACAGGGGTCGCCTAAGACCATCAGAAAACATATATATAATTACATATTGTTTTTGTGATTAATCACTATGCTTTAATTATGTTCAATTTGTAACAATGAAAATACATCCTGCATATCAGATATTTACATTACGATTCATAACAGTAGCAAAATTACAGTTATGAAGTAGCAACAAAAATAAGTTCATGGTTGGGGGTCACCACAACATGGGGAACTGTATTAAAGGGTCACGGCATTAGGAAGGTTGAGAACCACTGCCTAGGCAGTCACACATCAAGTACTTGGAGGCAAGATCCAAACAAAAGCTCTACTCAACACAGCACTCCCAGGTTTTCTAAGGCACTCAATCACTGAGGTAACCCACATTTCTTTACATTGCTAAACCTGTCATTTATTATTAGCACGCCCTAAATTACATAACACTAATCAGATTTTTATGTGGGCAACAGTTTTAATTTACGATTTTTCTGAACTAGTTCAGGTTGAATTTATGCCATTTATGAGAACAGGTACTGAGGCGGCAGGCTGGGGGGAGATACGCTAAACACATACAATTTCTAGAGATCTATTTATTCAAGAAGGCAAATTTTTAAACCACTTGAGAAACATCCTTTTCAATAAACCCTAGCATCTCTCAGCATTACCTCACGTGAGAATGAGTCGTACGGGCTCTGTGATCTGGTGAGCCCACCTGCGCTTTGTCTTCCCACCACTTCTCTGGATGACCTTGATTTCCTCACCTGTAAAATGGGTGCTACTTAAGAGGTTTTGTAAAGATGAGATGAAAAAAACTATATATGTAAAGAGATCAGTCTATTGTCGGGCAGTAGGCACTAAATAAATATTAGCTACCAATTTCATTGAACGAGATAATTTTAAATATCCCAGTTAAATATTCTTGGTAGAATCTCAAGAAGTATTTTACTCTGTTTGCCAAAAGTTGTAAAATAAGATTTGTTTTTTTAAAGGTTATATCTACTCCCCACATTTTTTTTTAACTAACCCTGGCTGTTACCCTTAAAACCTATTCTAAAAATTTGAAAATTTCACATAAACTATTTAAATTTAAAATCATGATGCAGCTCAAGCACATCAAGACTGCACCATAAGTAAAAGGGTGAACCAACTTCACAGTAGTAGAGGAACTTCCAGACACAACGTGTTCAGGACAGTTCATAACTTAGGAAGAATGATAGCTGCCAGTAAAATGAAACATACTGTTTGGATACAAATTAAACTGAACGTTTCGAGAGAGTCACCATATCTGCCGATTCATAAGGTGACACTTTCATCCCTCCTTGTCTAACTTAAGTGATCAAATACACTTTTTAATTTCTAACAAAAAAAATGTAGAGCATGGTCAGGGTGTGCAATCATAGTTTTCTGATTCAGCTTTGCCAAAAAATATAGGTAATGTTACAGAGTGGGGGTCTCCAAAAATCCCCAGAGCTGCGGGTTGAGGGATGGGGAAAGGAAACAGCTTTTAAGATGCCTTCACATGCCTGTGGCTAGTGGCTAGTATCTTTGTTACACAAATGGCTTTGATACTTCCAAGGCCCCAAGAAGATGGGAGGGGTTTTGGACCATGGAATGGTACAGAAAGAGCATACAGAGCCTGCGCAGGGTTCTGTGAATGGTCAGAACTGGTTACCACACCCACTGCATCAGAGAACGCAGAGTCAGGGGTTTAAAAATAGGCAGCAGACATTTTTAGCTGGGTTCTCCATGCAGTTTGCAAGGAGGGCAGAGAGGTTCTCCATGCGGCTTTGAAAGGGCAAAGGGAGAACCATGCGTGATCCAGTGCAACACGGCACATGTTTTCCTGGACTGTTATATGGAGGCTGATGACATCGCACCCCAGATCCTGAAGGAGACAGCAGACAGATAAGGGATGGGGAACTTCTGGGCATGTTTTTGGCTTCTAGCTTTTTGGGGAGTAAGGGAAGTGCTGGGTCTTGTGGGAGAACACAGCTCTGAGCTGAAGTGCTCACTGCCCTCCCCAGGTTGGAATATTATAAATAAAGACCTGTTTTCCTCCACACTAGTTGTTGGGTTTTATACCAAGGCGCCACGCGAAAGAACCCCCTTTCGCTCTATAACAGTTTGGGCAAGCCCAGATGGGACTAATGGACCCTGTCCCAGGTTTGCTCTGTAACAGTAACATTAAAAATTAGGGGAGAGGGAAAGGCAGAAAGAAGGGGAAGGGTCTAATCAAGGAACAAGTACAAATGACCCAAGGACATGGACAACTAAATGGGGACTGACTGCGGGAGGGGGGAGGGGGACAGAGCAGAGGAGAGCGAAGGAGGGAAAATGGGACAACTGCAATACAAAAATAATTTTTTTAAAAAGGAAAATAATTAAGCTTACATATACTTGAGCTCATAATATTCAACATCAAATATTTATTGATTTAAATTCCTTTTTAAAATCTAGTAATCATCCCATTGATTAAATTAAATACAGCATCTCTGAATGTAAATTAACATTTTGGGGGAATTCTTGGTCAAATGTGCTCTAGAAAATGTTTTAGCTAATTGAAAAACAAAAAAGCCACTGCACAGAATTTTAGAATTTCCAAAGTGGAAGAAAATAGTACAGTATTTTAAATCAACCTCTTATTTTAATTTGGGGATATGTAGGCCTCAAAAGATACAACAATTTGATTTTATACAGTAATTATACTTCACACATTTTGTAGGACATCTAGAACTAAGATTTAGGTCTTTGGGAAGCCAGGGCTTGCTCTCTCTTGGTGCAGAGCTGAACCTGATGAAAACAAATAGTGAGAAAGAACCAGAAATGCTGGGGGGTCTATATGAGACAGTGATAGAAAGAAGGGATGTCACTGTTTATGGATAAGAAATAGAATTCACAATAACAACAGTATGGTCAATCCCTAGAGTGCCTAAAAACTACTATTTAGCATGCCTGACAGCAACGGAAACACACAGGAGATCACCCACTGGCTAACTAGAAGGCAAGCTGCTTTTACATTAGCTCCACAATTAAAGGAATAGAAAGAATAGAAAGTTGACACTAACTATTTAAAAATTTACACCAAGAACCAAAGAATTTCCCAGTAGAAATATAAAGATTTGCTGGAAGTTTTATTATGTGAATTTATTGCCAATTTGGTTGTCTTAAAAACTGTGCTATAAAACACATTGTCCTTTGCTGTTCCAAAACACATTTGAAAGAAATAATAAAGTTGTTAAGAATGTTTCTGGAACTTTCTTCTATTCTCTAAAGTCTAATCTTAGACCCTTTAGAAAAATATATGGTGATCTGGCATTCAGCCCATTTGTCTCTAAGCAATTTTCAGTTTCATCAAAGATGGAGTGGGGGGAGGGGGAGGTCACATAGAAAACTTTTCTAGTATCAAGCTTCTTCTATTTCCTCCTGAAGACTTTGGAAATGATGTGGAAATTCGAAGCAGTACCAAAATCTAGTATTACTGGTTAGAAAATGACTTGTGAGAATAAATGGGCTCTTCACTATCCTCTTGTATTCACTTGTTTAAATAAAGTGGTTTTTCTGATGTATATGTAGCTATAAATTAAGAGCAGTCATTCACAAAATCTTAACCATTGTAAACCACTGGGACAGCCCCAGACAAGTGGATTGCCCTGAAGCCTCCTGTGCTGACCTGTTGCATTATGCACTCCATGTGACAGGCACTGAGAGGCATGAATACCAACATCAACCCTCCTTGTCCTCCTCAGTCAGAAAACACTGATTTTTAGCTGAGTGGGCATGTGCTTCCTTGAGGCAAGCATTTTCACATTAGTTCTACAACTAAAGCATTATAAAAGCAAAATATTATTTAGTACTTCAGAAAACCAGTTCAAAAGGGAAATGGGTGCTCTTCCTCTTCCCTCGTTTCTGCTGCCTGTTATTGTGAACCTGATGGTGGAAGCTAACGCAGCCACCTTGGGCTATCACGTAATGTGCTAAAGATGACACCTCAGTCAGACGGTGTCTGGTTCCCTGACATTGGGACCATCATACACACTAGTCCTGGACTGCCAATTGCTTGACCTTTTTCACATAAGAAATAAATAAATTTTTGGAGTGTTTAAGCCACTATTATTATTTGGGGGA
This sequence comes from Furipterus horrens, assembly GCF_987537825.1. NCBI lineage: Eukaryota > Metazoa > Chordata > Mammalia > Chiroptera > Furipteridae > Furipterus > Furipterus horrens. The sequence goes on from NW_028327172.1 coordinate 98,005,901, forward strand.
TTTGGAGTTATAAACTGCCATACTTAATCCTAACTAATAAAAGATTTACCAAACGTTAATAAAAATATTTTGAAAAGCAAATATAAAGATCTTTGTTTTTGTTTTAATGCCATGAAATTTAAATTAAGTTTAAGCATGTGCCAGTAAAACAAAACACTGAGAAGAAGAGCTGTCCCCGTAAGCAGACATCCAACATGTCCTATTTTCAAAAGTAAATGGTCAAGAAAGCTGCTACACTAAGTGACAGGATCAGAGACACACAATCTCCCTGCTTTTACTGTCTCCTTTGGGTTGGATTTTGTTTCCAGTCTTAGAAAAAATGAGAAAGATTGCTACTGAAATCAGGAGTAGTTTTCTTAGAATGCCTGTCTCCTCTTTTCCTCTGCTTTCTTGAATGTTCCATCAAACAGCCTTCTAAATTGAGGAAATGGAGCTCAATCAATCTGCTTTCAGACACAGTTAAGAAATAGACATCAAAAACATAATTAGGAAATTTTATCTTCCAGAGGTCATGGCACAGATGAAATATGAGAATATATGTGAATCCATTTTGTAAACACTAAAGCACCATACAAATGATATTAGTATTGATTCTACATTAAAATAATCAAGAAAGGAAAACAGAATATTTTCCCTACCAGAAAGAGATGTGCTCTGCAATTTTATCACTTTTCTCAAAAAGTTTCTATAAAATTGATATTTTTACAAAAAAATCAACATGAATTATGAACTGATTTTAATTCCTTCATCTCTACCTCATTCATATCAATAATGCTAGCATTTCTAGATATTTTATTAATTAGAGCCTTTGGTATACATAAATCATACAATATGACAAATTCTTTGCATCACTCAGATTATAAAACCTATGCCTGATACGCAAATTTGAAGATACAAAGATGTCATACTGATATTTTAGACCATTATTTTTCTTGGTCCAAAAGAGACATGCATTTGTTGATGTGAGACTCTAAGTCAAAGAGGCAAACTGTCATTATTGCATCAGAGACTGAAATCTTATCCTTGTCCTTGTCTATGTGGACATAATATTCTTTACAGCTTCCTAAAATGAAGAATGAACTACTGATACTGTCTCAGAATGCTCCAATACAAAAAATTTTTCTGGTGTAGCAAGAAGGAACAAGCTCTGTGTTTAGAGAGTAAAGTCTTGTGGGTTTCAATTTCACTTCAGCCACTAACTAAATATCACGTTTGGTAAGATATTACAAGTACAGTAAGCTTAAGCCTAAACAAGTATAAAATAGGGACAATATCTGTGGTAAAGACCATTCAGATGCTGATTCCTTGGTACCACTTCATCTCTTCTCAAGCAGCTGTTTATATCTTGAAGAAGAGAGGTACATGGTGCCTAACTAGTCTACAAGTTGAGTTATCCCAATTTTCACATGAGAACAAATGTCATCTGACTCAACAAACTTTCATGTCTCCACATTGTATGTCTATTTGTTCTTTACTTTCTCACTTGAGTGACACACATGTATTATAAATTTCCCTTACTGCAGCAATAACCAATTCCCTTGCATTGCCCAGCATAGTGCCATCTAATGATGGGTGAGTAACTGGGCTGACAAAGTAACAGTGTTCCTTTATTACAACATAAGGTTTTTCATCATATAGTCTAAAAATCTTTAGGTAAATTGTACTTCAGGTTCATAGTAATTCATAAAATAATCAACTGTCACTTTACTATCTTTCTCCTAAAACAGTCACAGGATCACTAGTTTTTTTCCTCCTTTGATCCCATGGACTTGACTATTTCTCCCCAGATACATAAGTTAGCTATTTGCAAAAAAGTCTATTTCATCTTTTCCTAATATACTAAATGTGTGTTTGACCCTATTGTTTCATTCTCATTAACATTCATAAAAATCAAATGGCACTCTGTTCACCATTATCTGTAGATTTCCTTAATGTACTGCTTAAGTAATGGTTCCAGATCATTAAATATAAATATACACATTATCCTGTGGTTCTCTTCAATTTGATATTTTGCAATAATCATTAACTCTTTATTCAATTCAGTTAATTTGGTATGTAAGATTTCAAAGAAAAACTTGCATAAAATCATGATATTTAACCTTTTTTTAAAAAAAATCAAGTTATCAAGGAAAGCAATCAGGTTTTTATATGATGATTACTACTTTAAAGGGTTTGGTTATGCTTCCATTACCTTACAGATGTTTACATATTCTTGTTAATGTTATTTCATCAGTGTATTAGGAATTGAAATTAAACTAACTGGGTGCTTTTTCTTTTTAAAAACAATCTACTAAATTTCTCCTGCTAAGTCATTATTTCTAGTACTATGACCCACCACTTTTTCTAATTCTCCAAAACTCTGGAAGCCACAGATAACACCAACATTACGGGAAGTAAGAGAAGATAAGCATGGCCTCAAGCATGCTTTCAGGTCTCAGAGCACACACACTCCCTGCCATTCAGATCCTCTGCCCCACTGGTTACAGCCTGAAGGTTTTGTAGTATTTGTAAAATCCAACAACGTTGTAGGTCATGTCATTGTTTAAAAGGTGCGAAGCAGTAAAAATAGTTTGTTTTATGTGTAAAATGAAGGAGAGGTGCTTACATTTGCTAGTATAAAATCCTAAACTCTAGAACACACACACACACAGAGAGACACACACCCTTGCATGTGCACACACGCACACCATTGAGTGTCTCCAAGGAAGAAACTGGAGATGCCTTGGAGATGGTAGTGTTACTTATATCTTTTGAATTCTGAACCATATGAACACATTGCTTATTTTAAAAACACAGCTTATCATTATGTATAGACCTAGAGGAGGAGAATCCTCCACATGACGTCTTTCAACACTTTTTTAAAATCTTGCCTAAAATCCCATCATATTCAAATATCCATGAAATGATAATACATCAGTAATATCAAGTAACAACCACTGCTTTAACACACATTAGTTTTCAGCCCCAACTGAAGAATACAGAAATAAGACAACTGGAAATAAAGATATGGGAAATAATGTAAAAAAAATAAGAATATAAGAGAAGTAATGACATGATCATTTTATTTAAAATAATTTATTTGATCAAAGGAACTCAGTATCAAAAATTTAGAAAAGCACCAAGAAGCAATCTAGAAGGATGAGCAGGAATACACACATCAGACCATTTTCATCAGACCTCAGGTTTATCCTTGGGCTAATGTTACAGAGTGGGGGTTTCCAAAAATCCCCAGAGCCTGAGGGGTGGGGGATGGGGAGAAGGGTACAGCTTTTAAGATGCCTTTGCATAACTATGGTTGGTAGCTAGTGTCTTAGTTATGCAAATGGCTTTGGTTCTTCCAAGGCCCCAAGGAGATGGGAGGGGTTTTGACTATGGAATGGTGCAGACAAAGCACACAGAGCCTACACAAAGCACTGTGAATGGTCAGAACCAGTTACCACACCCACTGCGTCACAGACCACAGTCAAGAATTTAAAAAATAAGGCGGAAGGCATGTTGGCTACAGAATACCATGCAGCTTTTTTTTTTTTTTTTTTTACAAACATGTTTTATTGATTATGCTGTTACAGTTGTCCCAATTTCTTTTCCCTCTGCTCCCCTCCACCACTGTTCCCCCATTTTAGTTCATGTCCATTGGTTGTGCATATAGTTCTTCTCAACCTCTTCCTGTCTACTCCATTCCCTCTGACTATGCTTCTTAATTCCTGTACCATCTCCCTCCCTTTCTCCATTCCCCTCCCTGCTGACCTCCCCCCGATATGTTCCCCATACCTATAATTCTTTTCCCACTCTCGCCTATTTAGTTTGCCTTTGTTTTGATTCCCTAGCTTCTGTTGTTGGTTGTTGTGATGCAGTTTTCATTTTAATGTTCATAGTTTTGATCCTCCTTCTTCTAAACCAGTCCCTTTAACATCTCATATAATAGTGGTTTGGTTCTAATGAACTCCTTCAGTTTTACTTTGTCCTGGAAGCACTTTCTCTGCCCTTCTATTCTGAATGAAAGTTTCACTGGATAGAGTATTCGTGGTTATAGGTTTTTGATTTTCATTACTTTGAATATTTCTTGCCAGTCCCTTCTTGCCTGCAGTTTCTTTTGAGAAATCTGCTGATAGTCTAATTGGGACCCCTTTGCACATGAGTCTTTTCTTCTCTCTTGCTGCTTTTATGATTCTCTCTTTATCCTTAATTTTTGACAATTTGATTATAATGTGTCTTGGAATGGCTCTTCCTAGGTCCAGTTTTTCTGGAACTCTCTGTACTTCCTGGACCTGTAAGTCTATTTCCTTCCCCAAGTCCAGGAAGTTCTCTTCATTATTTTCTCACATAATTTTTCAATTTCTAGTTCTTCTTCTTCACCCTCTGGCAATCCTATTATCCGAATGTTCAATCACTTATAGCTGTCCCAGAGGTTTCTGATCTTCTCCTCACTTTCCTTACTTTTTGTTTCCTCTTTTTGCACTGGTTGTCTGTTTCTTCCTTCCCTATGTTCTGGTTTATTGATTTGATCTTTGGATTTTATTTCCTCACCACTTGTCTCATATGTGTTTTCATTCATTTCAGTATGAGTAGCTTTCGTTCCTTCCCTATCTTGTTCCAAAATCTTTTGCTAATACTGTAAGGCACCTTATGACTATGGCTCTGAACTGAGCCTCCGAAAGGTTTTTTACTTGTTCCTCTGTCAGGTCTCTCATCTGCGGCCTGGTGAGCTGTGTCACTGGGATTTCAATCGTTGTCTGCTTCATTCTAACAGATTTGTGTTTAGCTTTCTTCCCGGGCAAGGTATAGCGGGTGGAGCCCCATGCACTCGTCACTTCCCGGTGACCCATAGCAATCAGCGGCCAGTGGCGATGGGTGACCTTTTTCACTTTGTGGCACTTTGTGTGGGGGTGGGGGTCCAAGATGGATTCCTGTCGTTACTCTCCGCTGAGAGACCATGAGGCTCCTTCCCCACAGCCTCACCATCCAAGGCAATGGGGGGACTGCCCTTCTCAGCATTGGAATCGCGAGCTGCTGGGTCTCGACTGCAGCCGGGATTGCTCCCCTGGCATTTCTAATAGTCCCGCTGCTATCCCCGCTGCTACTGCAGACAGCTCAGCCGGACCCTTACGTCCCAATTCTGATCTCGCCCCTCCTATCCGTCCAGACGAACACCGCTGGTTTATAACTTCATACATTGGGCTTCCATGTAGCTTTATTTTCTGGAATTTCTAGTTATCTTTTGTTTTGAGGTAGTTGTATTCCTTTTTAGTTGTGGAGAGAGACAAAGCATGTCAGTCTAAGCCTCCATCTTGGCCGGAAGTCCCCATGCAGCTTTTAAAGGGCAAAGCATGATTGATCCAGTGCAACATGGCACATGTTTTCCTGTTATACAGAGGCTGATGACATCGTACCCCAGATTCTGAAGAAGACAGCTGATAGATAAGGGATGGGGAACTTCTGGGCATGGTTTTGGCTTATAGCCTTTGGAGATCAAGGGAAGTGCTGGGTCTCATGGGAGAATAGGGCTCTGAGCTGAAGCGCTCACTGCCCTCCTCAGGTTGGAATACTGTAAATAAAGATCTGTTTTCCTCAACACTAGTTGTTGGGTTTTATACCAAGGCGCCACGTGAAAGAACCCCCTTGCACTTTGTAACACTAATTGCAAATGAAAAATATTTTCTTGGCTTCCAGAATTATATGTCTACACATTTCCCTTAATGTGAAGAAGGAGAGGGGGACAGTTGGCGAAATGGGAGACAAGTCTAAAGATCTATGTTTCAGTACAGAGAAGTATATATTTTTTTGTAGAGGACAAATCCATGTATATGTTTAACCGAAGCATTTTAAAATCAGTTTTTGTACAATTATAATTATCATAATGATCTTCACCTTGGAAAAATGGAATGAGTTTTGCTCCCAGAGTTAAATACTACCATTAAAAAGCAAGCACTGTGTTATCACAGAAGAACAGAAGAGAATCTTCATCATTTTGGCAGAGGAATTTATGTGTCATGGAATAGTATCCTTTGAAACTTTCCAAAGAAAGGACAAGTCATATATTATAATCACTGTGGTGATATTCTGTTTTGTACACAAAGATATATGTCAGGAGGAACTAGTTTTATTTATACCTCCTGCATGCTAATGTTTCCCATGTTCTGAGGAGAGTTTTGTGCAAACACAGTGTAAAGCCATGATTAGTTAAAAGTATAAGGATTTTATCACTGGCCAATAAAAACAATCATCTGACAAATCAGTGTCCTATAGTCATTTCCATCAGCACTCTTGTTACAGGGTAGAAAAAGGCTGTCCCCAAACTTCCCCAGAGCCTGCGGTTTGGGAATGGGGGAAGGGGACAGCTTTCAAGATGACTTTGTGTATTTATGACTGGTGGCTTAGTTATGCAAATCGCTTTGGTTCTTCCAAGACTGCAAGGAGATGGGTGGGGTTTTGACCACAGAATGGTGAGGAAAGAGCATATGGGCCTTTACAAGGTTCTGCTAGGGGTCAGAACTGGTTACCACACCCACTGCTTCACAGGCCAGGGCCAGGGATTTAAAAATAAGGTGTCAGCCATTTGCAAGGGGAGAACCATGTGGTTTTGAAAGGCTGTGGAGCAATTAAGTCTGAAAGAAGGAAAGAGAGGCCATGCAGCCTGGGCTATTAAGAAAGCTGGCCTGCTGCTGCTTTCATTGTGCCGGATTCAGCGGACTCCAAAGCCTGGGCTTTTGGACTTTTGGAACTCAGGACAGGCAGAAAGGACTCTGTTAAAACTTGGACTTCACCATGAGCCAGTGCAACATGGCACATTCTTTCCTGGACTATTATATGGAAGCTGATGACATCGTACCCCAGACCCTGAAGGAGACAGCTGACAGATAAGGGATGGGGAACTTCTCGGCATGGTTTTGGCTTATATGGCCTTTGGGGGAGCAAGGGAAGTGCTGGGTCTCATGGGAGAACAGGGCTGTGAGCACTCCTACTCAGAGCACTCCCCAGTTTGGAGTATGTAAATAAGGACCTGTTTTCCTGAACACTAATTATTGGATTTTACACCAAGGCACCACGTGAAAGAACCCCCTTTTCACTCGGTAACAGAAGGAGCGGCTATATAGTTTGTAGGGATAATTCGGCCATGCAGCCGGGGCTAGTAAGAAAGCAGACATGATTCTGTTTTAACTGTACCACTTGAAAGAATCCCATTTTGCTCGGTAATACTCTGACTACAGCTCAAGGCTGGCTCCTAGGAATGCCACTGATATATTCTCACAGGACCCCAGGACCCTATGCACTTGGTCTAATTATCTGCTGCTGTTGCCCCACAAATTCTTAATCATTTTTGAACAAGGGACCAACATTTCCATTTTGCACCAGTACCTGGAATTGTGCAGCCAGTCCTGGCCCTGCTCTTCAAAGTGTGGCCTGGGGGCCAGTAGCATCAGTATCACCTGGAGAACATGTTAGAGGAAGGGTCTCCGGTTCCATACCAGACCTACTGAATTGAAATCTGCATCTTAACAAAATCCCTTCAATATTAATATGCATGTGAAAGCCTGGAAAGTACTACTCTATTGGAAGTCATTCTACATTAAAATATAAACTATCTTCAAAAACACCATGCTATGCAGCGCCCATGACAAGTGGTCAAAATCTAGGAACCTGGGGTTTAACAGGAAATGAGGAAGTTAAGTATTTTGTTCTACAGAAGTCACTGTAAGAAGTTTGGTTAAACAGAGTTGGTCTATCCTTCCCTTAAATTCATTTCATAAGAATTTTACAATCAGTTTTTTTAAAAAGTGTAGTACTATAATGGGGTAGGTCATGTTAGAAACAAGGTCATAGTGACTCCCAAACCAGTAGCGAAGTCATTGGTAACAAAAGGCAAATGTAATTGAAGGGTCTTAAGGGCAAATGTAATTAAAGGATCTCTGAGAAGGGAGTGGATAACATTAGCATATTCACAAATCACAATAGGGGCATTTAGATGAACGCGTTAGATTGTACCTCCGGAGTATCCAGTCATGGAGAAACAGGGAAGGAGGAGAGGGGAGGGGAAACTAGTTGCGTTAGGGTGGGGAAGCTAAGACTATAAAACCAGGTTCCTTTGTCTACTTGGGGCGCACATTCTCCTGGCTGTGAGGGTGCGCCCGGCTCTGCAGACTCGTGAATAAAGGCCTCGTTTTACTGCTCAAGTCCTGTGTCCCAGTTTTTATTGTGAGCGTTTCTCACAATTTGGGGGCTTGTCCGGGATCCTCCGCCTGTATGTGGGAAGGGCTCTGAGCCAAGGTGGGGAGACGCGTCCTACCCGCTTTTGGGTGGCCCGCTTGACCCAGGGCCCACCCGCCTCAGTGTCCGGAAACGACCCGAGACTTCTTGTTGGGACAGCAGTGGATCGACGCAGGGGGAAACAAAAGCAAACACCGCGGCAACCAGGCAACCTCGTGCACGGGCCAAGGTAGGAAAATTGGACTTAAGTACTGCCTTGGTGGTTGGGCATCCTCGGGAAGCTGATTGTGCGTGTGGCTGGTACGAGTTGTGCGTGTGGCTGGTACGAGTTGTGCGTGTGGCTGGTACGAGTTGTGTGTGTGGCTGGTAAGAGTTGTGGAGTCCCTCTCCGCTGGGTCCGCTGTCCCGTGAGGAAGACGGCCGGAGTGCACCTCCGCTGGGTCCGTTGTCCCGTGAGGGAAACGGCCAGAGTGCATCTCCGCTGGGTCCGTCCTCCCGTGAGGGAAACGGCCGGAGTGCTCCTCCGCTGGGTCCGTTCTCCCGTTAGGGAACGGCCGGAATGCACCTCCGCTGGGTCCGTTGTCCCGTGAAGGAAACGGCCGGAGTGCAACTCCGCTGGGTCCGTTCTCCTGTGAGGGAACGGCCGGAGTGCTCCTCCACTGGGTCCGTTCTCCTGTGAGGAAATGGCCGGAGTGCACCTCCGCTGGGTCCGTTCTCCCGTGAGGGAACGGCCGGAGTGCACCTCCGCTGGGTCCATTGTCCTGTGAGGGAAGCGGCCGGAGATGAACGAAGCATCTCGGTCTGTGTGCAAGTAAGCGAGTGTGGAGTGCCTCTCCGCTGGGTCCGTTAGGTTGAGAACACAGCCGGATTCAGCCACGGGAATCAGCTGAGGATGGGAAATGGAAATTTTAGGCCTAGGGGTGGGGACCAAAAGTAAGGAAGAACAGACAATGGTAAATTATTGTTGTTTCCTTTGGCCAAAGGAACCCATTTAGGGGAAATCTGTCTCCTAGCCCCGATTTGGGTCTGATGAATGTTGGGTTTGTCAAGCCCTGGTCTTATATGTGTGTTCAGCTTTTTCGGATTGTTTGTTTGTTTGTTTGTTTTTGGAGAGGGAAGAGAGGGGCATCGCTGTGTGGTTGCCTCTCGCTCGTGCCCCCAGTTGGGGACCTGGCGTGTGGCCTGGTCGTGTGCCTTGACTGGGAGTTGAACCGGTGACACTTGGTTCGCGGGCTGGTGCTTGGTCCACTGGGTCACAACAGCCAGGGCCAGGCATCAGCCTTTAAGGAAGAGAGGGAATATACTCTCTGCTGATCACCACCTACCAGCAGATCCGCAGGTCTCTTACCTGTAAAAAAGAAAATGATAAGGCCTGGGACCCTCTGTCCTGTCTCCCATTGCCTTATAGCCCTGGCCAGCCGGCAGCCAACTGGGCAGAGGCACCGTGGACGGACAGTACAGACGGAAGAGGCCAGGAACACCTAGCAGATACCCCACCAGCATCCACCCCCATGACACCTACGGCGCTGGTGGCAACTTATCTAAATTAAGAAAGGAATTGAAACAATGTAAGCAAGACCTAAAGAACTTCCCCGTTCCCTCAGAGCAGCCGATTTCCCCTTAGGGAGGTCTCCATGGGTCCAGGACATATTAGATATGTCAAATGCTCCTTCAACAAGCACTGAAGTTAGAAACTTCAAACGCAATATGAAGCGCTTGGTAAAGGACCCCCTTGGACTGGCAGAATAATTAGATCAGTTCCCCGGACCCAGCATATACATGTAGACAGAATTAATGTCTATACTAGACATCTTAAGTGGGGAAGAGAAGGGAGTGATCAGACGGGCTGCTATGAGGATATGGGAAAGGGAACATCCCCCCCACCCCGGTCAGGAAATTGTCCCGGCCTAACAGAAGTTTCCCAGTATAGACCCTGATTGGGATAACAGGCCGGAGGCTAGGGCTCAAATGAAAGACCTTAGGAGCTTCGTCATCAGGGAAATCAAGGAGTCCGTTCCCCATGCACAGAATGTCTCCAAGGCATTCGAAATACAGCTCCATCAGATCCCTGCAGAAGCTCAGGGACAAAATGAGGAAGTATTCTGGTCTAAATCCAGAGAATGCTGTGGGACAGGGACTCTTAAAAGTCACCATTGTAACAGAAACTGGCCAAATATTTGTAAGAAATTGCAAAAAGTAAGTGAATGGGCCAATTAAAGCAACTGAAAAACTCCTCAGGGAAGCTCAGAAAGTGTATGTTAGAAGAGAGGATGAGAATGAGGAAGTAGCCCTCTTTAACTCTCTAAATCCGGGAGACAAAGGAACTGTTTTGGCGCCAAACTGCGCCCAGGTAAAGGCGCCTCCCATGGCACCACCCCTTCCACAGGTAGGGGCGGCTCCCGCGGCAGCATCGGAGGCTCCTGGGGCGCAGCCCCCTCTGCAGGTGAGCGTGGCTTTTGCAGTGCCCACCCATCTGCAGATTCAAGGGACTTCCCTCTCAGCACGCCTTTTGGTTACGGCCTCTGAAGTGACTGCAAAGCCAATGACTCCACCTCTGCAGGAGGAGAAATGGGTCTCTCCCTCCAGAGCCTGCAGGAAGGTTGTGATTTGGACACTAAGCCTCATAGGTATACTGCCATTTAGGGTAAGCCACATGAGTGCTCCACCATGGTGGATAAGTCACGTGGGTTTGCCACCATCTTGTGGGTGGCACTTATGGGTGGCACCGTCTTCAAAGATGCTGCATGTAATGCTGCCGCCATCTTTGAAGTGGGCAAAATGGTGGGTTAGATATGCTCTTAAGGTGATGTGCTTTGTTTGCAAAATGGTATATGTCTAAACATTCAAGTCATTGCTGCATGACAGGTGTTTGCAAGGTCTAAGCTTCAGAAAACTGCAGAATATCTACAAATCTAGGAACTTTTAGCTGCCAGATACTGAGTTTGAGTACTGTCCTTCACCGTGTGGAAAAGAACAGGGATTGGAAGCATGTTATGGTTAAATCTAAAGCAGTAAAGGGTATTTAGAAAGTTTGTGAATGTTGCAGAAGGTCTGAGGAAAGTTGTAATTACAAAAAAAAAAAAAAAAAGAAAAGAAAGTTATGGAAGCTTTAAACCTGGGAAAAGAAAACCTCAGCTGCTTGTGTTCTGTTTATGCTCTGAAAGGAAGAATTGAGGTTTCCCAGGGAAATTTTAAAACTTCACATGAAAGAAAGGGAACCAGGAAAGGTGTAAGGCATGTAAATAAAAAGGTTGGTTAGAAATTTATAAAGGTTTTGAGAAGAAATTGTATGGTTTTAGTAATAGAAGGTATAATGCATGGAAATGCAGTTTTGAAGGACAAGGATTTTCCTTCACGCCTTTATATTTTTCTCCCTACGGGAACCCTCCAGTATTTGGCATTGTAAAGAAGTAAGAAGTGACATAAGGTTCCTTTGCATAAAACTAATAAGACCAGTTGCTAATGGTGGTAATGTCAGCCGAGGCTTTGACTGGAATGTCATGCCTGAAGGAGGCATGCTTAGGCTAATGAAAGCCCACGAGGGAAAGGCCTGGCACCTTGGCTGGTTGTGTGGTCCATGGCAATCTTTCTAGGGAAAAAAACGAAGATTGCTTCCCTAATAAATGGCTAGGAAGAAACTTAAGGCACAATGGAAAGCTTGAAGAATTTGTAAAAAGCATGGGTTTTACAGGCAAGGCCAGATGGCAGGTATGTGGCTCAGCTTCTGTGCCCAGAGGGCAGACTAAAGGTAATCCTGAAGGTTCCTTGTGTAAGTTCCAGCAAAGCAGACTTAAAAGATTTATGCTATCAATGGCTGCTCTTGTTGTATTTATGCAAATGAACAGGCTAAATTAAAACTGGACTTAATGCAGTCCCTTTAATAACGAGGAGGGTAATCTTAGGGAGAAAAATCGTGATTTGAGGAAAATCACAATGATCAGTGGTAGACTATAAACTAGTGCAGCTGTGTCTATAAAGTTTATTTTAATTAAAAGTTTGTTTTCATTCAAAAGTTAAACCAGGTCTGTGATATCAACAATGCTTAATTTACAGGCAAGAAGAATATCAAATGCCTTGCAACTGGATGTCTTCCCAATTAGACAGTCTTGCAAATTTAGAAATTGGTTTGTGAATTGTGTTGTGTGAATAAATATGTGTATGTTCTTTCTGTTTTCATAGGATATAAGCCTATAATCTCATTACCTGAGTGATTGTCTGTACATAGAAGCCTCACTTAAGAAGCCCATCTGCATTGCTGCCTCCTGAGACTCAACAGTTTGGCTGAACTAAGTGGTTGGGTTGGCGAAGTATGGGTTGGTCAGTGGGCTTCACTTTAAACTGGTCTCTCTTTTGCTTAAAATAACTTTCACCAAGGAGCTCCTTCCCGAAACTGCCAGCCTCTCCAGTGCAACCCTCTTCTTCTGACACTGAACCAGCCACAGACCTTAAGTCAGGAACCCCATGTAGCTGCCAGAGTTTATGGCCTAAAAGCTAATGTATCTGACATAAATCCAGTAGGGTGGCTAGGTCTTCACTTAGTGACAACTACTCCTTCCCTAGAAAATCTAACTTCTCTCAGCTACACCTCAGAAAAGACTCCAGAATAATCCAGCCAAGGTAAAAGTTTTTAAGGTATTAGATCTCAGACAAACCTTAGAGATAGAGACTGGGTACGGAGACGCAAATGCTTGGGTAGAATGGGTCAAATTTGCTGTTAATTCCCTGAATAAAAGCAACTGTTATGCTTGTACCACAGGGAGACCCCAGGCACAGGTTGTACCATTTCCACTAGGCTGGGACTCTAACCCCTCGGGAATCACCTGTATGCTCGCTCTCTACCAGGATGAGAATGCATGGGGAAATGGGACTTGCAGAAGCTTGTCTCTCCTCTTCCCTCTATAAGGAGTAATGGGACTCAATCCCTCCCTTCATACTCAGTGGGGCCCATGAATTACTCTTCTTGCCTCTCTAGGTGGGAAGCGAATTCGGGTACCCCTGCAGAAGAACTCCGAACATGCACTCATACCAGAAATGCGAGCCACCTTCACAGTGGGGCCGGCGACTATATTCCCCTCCAAGTCCCCAGAGCAGATGTCTGGTGGTATTGTGGGCAAAGGAGTCTCTGGAAAATCCTACCTGACAGGTGGAGTGGAACCTGTGCCCTGGTTCAATTGGCTCTCCCATTTACCCTAGCATTTCCAAAACTGGTCCAGACTAGACTGCCCCTGTTAGGGAAAAGAGGTCAGTGGTGCCTGGTGGATCCTTTGATCCTCATATCTATGTTGACGCAATTGGGGTCCCCAGAGGAGTTCCAAATGAGTTTAAAGCTAGAAATCAAATAGCAGCAGGGTTTGAGTCAGTGCTCTTCTGTTGATTTATTTATTAAATGCCACCAGTTGAGTGGCTTGGGAGAACAGGATGGCACTGGATATGATGCTGGCAGAAAAGGGAGGTGTATGTGTAATGCTTGGGGGGCAGTGTTGCACCTTTATCCCTAATAATACAGCCCCTGATGAATCTATCACTAAGGCTCTGCAGGGACTAACTACCTTAGCAAATAAGCTAGCAGAAAACTCAGGTATTGACAATCCCATAACAGAATGGTTAGAAAATTGGTTTGGCAACTGGAAAGGAATAATCTCATCAGCTCTGGTATCCCTCATAGTGGTAACAGGCGTCCTCACAGCTTTAGGCTGCTGTATTCCATGCATCAGAGGTTTAGTTCAAAGACTAATTGAGACTGCACTAACTAAACAGATGCAGCAACTTTTCATAATCTCCTCCTCCGAGAGACCAAAGGGAATCCTAACCATGAGAAAGAAAGTCAAGAAATCCTCCTTAAATTTGGAGGAATAAATAGAATGGTTTGAGTAGTCAATTTTCCAAAAGAGACAGGGGGAAATTGTTAGAAACAAGGTCATAGTGACTCCCAAACCAGTAGCAAAGTCATTGGTAACAAAAGGCAAATGTAATTGAAGGGTCTTAAGGGCAAATGTAATTAAAGGATCTCTGAGAAGGGAGTGGATAACATTAGCATATTCACAAATCACAATAGGGGCATTTAGATGAACGCGTTAGATTGTACCTCCGGAGTATCCAGTCATGGAGAAACGGGGAAGGAGGAGAGGGGAGGGGAAACTAGTTGCGTTAGGGTGGGGAAGCTAAGACTATAAAACCAGGTTCCTTTGTCTACTTGGGCGCACATTCTCCTGGCTGTGAGGGTGCGCCCGGCTCTGCAGACTCGTGAATAAAGGCCTCGTTTTACTGCTCAAGTCCTGTGTCCCAGTTTTTATTGTGAGCGTTTCTCACAGTCAGAGCATAGGTCCGTGGAAGACAGGGGAACCTCACCCCAATCCTGCAAAAAAGGCAGAAAGCAGAAAGCACAGCCTCTGAGGTACGTTGCATAACAAAGGCAGATCAGAAGCCCCTGCCTTCAGGAAGGGAGCAGCTGTGGTAGAAGGTTGCTGCTGGGCAAATTGTGTACCTGACTGTGAGAACTTCCCAAGGCTGAGGGATGCGGCAGAGTGACCCATGACATAGCCAGAGGGGAAGCTCATATGGTGTCTGCGTGAGCCACAGGGGCTGGATGCCCAAACCAGGAGGGACAAATAAGATGTGCACTTGCGCGTGGCTGGGAAACTCTTGCCCTGACTAAAGATGGCAGCCGGAACAGGGTCAAAGACACTGGGGAACTGACAAAAATGACAGACATTAACAGTCCATAAGAAGAGCCGGATATTCGGCGGCGCAGAAAGTTCTGAGCCAAGCTTTAAAACTGAAGAACACCAAAAAACATAAGGTCTGCCTGTGGGTCTGTCTGCAGAGCTTGAGGTCTGGAAGCCTGTTGGAAACACCCTCAGCATACCTCCCTCACAGAAGATGACAACAGAGCTGGTGGCGCTGCATGGGACCTGCAGGCCAAGCACACAGACACACTGGTAAGCTGATGGTTGGAGTAAAGGCAGCTCTGGAGGAGAGAAACGGATGCTACAAGGAGTCAGGCTGATGCACACAGACACATGAGAGATGCTTCGAGCAACTGTGACTGGGAATGCTGAGCTGCAGACTTCTGCATTTCTGAAGGACAATACCTTTGAGTGGCATATTCTAAAACTGGTCTGGATAGGCAGAGGGAGGCAGGGCTATTCGTTTTGGGGTGTTTTTAAAGAGAGAGGGACTTAATGGCAGGAAGGCTCTCATGCCCTCTCTCTCTCCCCGCCCTCCCCACCTCCCCCCTCCTGCTCTCCATCCCCCACACCCACATGCCTGATATGGAGAAGTTGCTCTCTTGGTACGGAACTCTGCAGCTTGGTGCAAGCTCTCCCTCTGGGCTCTGGGCATTTCGATGTTCTTGGCCTCTGGCCCTGCTACCCAACATGTTGAAAGTGCTCATGGGACAAGGAGATGTGGCACCTGCCAGGGCCTTAGATCCTGCATGGATGGAAGCCCACTCCAGGAGGCAGGATCCCACACTGGGTTGTGTGCTTCCCTGGGCTCCAGTATCTGGGACGCCATGACCAAGTGTAGCATGGCACACGGTTCCTGGACTGCTACATGGAAACAGAGAGCAACACACCCCAGATCCTGAAGGAAAGAGCTACTGCGAGAAAATGGCGACTCTGAAACCCATGAGCATACATTCCAGAGAGGATGGCAATCTGTTTCTGTGACTGGCTTAAGAACAGATACAGAAATGGGGCTGGTTTTGGCTTGTAGCCTTTTGGGGAGCAGGGGAAGTTTTGGGTCTCATAGGAGAGAAGGGATCCAAGCACCCACAGGATGGAACCCTGTTAGTAAAAACCTGGTGCCTTCAATACAAATTGTTCAGTCACATAAAAAGGCACCAAGCGGCCAAAAACCAGTTTGCACAGTTACAGTATGATGAAAGGCTGTGTTCCCTGACCCCCACCAAAAAAAAAAACTAACTCCCAGTATTTCAGGATGAGACTATCTTTGGAGATAGGGTCTTTAAAGCAATAATTAAGTTAACAGAGGTCATTGGGGTGGGCACTAATCCAGTACGACTGGTGTCACTATAAGAGAGTAAGATACACAAACACAGGGAAGGCCATGTGAAGACACAGGGAGAAAATGGCCATTTACAAGCCACGGTGAGAGGCCTCAAGAAGAAACCAATACCTTGATCTCAGATTTCCAGAACCGTGAGAAAGTAAATTTCTGTTGTTTAAGCCACTCACTTCTGCAGTACTTTGTTATGGTACCCCTAGTAAACTAATACAAGTACCTTTCAAAAAGAACCAAAACATACCAAAATAT
The DNA here is from genome assembly GCF_987537825.1 of Furipterus horrens. Classification (NCBI taxonomy): domain Eukaryota; kingdom Metazoa; phylum Chordata; class Mammalia; order Chiroptera; family Furipteridae; genus Furipterus; species Furipterus horrens. The sequence continues at coordinate 98,022,383 of NW_028327172.1, forward strand.
AGTTTCTTCCTCTTATTGATAACATTCAGGAGCTGTTGATTGTCAACATTCAATTCACAATTCCATTAAGAGGGAAGTGGTACCAAGTGTTACTTTTGAAAATTATGCCACCTGGCTAGACATGAGAATACCCAAGTGATTCCATGTAAAGATGAGGATATGTCAGTAATATACAGTGTTTCCTCATAATTCCTATGACTAAACACACTAGAATTTGCAAGCTGGCAGGAAGCAGGAGAATGACCAATACTGACCTCTATTTCCATTATTTATACAGAGACTGTAATATCCAACCGGAATCATTCCATACACTTATGAAATGTGTAGATATACCTATGAAATTTCACATACTTACTTTTCCATGAAAAGCCAATTGCCACTCTCACTCGGGGTTTCACTAACATGGATATAATTATCCCTTATAAAAAAATTTTTTTAAAAAATCTCAGCAAAGCATCATTCTCAAGTCTTCCATTAGTCTCTTCTCTATCACGGCAGATGTGCAGTGGGTAACATTAGCTAGAGAGGCTCACGTGCACATGGCAATCGGGATTATTCATCAACTACTCTTCAAATCTAATTCAAAATCAGTGCTAACAGAGGAACAAGAGTCAGGATGACCACTCAAAGAGTCCCAAAAAGAGTGACAAATCAAATGTGACTTTGCATCTATGTTCTTTTCTGAATGCATAAAGTATATTCTGCCTGGGTGATTTCTCCCTTTGTTTGCCCCCTCATTTCCAATTTTCTCCTTGGGGTAAAAGGAGAAAAAAAAAGACACATTTATTTGAAAACTGTCATAGTTAATAACCCACAGCTGACTGAATTTTTATGGATTCAGAGTACAATTCTGTTACTTATAATTTTTAAATCTGGGGTGGGAGGTATGGTAGTTCAAAACTCACCTACAAAGGAGCAAGGAAAGCTCTTAGTTCTGTTAAATAAAGGAGAGGCCATGCTCAACACCACAGCTCTCTTACTGCTGTCACCTAAAGATCCCTGTCCAACAGGGTTCGATCTTAGACATCTTTCCTGGTTTGCAAAGAGAAGCCATCCTAAAAGCAAAAACTATAGATGGGAATGCCCACAAAATCTAAATGTGTTCCTTAAGGCTTCCCCAACAAATATCCTGAATCTTAAAATGTACAAGAGCAAACCTCATTAATACTGTATCTAAGAGCAGCTGAATGAGAAGACATTTCTGGCAAAGTACCCAGATGGCTGGAAAAAAATATTTCTGTCATTCCTGTGGCCATTTATTAAACCTCTGCTACTGCAGACTTCAACAGCACCTAGAACAACTCTTTCTGGCCCAGAGATTGGTCTGTGTTTACAGGACAGCTGTGAAACAGGAACAAGGAGGAGCAGGAGAAAATAAGTCCCTCACACCATTCTTCTGTCTCCGTCCAGACACCCCACCAGCCCAAGTCATGAGGGTGAGCTTGTTCCAGGCGCCTGCTACCCTATCTCTGCCATACTCCTTTCATCCACCTCCAGGAACAGAATTCCGATTTTTAAGCCTGGACCTTCTCTTAAAGAATAAATTTTGCTTTATCTCTACGTGTGCCCAATGGTTCTCCAATACCAAACATTCAGCAAGTATCTGTAATTAACATGGTCTTTCTGGTTTTACATTAACTATAAATGGAGTAAAAAAGGGGAAAGAGACATATGGAATGAGGCTCACATGTCTTCATTCATTCATTCTGTCACCCAACCAACATTTAAGTGCCTGCCTATCATATGTCAAACACTATTCTACACATAGACGATACAGCAGAGAGCCCAACACCACTCTCATGAGTACAGGTGACACTAACAAGGTAGTATCAGATACTAAAGTAAGAATTAGAACAGGAGGATGTGATGGAGATTGACTTGTTATCAGAAAAGCTGTCTCTGAGTGTCATGAGTGAAGATAAGCCCCGAAACAAGGAGGAGCCCATCATTCTAAAATTGGGGGAGAGCACTTGCAGCAGGAGACAAGTGCAAGACCCTAGTGTAGGAATGGACATGGTGGTCCCAAGGAGGAAAAAAAAAAAATCCATCCCATGTAGCTGAAGTGTAGGCGGGGAAAGTGCTTAGTGTTGGTGCCAGAGAAGTTGAGGAGATCAGATCAGGGCTGGGAGTTTCTGAACTCAGTGTCCCCAAGATTAAAACCTTAACATGCCTGCTTCAGGGATAAGACAATATAGTAATGATCACAAAGCACTGGACTCTACATGAGAGCAGGCCTAAGTAAGATGCAATGGGTGGTAACAGCCCCCAGAGAAGCCATGGCATCACTGTGCCAAAGGGAAGACTAGCAGTAATTTGGGATACACACGGCCCAAGATTTACTACTATACTCCAGTAAGCAACATCATGCTAACCTTCTTCACTCCCAGATTCCAAATGTTCTCTCCCTAAACTTTAGTCCTACCACAGAAACAACTTTTAGAAACTCCAAACTATCCACCAAGTTAAAAGGAAACTGCTTATCCTTAATTCAAGGCCCTCTACAATATCCGCCCAACTTATTTTTCAGATTCATAATGCACTATTCCCAATGAAGCACTGCACATTCACCATTTGTTTGCAATACTGAAAACTTTCCAGCATTCTATTACTTGCTTGTAATAATAGAACTGATGTAACAAATTCCATGACAATAGAAGGTGAACCGTCCCTACTTTGGATCACCTGAGACATTAATTTTATCTAAGTGACAACCAACACAAGGACACAAGATGGAGTAACTGACATAGCTGTCTACTAGAACGTAACATTTAGGATACATTCCATTCTATTAGCATTCTATTAGAATGCTCCCACAGCACCCAGGACAGAACCTTCAAAGAAAGCATACTATGTTGTAGGCAACACATAATAAATTTCACTTATGTAATCTAACTTAACTCTCTCAATTCAGTGACATAGGTATAATAATACATATTTTACCAAATAAATAAATAAAGTCTCAAGAGATGAAACAACTACCTCAAAGTGACACTGAAGAGGCCGAGTCAATAGAAGTACATTTCCCTAAGATCTGGAGACCCTGCTGCTTGCTTCTTCCATTTTCATTCAATAAATGGTTACTGAATACCTACCCTGGGCCAGAAACTGCTCAGATTCTATAGATGCAAAAAAGAACAAAATGAAAGACAAATGAAAGCTGCATCCTACTGTAACTTTTTAAAAGATATGGGCAGTGAGAAAAACATAAGTACGGTATTAATGTGTGTTTGAGGCAAAAATGCCATGGGGTAGAGAGTAGAGTCTGGAAGATGATAAAAAGAGATATAAAGGAGGGCAATGATGGGAAACCTGAATGATAAAGGTTCATAGTATTAAATAATCAAATTAGAGTTCTGAACTTGCTTGAAAATAACATATACACATATATATTAGTCTACCTATACACATGCATGTATATTTAAAGTTCTTTTTTAATTCAACAAATAGTGCTTAACTGAGCACTACTTTGTACCGTCTTTCCCTTGGACCCTTCAGCTGCGAAGAGAGGGGGGGGGTCTGCTGCATGGGCAACAGCAGACCCTCCATATCACCCTGCCCAGGCTCTGTAGCTTCAGCTTCACTGGAGAGGACACTCCAGCGTCATCGCAAGATGTCGATTCAACACGGGAGGAGAAAGATACCGTGTCACTCCCGAGTCGGACTGCACAGCCATTCTCGGCAGTGCAGATAGACTCTTAAGAAGCTACACCATCGTCTCTTGAGACGGATGGCTGCCGACGACGATTGTTTTCTTGCTAGAAGCCAAGAGACAGGAGATTTTAAGAAAGAAGCCTTAGAAATTTCACAGCTAAAAGAGATCGATAATTCTTCTCTGATCCAGGCTCCAGAAAGGAATATTGGGGCATGGCTTTAAAGCTTCTGCCACACTCAGCTGTCTGAAGCTAAACTATTTTTCATGGATTTACATTTATTATAGCCTATAATAATGACTTGTGTTTCTTCCCAAGCACTCAAACTACAGCTTCCTTTTCCTCCCCACAGAGAGCAAAGAAAAGGTTTATTACTTACTTGGACAATCATATGCCCTAAGGACAATACAGAGCACAGGAGACATGACCTGTTAGCAAAGACTTCCTGCTCAATCAAAGCATGCTATCTGAAGGACCTAGTATGCATGCAATCAATTTGTAAAAACGGTGTCTTTGAAATAACCCACAATCTACACTTAATTTAATTAATTTAAACTTCTATTACATTTAAAAACTATTACATTTAATCTGATATTTCCAACTACTAGAAAGCCTTCATAAAATTGTACAGTCATTTCTGTTATAAAGAAGTGAGCTATATGGGCTTCTCTAAGATTTTTTTCTGACCTCTATGACCCATTTATACAAATATACATATCACTGTACCCCTTATAAAAAGTGCTTCAAATCTCCTGTCATGTGGTTTTGATACAGACCAGAATAACTCAAAAACAGAGCCAGTCACCCCAGGAGTTGGTGAAGTGACTCTCTAGAGCTTTACTTTCTTCACAATAGCACCATGAGATCATCTGTCTTGTAGGACAACAAAGTTTAAAACACCTAGGAGAGAGCCAAGCAAATAGCAGAAACACAGTAAAGGATTATTATCATTATTATTATTATTGATTGGCTTATCAAAAACATTAAACTTGAGGTTGGAGTTCACAGTTCAGGAATATCTGAGATCTTCCTAAGGCTTAAAAATCAAAATATTCAGTAAGAATATTGGGATGTCAAGCTCAGACTATAGTTTGTTAAAGTCTGTCTTCATTCTTCGGTTCTAGCTTTAAAAGAAGTCAAATCAGCCTCTAAGTTTTTAGAAGTCATTCTTGTAGAATGAAGGAAAGGGTAAGTGTTTTCACTCAGCATGGCAAAGATTAATAAATTGAAAATACTAAAGATACTACAATATAAATTTATAGTGCACTGGCGTTCAGTGTTTACTGAATATTCATTCAGAGTTTAAAGAACTCTTTAGTCAACCAAGAATGAAGATCTTTTGTTTGCAACTAGAACTTCAACTACAAAGTGCAACAAAATATGACTACACTCCATAAAGCACCTTACATGTACAAGGTCTCCAATTTCATGTTCACTTCACTACATTTTCTTCTTTTTTTTAAATCCTCACCCAAGGATATATTTATTGATTACAGAGAGGGAAGGGCCGGGGGAAGAGAAGGGGGAGGAACATACCTGTTGTCTCTCTCATACATGCCGCAACCAGGGATTCAAACTATGTATGTGCCCTAACCGGGGATCAAATCCGCAACCCTTTGGTGAACAGGACTACTTTCCAACCAACTAACCCACCCTGCCAGGGCTCATTACATTTTCTTAATTATCCTCAGGTGTGCCCAACAGCATTCCAAATGAAGTTATGAGGATGCCTTTCAGTCTCACCCATCTAAACTACTTCAAGAAAGAAGGCTTTTGATACCATAACTAAGTAACTTTTTAGGACAACGATAAAATTTATGTATGCTCTAGTGTAATATATTAAGTTTTTCCACTGAAACAAACACAAAGTAAAATTTTATTTTCATTCAGTTATTTCAAATAGAAAAGACATTATTTAGGTTTAAAAAAATTGCAATTTATGCATTAGAGTTATCTTGGTTTTATTTTTCCTAGTCATGCTCAAATATCAAAAAAATGATAAGACAAAAACTTTACATTTTACCCTTATGGTGCATATCAATGCTTTCCATGGCAAATACTAGGAGTGGATACCACACTGCCATTTAAAAATGATATTTTATTTCTATTATTGCTTTTGCTCCTGAGCTCTAATACAAGTTACATACTGCACAGTCAGTATGGATAAAGTGAGATTTGGCAAGTCTGTGCAGATTACCTTGGGAGCATTCAGTTTTGTAAGCAATATTCATCCAACCCTAATTTTAATCACTTTTTTGGGAAATAGGCTTACTTAGTTGAATATAACTATATATGGACTTTCCTTCTATCAAATATATAGTTGCTCCCCCTTATCATGGGTGATATATTCCAAGACCCCCAATGGATGCCTGAAACCACAGATAGTACCGAACCCTACAGATACTATGTTTTTTCCTATACTATATATACCTTTTCACTTAAAGCAAGCACTTTATGGCTTTTCTTTGGCATATCTGAAATGCCAGCAACATTACTCTTGTTCTTTGGGGCTACTAAGTAACATAAGAGTTAGCTGAACACAAGCATTGCAATAGTGGAAACTGGACAAGATAACCAAGACAGCTACTCAGTAAGTAACAGGAAGAAGTGTCTATAGCACTGACACACTGGACAAAGGGATGATTCATCTCCCAGGTGAGACAGAGTAAGATGGTGCAAGATTTCATCACGCTACTCAGACAGAAGGATGTGCAATTTAAAAGTCATAAGTTGTTTATTTCTGGAATTTTTCCATTTAATATTTTTGGATTGTGCTTGACCATGGGTAACTGAAACCAAGGAAATGGAAATCATGATAAAGGAGGAGTACTGTGCAAAAATTTTCAAAGCTTGTAGAAAATGCCAATACACACTACAAGCACCAAACCCATTTCTGACTTGGGATGGTGACAAAAAAAAGGGGGGGAAGGAAAGGGATTATGCATTCCTAATGCAGCAATCTCAAAGAGCATCAGAGGCTTACACTAACTATTTTTAATATATTATTTCAATCTTATATAAATTTGGAGAGATTGCTAAAATATGTAGTGTTTAGCTAGCTTAAGGGACATAAATAATAAATTGCTCCCAGTTGCAGAGTTTAAATAGAGAGGGTAAATTTTACACCGCTTCCCCCAGCCCAAACAAATTCTAAGCATCTGCTATATCAAAGAAACACTGAAAACCCCAGTTTCTAGGTTCCTAACAGAATGATCAAAGAAAAAGTCCAGGGGTGTTAAGCTAGAGCAAGGAGTTAAGCTAGTAGCTGACAGACATTCAAGATCCCACAGAGAGTAAGAGCAAGAGCAGCTGGTAAGGACTGGGTGTTCTCAGAAGCTCAAGGGCAGCACAGGCAGTTAAAAGGAAACAATATTCCTCAGAGGCATGACCGTATGTCCTCCACTATGTTTACCATTTGTTAATAATTTATTGGTTTTGCTTACATTTATATAATAGATAACAAAATTCAATGTTATATATTATATAATGTAGTATATGTTAAGTATTTATAATTATATTGTTTGCTTACAATTATTCCCAACAAGTTTTAGGACAACTTATTTAGAAAAACAATTTTCACTTTAGTATGATTTAAAACATTATTTGAGAGAATATAATTCTAAGAAATACCCTAGCTGTCTACGTGTGGGGTACACACATGGAGAGGAGAAAGCAAGGTCTGCTGCTTGGAACCCAGCAGCAGCATCATCTCACCCCTTGCCCGTCCCCTTACTGACTGCCTAGAGAGCCAAGGCGGGCGATCCAATCGTTGTCTCCATAATGACTATACTTTCAGTCAGCATCCGTCTTAAATAACTGTTCTTAAAAACAAATAATTCCAACTTTTGTCCTTGAGTGTCAATTACTATTTGTTTAGTTATGATTCCAGAGAAGGAAAACTCTGACTCCAAAAAACCTCCGCTGCCTTGCGGCATACCTCTTCAGGGGAAAGGCTAAGGGAGTAAACCCCGACAGAAAATCCGGAGCCGGAGTCCCTAAGGCGGTTTGACGTTGTAGTCAACACCGGCAACTCCTGCGGCGCACCTGAAGCCAAGCTGTATTGACTCCGTCTTTCCCTTGGACCCTTCAGCTGCGAAGAGAGGGGGGTCTGCTGCATGGGCAACAGCAGACCCTCCATATCACCCTGCCCAGGCTCTGTAGCTTCATCGCAAGATGTCGATTCAACACAGGAGGAGACAGATACCGTGTCACTCCCGAGTCGGACTGCACAGCCATTCTCGGCGGTGCAGATAGACTCTTAAGAAGCTACACCATCGTCTCTCGAGACGGACAGCTGCCGGAGAGTTATGATTCCAACTCAAGAGACTTTCTTGCAGACCCTACACCTATCAAACCATAATCCACAAACTCTGAAACCATTTTTGGAAACTCCGAAGACATTCATCCACTTTAAAAAACAAACTTACGAAAGTAAAAAGTATTATCAATCAATGTCTATTTGCAAGAGTCAGAAAGTAATCCTTAGTTAAGAACTCCAGAATGTACTGAATCATGCAGATTTTCATAAAATTTACTAAAGACACTGAAAAACAGAAATTCTAATATGGTCTAAAGAACAAGAACCTTATCTCAGAAGTCCCTGCAGAATGATGGAGAGGCTTATAAATAATGCCTATTGAAAGGAAAAACACTAACACAATTGTGAAAAGAGACATTATAAATATAGGAAAATTGGAATTTTAATATAAATAAAAGTGAAACAAAAACTTGGCACCAGATGTGAGTTTAAAATTATACTTATAGCTTTATTACAAGGAACTGTCCATCCTGGAATAATATATTTTAGTATTCAGAGGTAAAAATAAATAGGACATTCAATTTATGTTACATAATAAGTTTTCAGAGCACTTTTGTGATCATGTAAAAATGAAAAAAAATTTTAAGTAATGGCAATAAGAATGTCCATAAATGAGGCTCTTTTACCGAAATATTTATTAAACTGAACTATTATCACTCATGCTTCAATCTGCACCAGGCCTTCAGGATGAAATTGGGTTGTACTCTAGCACCAAATACATTTGAAAACTATGATGAACTAGAACAGAGGTCACAAGGCATCAAAAACAGGAGGCACCAAGAGTAAGGAGTTATGAACAGCTTCTAATAAAGGGGATAATGCTACTGCCATGAGAACGAAAATTGCAAATCTGAACACTCCCTAACGTGCCCAACATGGAAAGCCCAAGCTCCTCAACACAGCTTAGAAGAAAGACCTCCAGGGCCCAGCCCTGCCTAACACCCCAGCCAGGCCCTCTACCCTCCTTGCCCTTTATGGCTCAGAACTGCACACCAACTTGAGTTACCAACACAAAACCATGTCACAGCCTCGGCCAGTGAAAATACTATATCCCCTGCCAGAAAGTCCTTGCCACTGCCACTGTTGCCAACAGACTCAGTCATCACACTCCCCCAAAACAAAACAAACCCCACACACAGCTGAATTAAATACCCCAGGACTGTCATCATCACTACATGCCGATCATGCCCTGCTAAATGCTAAAACTCTGTCTTCTTCAACACGACACACTCAGGTCTCAGTGTAGCGTCTGACACATTAGGGTTAAACAAATGATAGCTAGCCTCCATTTAGGCCAGACCTTATTCCGTGGCTCGCTGATCCAAATGCCAGTGTTCACTCAGCCTCTGTTACTCCTTAACCTAAATATGGATATAAATCCACAAATGTACACCAATAGTTCACACCCACTCATTGGTAGGCTATGCCAGAACCAGCATTTGTAACTGAAACCTAGACTGCTGGTATAGAACTGGAAAATCTAACCCCACTCAATCTCAAGCAATACTTCATTCTAGGAATATGAACTGCTATCTTCAAGTATTTATATCACTCGAGTCTACAAAAAAATAAAATTTAGAAAATAACTTTTTGATTCTCTTCAAACTAATGTCAGAAAGAGATAACTAACAATGAAGGATACAGAATAGTTACTGAATGCACTTGTATAACAAGCATAGCATTAGGCACATAGTACATTATACAGTGGAACAATTTTTAGCATAATTCCTCTTGAATTCAATTTTTCAGCTGTTTTAGACAAATAGGCATGCAAATTTCAAAACTGCAGTTAGTTTTCCTCTATCATGTCAGGTTTTCTGTACAGCTTATCTTAATGCAACCACTCTAGGCTGGATCAAGCCTGGATGGAGGGAAGCACTCGCACTGGCTGAGAGCAAACCTCCCTCAAGTGGGGAGGGGTGCGGGACAACCCTGGAGACCAGCGACAGGTTCATACTTGCTTAGGCTATTCAGTTACACATGAGACTGTGTGGTAAGAGGTTGTGTGCCACTCTACATAGTGAATCATATCCCGAAGCGTAGTCCAAGTTCTTGTCTGTATACAAGGACTTAGCACAATTTATTCTTTTATTTACATACATACTTATTTCCTTTCCTTCAGATCATGTCTGTCTCTGTTATTTCTTGTCATAACTGCCTAACAACCCTGATTCATTTTGTTATATCTGTGGCAGTTTCACCAATCCCAGTCAAAGGACAAACATCAGCGCATTTGTCAGGCAAGCCTATTTTGCATATTTTAAAGAAATACTTGGTGATCAAGGTAAGTCTTGGGCCCCTCACAAGGTGTGCAAGCAGTATGTCGAGCCTTTATGGATGTGAACAAAGGCAACAGATGATAAATTGCCATTTGGTATACCTATGGTTTGGCGAGAGCCCAGAGATCATTCAAGTGACTGTTACTTTGTATAGTGAAAACATCAGGATATAAGAAGAAAAATAAATGTAAAATAGAGTATCTTAGTCTACCATCAGCTATATGCCTCATGCCTCATCCAGCTGAAATCCTAGTGCCAGTTTTCACTGAACTACCCTCTTTTGAAAAACAGGAGTATGATAAAGAACTAAGTGACAGCAATGATGAAGATTTTGAAACTGAAGATGATTCAGTTCGTAAGGGATTTGATCAGCATGAGTTGAATGATTTGGCATGAGATTTGGGACTATCCAAAAAGGCTTCCGAACTCTTAGCATCAAGACCCCACGAGAAAAACTTGCTTGAAAAAGGAACCAAGGTATCCTACTTTTGATCAAGAGAAAGTGCATTTCTGCAGCACTTTCGAAGTGACGGTGGCTTTGTGTATTGCCATAACATACATGGTTTAATGGAGGAATTGGGAATTCCAATATATAACGCAACTGAATGGCGACTGTTCATCGACAGCTCAAGGAGGAGCTTGAAGTGTGTCCTCCTCCACGATGGCAATTCATTTGGTGCAGTCCCAACTGGCCATTCAGTTTGTTTTTGTGAAGAATATGAAGACATAAAGAGAGTCATTGACCTGCTGCAATATCACAAGCACAATTGGATCATCTGTGTTGACCTTAAAATGGTCTGCTTCCTTCTTGGTCAGCAACGCGGATACACCAAGTATCCCTGTTTTCTGTGTATGTGGGACAGCAGAGCTCGTGAGAAGCATTGGGTGGAGTCGAACTGGCCTACAAGATCTGACCTCAAACCTGGCGATCCAAACATTCTACATGAGCCACTTGTTGACAGAAAGAACATTCTGTTCCCACCTCTGCACATAACACTGTGTCTCATAAAGCAATTTGTTAAAGCTTTGCCAACTGAAGAAGACTGTTTCAGGTATCTCATTTTGGCATTTCCTAGCCTGTCATTTGAAAAGATAAAATACCTTAATATGTATGTTTGGTAGCAGAACTTTATACTTGTACACAATTTGACTAACAGTAACAATATATAGCCTTTATATGAATAAAATAACTCTAAATAAACAGTATTTCAGGTAATCTTTTTTATTTTTCTTTGTATGTCTATTTTGTATGATTTTGGGGACAAAGGGAGGGTATCCTATACCTGAAACAGTTGATATGATAGAGAAAAACTGGGGTCATTTTTGGATTCAGGTGGCAAAAGTTAGTCAAAAACAAGCGTCAGATCTAACTCATCAAAAATTGTGTTCCCTAGTGATCTAATCTTATCAATGCTTCAATAATTTTAATAGCCTTATGCAATATTACTTTTCCAGTTTACAGGTCCAAAAATTAGGATCACAGATAGTAAGGCCAAATTTCAAGATGACGTCTAAAATACTTTACAGCCCATTCTTTTGCCACCACAACTTCATGAAAACACGAACCATGTTTTAACGTTACTATAATGTAATTAATTTTTCTAATGGCTTTCTTGGAACTTCTTTAATCTGATAAATGGTATCCATAAAAAAGCCTTTATTCTTAATGGTGAGAGACAGAACACTTTCCCCAGGATTCATTAACAAAGCACACTCCCTTATCATCACTTGTAGTCAACATTGTGATGAGGTCTTAGCCAGTGAACAGGCATAAAGAAGAAATAAAAGGTATAATGATTGGAAATGAAGAGGAAACTATTGTTATTAACAGAAAATATGTGGACTGCCTAAAATGAAAAAGCAGTGTCAAGTGCTGGGGGTGTGAAAGAAAGAGCAGCCACATGTACTCTAGCAGACATGCATCAGGAAGTCCACAGGAGATGTATTCAGAATGTTACAGAAACAGGGGTGTCCAAAAACAAACCCCAGAGTTTGCGGCTGGGGGATGGGGAAAAGGAAGCAGCTTTTAAGACACCTTTGCATGCCTGGGGCTAGTTGCTAGTGTCTTTGTTATGCAAAATGGCTTTGATACTTCCAAGGCCCAAGAAGATGGGAAGAGTCTTGAACTGTGGGATGGTATGGAAGGAGCCTACAGAGCCTGCGTGGGGTTCTGTGAATGTTCAGAACTGGCTGCAACACCCACTGCGTCAGAGGATGCAGTCAGGGATGTATAAGCAGCTGCGGACATTTTAGCTGGGGCTCATGCTCGTGCTGTCGCTCTCACTCTCTCCCTCCATGTGGTTTGGAAGAGGGAGCTCTCCAGGTTGCTCTCTCTCTCTCGTGCTCCCTCCATGCAACTTGGTGAAGGGGCCTTCTCCATGTGATTTTGAGAAGCTAGGTTCTCCATGCAGATTAAAGATGCTGAGTTCTCCATGCGGTTTTGAGAGGGCTCTCCAGGCTGCTTTAAGAGGCTCTCTCCATGTGGTTTTGAGAAGAAGAGGAGATCCACGTGGTTTGCAGGAAGACGGCAGTTTACAAGAAGGCTGAGAATCCAAGCGGTTCTGGATTAAAACCTGGAGGGCACTACGGCGCAGAAAGGACCTCCCCAATCAGAATTGAGTGATTGGCAGCTACAGGTAAAGCTGAACTGTGCCTAGGAAGCAGGGAAACGGTGTTTCTGACTTTCCTAAGGCTGGCCTGATTTGGTAGGGGGAGGCAGAACTATGTGTTTGTGGGTATTTTAGAGAACATAAGACTCAACAGCAGAAATCCGCAAATAATCTAAATCTATTTAACTGTTAAACAGTTCTTTTTTCTTTTCACTAAACTCTAGTACTGAGAGTTGTAATTCTGGCGGCGGGCAATCGGGCCCCTAACTCAACAACCTGTGGGTCTGTTTCAATCGGAGCAGCCCAGAGGTTCTGTTACAAGAGCAGTGTGAACAAGGACTGGGGAGAGGGTGCAGGGATGGTCTGCCCAGGTACAGGCCACAAGGCTAGACTGAAAAAAAACCTGAAAACAATTTTTTAAAAAAGACTAAAAGTTAGGCTCCGTTTTAGTGTCACCATGTACTAGCAATTTCAAGCCCCCAAAAATCCTTCTCTTAGTCAAAGTTTTCAATAATTGTTATGGTTACTGTCAAATTTTAATATTAAAATACAAATTAGCATATTTTGTTGTTCATGCTTTAGTCAACAATTCTTTTCACATGGAGGTGAACTCCAAAAGCTCCAGTTCTGGAGCTGCCCAGCTCTGCCCATGGTCCACCGCCATAGCACCCTGTCACAGATATTCCTTTGAGTAATTGCCTCTCAGTGGGGTACCATTCAAGCTTGCACTAGGCAGTTTATTTCTCCAATTGCTGTTGTACCACATGTTCCTTCAGTTAGATAGCAGATTTGAATTTAAAAATGATAGCAGAGTGGTTGCAATAATGAAGGAATACAATTTTGAGTTATTTCAGTTCCTTCATTCTGAGTGCTATTGGGATTTTTTTTTTCTCCTTAAAATTTTTCAGCTGTGAGGACATTTGAAACTCACAAGAATGATTCCCAAACCAACAAATACATTGTAATTTTTTTGTTAATTTACTGTGAAATGGGATTTTTTATGACTCTCTGAAAAACTTATCTTCAAGACATTTCCTAACTAGTTATTACATAGAGGTCATTGCTTTATACGAAAGAAAATTCTCGATATTAAAATTAAATTTTAAAAAAGTCCTTTCTTGAACTATATACAAAAATACAGTGACAAATCTGATATATAACATACATTTTGACAAAGTCATTGATCAAATTGGATAAGTCTCTAAAACAGAAACCACAATGCTGTTAGTCGCTACAGCCACAGACCAATACTATAGCTTGTTTGCTTTTCAGAAAAAAGAAATTAAGCATAGCTAAAAACTATTCATCCATTTCTTTTTTCCATTTCTGCACTGTAATTTTGTTGAATAGTAAGATGGAGTAAAAACAATCTGATTGTCAAAATACATTAGGTATACCACTGAATGGAAGTGGCCCCCAAATGGAAACAACCCAAATGCCCAGCAGTACTAGAATAAAAAGTTGTGGCATAATCACACAACAACTAGCACACAAAATGACTGCTATTACACCTAACAACATGGATAAATCTCAGAGACACGGTAATGAGCTAACGATGTCAGAAACAAAAGAATGTATAACATTATATCCCATTTCTGTGAAATTCAAGAACAGGAAACTTGAATCTGTAGTGATAAACGTAAGGGACAAAGAAGCCAGTGACTCTCAAACCAGGAGATAATTAACAGATGAATCATGGAAAAAGGATGAGGAAATGACATTCCGTAGCTCCTCACACATATCTCTGTGATCAAAAGGAAGAAGACTGTCATCACCAAACACAGAGAAATGGGAAGATGTAGCTAGATAACCTTGCAAATAAGTTGGAGATAGACCTGTAATTATATTATCTTTAGTTAATCACACCCTTAATAAAGTAGTTAATCACGTTAGATTGTGAACCCGATTAACCAGTAATGGAGAAACGGGGGAGAAGGAGAGGAGAGGGGGAGCTAACAGTGTTGGTATAAAACCAGTTTACTCTGTCTACTTCAGGCACGCATGGCTGGCTGTCCACCCTACTCTGCAGACTTGTGAATAAACAGCTCACTTTGCTGATGAAGTCCTGTGTCCCAGTGTATTATTGTAAGCATTTCTCACAATGAATCAGAAGTATTGACTGCTCGTTGGGAAAATGGACACAGGAAATGTTCTATATCTTAACCTGGGCAGCAGTTTTGGGGGGGCTTATAAACAGATAAAAATTCTTCAGTCCTTCACTGTATACACACTTTGATTTTTTAAAGGCCTTCTCTACTGTCCATATATGCTAATGATTACTGAAAGAGAAACTGAGGTTCAAAACATGCAAAATATGCATTCTAGATCACTTGTACTTAAAAATGGTTAGTATCGAGCAGCAAATGGGTATTAACATTTTGCAGAGAATATGGGAATTAAGGGAGATCAGAAAAATAAACGTACTTTGAAAACGACTCTTTGCTGGCAGCCTGTCAGTGAAGCAATAGTGCCTTGGTGGGCTGCAAGTTTAAATTAGAAAGGACCACATGCCTAGTGCTTTGCAGCTATGGTGTGCATAAAGCTGCAGCCTTGTTCCCCTTAAGAGCTTTATTTAGGAGCTTATCTTTGTCCTTAATGGTACCTTGCCCTGGGCAGAGACCTGACACATTCCAAGAGTCCCAGGGGTTAATGCTCTTTGCCCAATCACAAAATTAACTTGCTTGGGTTTAATCTGCAAAGATTGTCCCTTCTGCCTATTTCCCTTCTAAATAACACAAAGCTGAAGGCAAACAGTAAAGACACACATTGAAAGGTAGATACTCATTTCAGGGTGGGGATTTCACCCCTGTGTTTGGGGAAAAGGGCTCACTCCCAAGTCAATCAGAGTTCAAAACCCAGAAAGAAACCTCAATTATCAAAGCAATTAGCAAAGAGGAATGATCCCAACAACTCATTTCTTTGCCAAAGACTTCCCATCCAGAAGTATGTAAATAGTATATGATAAGGACTAACTGTCCATCCCAGCAAGACAGAAAGTAGAGAGGGAATAAGAAACTGAGGAAGGAAACATAAAAGCATATAAAAAACAAGTATACAGAAAAACATAAAATGTAAAATAAGCATAAAATATACAAGTAGAGTCATGAGAAAAAGAGAAAGGTGGGCAGACGCTAAATTGCCTTAGGCCACGGCCTTGCACTGAATGAAAGACAACAAGCAGAGGGCACAGCAAGCACAGGAAAATGGTCCAGTGTGCCCCCATCACCTCTACCCCCAAATCCTGCAAGAGGGTGGTGACAGTCAAAGATGTGTTTACTCCCAGATAACTTCAAGAACAAGAAATTCAAAAACCCACCACAATGGCTACGTTGATATCCAAAAGGCTGATCCCCTCTGTAGGGGATCTCACTTGAGGTGCAATATGGCTCCAGCAGCAAAGGCTCTAAGGAAACAATGGACTTGGTTTAACTCTCTGTACCCCAGGCTTGGCTGACTACCCAGAAAACCAGAATGCTGCCCAAAGGTAAACAACATGCCCCCAGGAAGGAAGGTTAATGAATGCATAGAGTGTGAAAACTGCCTGGTGTTATCTGTTAACTTAGGAATGCATTGTTCTTTATGGTGGTCTTGGGACTACCCACCATATGGTTTTACTATTAACCCCTTCTACAAAGGAACCCTGTCCCGGAAGAGGTGTGGATTCTTCCTGGCAGGCCAACACTGGGAGCAGCTGCTTTGCCCACGTAGGTAAGTTATGAAACCAGGAAAGTCAGAGATCATGCTGCCTGTCAGTACTAGAACAATAAGTAGAAAAAAGGATTGAATCTTTACGGGCACTTTATTCAGATGCCAGTGATCTGAGAAGGCGGCAGGTTATGTACCATAAAAACTGTCTAAACATCTCATCTCAAGCCAACATTTTTATAAGGGGAAGAAAGGGTAGGTAAGGGGTTTGGCAAAAAGGTTAATTTGCAGTCCTGCTGCGATTTTCCTAGTACTCCTTTATCTGTTGATCAACAATTTTTTTTTTCATTTTAAGAATGTAATTTTATTTAGAGGATGACAGTTAGCTGGTCAAATTCATGCTTAAGACATGTATCCATATTTAACCAGAGAGGTTGCAGAGGCTACTACACCAGTTGGCTATTCCAAACCCTTTTATGTTAAATACGAATATTTTCCCAATGCTACTCTTAAGTCACATCTCATTTACCTTCCTCCTTAAAACTGTACAGGCTTGTTTTAAATAGTTTAAAAACTTGTAATAAACTAGAGTTTGTTAAGAATAGAGGTACTGTTACAGAACGGGGGTCCACAGAGCCTTCAGGCTGGGGGATGGGGAAAAGGAAGCAGCTTTCAGGATGCCTTTGCATGCTTGGGGCTAGTGGCTAATGTTTTTGTTATGTAAATAGATTTGATGCATCCAAGGCCCCAAGAAGATGGGAGGGGTCCCGGACCATGGAATGGTATGGGAAGAGTTTACAGAGCCTGCATCAGGTTCTGTGAATGGTCAGAACTGGGTACCATGCTCACTGCATCACTGGACGCAGTCAGGGATTTAAAAATAAGCGGCAGACATTTTAACTACACACACCATGTGGCTTTGAAAAGGAAGGTACTCCATGCGGTTTTGAGAAGGTTCTCCATGCTGTTTTGAGAAACGGCACACCTTGTGGCTTGGAGAAGGGGGAATACCTCTGTGGTTCTGGAAAGGAGGCTGGGAAATCCACGCAGTTCTGGATTAAAAGCTGGCAGGCACCACAACACAGAAAGGCCTCCCCAATCAGAATTGAATGATTGGCAGCTACCGGTAAAGCTGAACTGTGTCTAGGAAGTAGGGAAACGGTATCTCTAACTTTTCTAAAACTAGCCTGGTTTGGTAGGGGGGAAGCAGAAATATATGTTTGTGGGTGTTTTAAAGAAAATAAAGACTTAACAGCAGAAGTCCACAAATAATCTAAATCTGTATAACTATTAAATAAACTTCGTTTTCTTTTCACTAAACTCTAGTACTGAGAGTTATAATTCTGGCGGCGGGCAATCGGGCCCCTAACTAAACAGCCTGTGGGTTCTGTTTCAATCGGAGAGCCCAGCGGTTCTGTTACAGTACTTTTTGGTTAATGTTCAAAATGGTGTAGCCAGAGGTAAAGCAAGTATTATTAAATATGAATGTAATCTTTATCAACACAAATTGAACTTTTCCCAATAAAAAAGCTAGTCCAACATATGATCTCATTCTATAAGGATACATCAGTTCTAAATCACAGTGAAAGGAACTTGAATAATTTACCAATTTCTATTATGGGCCTTAGAAATACCTCACTAAACACTGGTATCAGACACAACAAAATGACATTTGCAGAATGTAATATTGTAGTGACAGTACTGAGAATGACTGTTACAGATTCTTTGGATATTAAATCGTTACACCCTAATTATGTAGCACATTAGTCCAATAACAAAATAGCAAACAGCAGGTGGAAATGTATCTCACTCAATGTTCAGAGATAAAGTTAACCATTCTTTCTATTATGTTCAGCAGATAAGTCCCATTTTAATATTGAAATCTGTTGGAATTAAATTCAGGTATTTTCCCAAATTACTGTATGAAGAAGACGCTGAAGGCCACCACTGTACAGCATACTGCAACATAAGGACTCTTCTGTTCACCAATTCTGGCGCACTTCCAAAATATACCCAACAATTCAGTTTTATTTCTGTCAAGGAGGCTGGGTTCCAAGAAGCAGATATAAGCACAGGTACATATAAACAGCAAGATTACAGTAAACAGACTCTGAACATTGAAAATGGCAGGCGTAGTGAGGCTGGCAAAAGCCCCAGCCACATCACCCTTCCTGTTGATCAACAATCCTTTATCTGCATCCCAATCACAATCCTGTGGGTTGCAGACCTCCTAGGGCACAAACACTGAATTCCTGTCAACTTCCTGGAGTCTCTAGACCCTGCATTCCAGTTCCTGGAATAACAGCTTTCCAATGCACTAATCACTTAAGCCTCTTAACTATGATTGAAGCTAAAATCTTTAACTCTTGAGTTCCCCTATCAGTGTCTCCTATTAAAGCTCTTATGAATTTGACGAAGGCTACACGTCAGTTCTTCAGAATCGATCCTGAATTTGGACTTTTGGGGCTTTCCCCTCATTTCACAAAGAAAAGAAAAGCACATGTGCCTAAATGTAACAGACCTCTGTGAGAGTTGTGAAGCTGTGAAACTAACCAGTCAATCAACAAGTGCATGTTAATTTCTCGTTCATCTTGCCAGTTTTCATAGGAAAAACTATACCTGTCCACACATGTGGGCAGCGTGTCTAAAGGTATATGCTCAGGGTGGGAGGGGAAAACAGCATGGGACATGGGTGCCTTGAAACAGGCAGAGTGACTAAGAGAAAACAGGAGGAGAAAGATGAGGGCAGAAGTGAAGAAAACATGCCTGATCTAATTGATCTAATTCCCTTCATCAAGTCAGCAATGTTGTGAAGCATGATTTTCCAAGATTTCTCTTGGATGGTTAGTTTTTCAAGGGTCTTAGGTGGTAAAGGAGTCACATTTCTATAAAAGTTAACAGTGTCAATAGGACAGCCTTACCACAGCCAGGACATGTAAGAAGTTGTCCAGAAAGGACGACAGGCAAATTTGACAAATGTACTTTGACACAAAGCTTATCTTTGGGAGCCAATCTAAGTTTTGTGAAAGGCAGTGCCAAATTTTCTGCATCTTACACATTTCAAAATGAACAGAGCTTCAACCTATCCCACCCACACAGTCATTACTCCAAATACATTATAACCATAAAAATTCCATCATTTTACAGATAAATTCACAACATATACAACTCATATTTGCAAACAACCCTCCAGGGAATACACAAATGTGCTAAAACCTGCACACTATTTCAGAGTCATATCTCAAATAATAAAGCTGAGAGCACTCCCAAGATGATGCTTACGTGATGGGTTTTGTGCTAACAACAGGAATTCTTAATGTGTAGCAGCTAATAAAAAAGAAAGAAAAAAGAAAAAGAAAGTAACTTCAGATATTAAGAGGGAAAGCAGTACAAATGGAAATGACAGATTCTGAATGGCACTGACCCTAGGTGATATCTGTTTTTATCATCCTTTTTCTTTTCCAAATGTACTGAGAAAAGGGAGGAAAAGGTGTGCTCATCTTTGGGCACCTATCAGACATTTCTATGCGTGTCACCTGGCACCCCGCAGAGCTCATTCTGCACTCAGTGGGAGGGCCAGGGAGAACTAGCAAGGAAAACTCCACTCAAAAACTTCAAAAGGACAGAGCTCAGTCAACCTCACCCTGATCTCCTCTCCTTTCTGGCACTAGAATCAAAGCTCTGTGAGAAACATTCAGGGAAGGTCCCTTTCATTTGTCTAAGAATAGGAGCAGGGTATAGCCCATCCATGTGCACTAGCACAGAATCTCACACTTGGTTTAAGCTCTGTGGTCAAGTCTTGAAATTCTTGATTTATGAACAAAGGGCATGCACATTCACTCTGTATTGTGTCTTTCAAATTATGAGGCCAGTCCTGAGTAGACTCTGGTTTGTCTCACTGGCTGCTCTCCAAACTCTTCCATCAGCTAACATGCTATACATACCAGATTGTGTCACTGCTGGAAGAACAACAGAAAAGGGCAGAACTCATCAAAAACCGGTTGGGTATTGTGGGAACAGGACATTCTGCAAACAAGTAAATCATTATGCAGACAACATTAACAGAAATCCAGCCTTATAGGCTATCTGGGGGAATCCTCAAATATATCAAAAAGTGCTACATCATTAAAGGAAAAACAGTATGTCTGTACAAAGAATGAGTAGGAGGGAAATACTAAGGAATCAGTATGATCATGGTTGAACTATGTTCATTGACTAAAGAATATCCATGGAGTTCCTAGAATATGCCAGGCTTGTCATGAACTATTTTTTTTACTGTGTTTTGTTTCAGTTCATAATCTTTATTGATTCTGAGTAAAATTAAATTGCTGAACACATATGAGTAACTCCAGGTTTCATAAACTGTGCTACTACCCAATGGAACAATTCGAAAATACCCATAGCTTATTTATAATTGCAAATTTAATTGACTAGGCTAAGCTGTATGCATGTGTTGATAATAAACTTGGAGATTTTTAACTCTTCCATGATTTTAAAAGCAAGCAGCACCCAGGGAAATACACTCATGCAATGACAGGGCGGGGGTGGGGGGGGGGGGGAGTGGGGAGTGTGGTTTCCTTTCTCTTTTAAAAAGAACTAGTTGATAAAAACATTCTAGTCCCTGAACAATTTGGAAGAACTGAAGTCAGTTATTTTCATGATGCTTGACAAACTCATTATTCTTAAAAATGAAAGAAAATCATGATTCTAGAATTAGGCAGAACAAGGACTGGTTTATTCTTACATTCATAATGCTTCAATGCTTTCATTAAAAAAATCTGTTTTGACATGGAAACTTAATTATATTATCAAAGGTATTCTGTTTACTAGTTACTTATAAAACACAGGTAATACAAATACTAATGTTTTCCATCACAGTTTTCTACCTTAAAGTAAATATTTTAAAAACATAACCCTGCATAACAGCTAAGTTAGTCTACTGTTATATAACTGTAGTTCTCAAATTAAAAATGGAAAACAAATAAGCTAGTCAAATGTGAAATTTGTCAGGAAATACAAACATTTCATAAGAAAGCAGAACCCTTATAGAGTCATTATCTGAACAAAACTGGAAGACAGAACTTCTAAAGAAAAACCATGCCATGAAAAGGAGCTCAGAGTCCTCCTGTCCTGAGTAATAGGTTTTCCAAGTGCCCTTTCAAATTTAATTTCAAATATGGAGACAACCTGAGCCTCTCTTAAAAGGATGAGAATATGGTTCAGCTATTTTTTTTTTTTAAGCCTCTCCTTAGGTAAGTTTCAATTTTCTCTTCAGGCACTCCCCAAAGAGCTTCTCTCTATGCCTGGGCCACAGATACCCACCCAGGGCAGGAACCCGAAGAGCACAGAATCCACACTGCGATGTGACCAGCGGGAACAACCCAGCTCTATACAGCCAGACCCCAGCAGCAGTTCCAGAAGCAATATGCTTTGCATGCATCAAACTCCCTCCCTTTCTCCTTTCTCTCTGCCTTGTTTTCAGGAAACCTCTTCTTTTGAATCTGTTTGACCTCCTCTCCTGGCTTCTATCTTGAGGGGGAGCAAGAATCCCTTCCCCCTTGACAATATGACCAGACAAATGACAACATTAATACCATTTTTAGAATTCCTTCCTTATGAATTTCTAAGAAGGCAAATCAGAATAAAATTATAGGAGGTCCCAATAAAATCTGGATCTTGGACAGACCACAAGAATCCTACCACTCCTGAGGTCCCACAAACAGATTTTCATAATGAAATAGCAGGAGGTGGGGGGGACGAAAGTGGCTAAAAACTGGCAAAATTTATTTTAATCTATATACATGAAGATGGAAAACAAATTTAGTGCCTAACCTTTAGAATAAAGAAGTTCAAATATAGTATGCATCTATAAACATACTATGTAAGCTACACATGAACATGGGTATAAGCAATAAATACGTGTATGTAATTGTATGTATAGGCCCAAGTCTTCTAAAGCTATGTTTAAAATGCATTAAAATATAAAAATTAACAATTTTAACATATATCCTTTTTTAAATACACCCCAATATCCTTAATTATATCCATATTCTCCCTCATAGTGAGGAAGAAATTATCCCTCAGGAAGAACACAACCAGGATTTTTAAAAAGCATAAGGCAAAGTAATGTTAAAAAAAAAAGTTTTCAGCTCCTTAGGCACATTCCCCAAATGAGTGTTACGGATTTGTGAGGCACTATGCTGGGTGCTCTCTATGCATTGTCCTGACTCAGCTTCCTAGGAGCTGTGTGCAACCTCAGTTAAGCCCAGGGAAACTGATGATTAATGTCCTGCTCTGGAAAACATATCATGAGATAACAGATGCAGACAGCATCTTAATTCTAATGTCTAGTACTGGACATAGTGAATGGAGTTATTATTCCTAATCAACATAGCAACACTGCAAGGTGGGTCCCATTCTCATTCTGGGAAAAAGAAAAGTATAGGATACAAGTTATTTACCAGTGAAATGACTGAGTAATTGTGGGCTGGAAAACAACAAGCAGAGAGATAAGAAAGTAATCGATCAGCCAATCAAGTAAAAAACACTAATCAGCCTAAGTGCCCATCAGTAGTTGAGTGGATAAAAAAGCTGTGGGACATTTACACAGTGAAATACTAAGCACCAGTAAAAAAGAAACTCTTACCTTTTGGGACAGCATGGATGGAACTGGAGAGTATTATGCTTAGTGAAATAATCCAGTCAGGGAAAAGACAAATACCACATGATCTCACTTATATGTGGAATCTAATGAACAAAGCAAACTAATGAACACAATAGAAACAGAAGCACAGATACATGGAACAAACTATCAGCTGTCAGAGGGGAGAGGGGACTGGATGACAGACAGTGAAGGGATTAACCGAAGAACATTTATGCATGACCCACGGACATGGACAACAATATGGGATTAACTCAGGAAGGAGGGAAGCGGGTAGAGCTGGGTGGAGGTGGGAAAAGGGGGAAAGAACAGGGTCTACTATAATAGCACAAGTAATTAAAAAATAAATTAAATAAATAAATAATAAAGCCAATTCAGACTAATAAAAAAAACTAATGTAATAACTTTTCAGTTAATGCATTTAATTTCTAAGCAGCTATACAAAACCTAAACCCACACAGCAGGCAATAAGTCAACCAAAAATACTTTCAGTACAAATATTAATAAATGCATATACTTAAAGTACAACACATAAAATAATATTTTTCTGAATTTAAAGGCATGCTCAGAACCAACCCACAATTGACCAATCACTGCAAGTATTTTGAATCGTTATTATAAATTTATTTTTGCGCTTTTATTAAAAAGTTAAAAACATAACCTGTAAAGTGAACAATGATACACAAGAAAGTCAACATGTACCCTGATTAAACAGTGTACACGGGTGTGCTATTGACTACCTGCTTTCTCTTTGATTCAGCTGTTAGTTTTCAACTTTCTTAGGTCTAGTCTGTGAAACACAAATAAATAAACCTCATTTTCATTAGAAAGCAGTCCCAAAAATGTTTATGACTTAAAATTTGAGTTCAACAACATCTCTGCAATTACAGAGTACATCTTGTAGGAATAACAGAGCTATGTAGCATAAATACATACCAGCAGAACATCATTAAAATCATTAGGTTTTATTTAATTATGATCTATTCTTTGAAATGTACATGGTCCAGCTTACAATTAATCATAATTATTCAGCCCCACAGCATAGTACCACAAAGCATCCAGAGGATTCACAAATGGGTACCCTTATTTTTCCTGCCTATTATAAGAACAGAAAGAAAATTCAGACAACATGGCACCATAGGGAAAAGGCAAACAAATTCATTTCAAAAAAGGTTTAAAAATAGTTTTCAGCCCAATATTATCCCGGGATCAGCTTCCAAGTTTCTGGAGTTCCAAGTTTATAAAAGAATCCATTTCAGATCAATGTGCAAAAACTATTTTGTATCCTTTACTAGAAGCTTTGTTAATTTTTACTTTAAATATGACAAGTTATATCACAAGCTGCAGATTTATAATGTCAAGCTCCACTGGTCAGTGGACTCTTTTATGAATGAATGTATACAAGTTACTAAAACTACAGCAATCACTAAGAATATACTACAAGGAAAAGTGTATAAACACAGAAAAGTAAGAACATGCACACTCACTCAAATATTGGTATGTGTGTGTTTGCATGCTGGATCTAGCTTTCAGAAGCAAATAGCTAAATTTGGAGGAAAGAAAAAAATGTTCTTCCTCCTTTAAAATCTGTTTCTTCTTGGAAACTGCTCCTGGTATTTTAAATCAATCAACGTTAAATCATTTGAGACCATGGCCTCTGTCTCCTTTGGCTGTACTGCTTGGACAGAGGACCAGCTCTCAGAGGAAGGCACAGGAGCTGCAGGGAATTATTTCATAACTGGTTCTGAAAAAAGACAGTAAGAGTTGAAGCTCTGGAGATAGCAAACTTCAGTATATCAAGTTCTCTGACAATGAGTAGTCAGAAAACAGAAAAGTTAAAAGAAAATTGAGGTGAGACCAAAAACACAAAAAGTGTACAGCTCAAGGTAACAAAACTACTAACAGTGATAGCATTTATTAACAGATTATTGAATTGTAACCAGAGCATTTCTTTCCTTAAATCATACTCAAAATATATCTAACACATATTTAAAACATTTTAATACCGGTTGGCACCTTTAAATAATTTTTTTAATATGCTTTATTGATTATGCTGTTACAGTTGTCCCAATTTCTTTTCCCTTTGTTCCCCTACACCCAGTGACACCCCCCTCCAGTTGTGTGCCCCCACTTAGTCCATGCCCATTGGTTGTGCATATAGTTCTTCTCAACATCTTCCTGTCTACTCCATTCCCTCCTACTATGCTTCTTAATTCCTGTACCATCTCCCTCCCTTTCCCCTTTCCCCTTCCTCCTCCCTGCTGACCTCCCCCCAATATGTTCCCCATACCTATAATTCTTTTCCCACTCTCATTGCCTATTTAGTTTGCCTTTGTTTCGATTCCCTAGCTTCTGTTGTTGGTTGTTGTGATGCAGTTTTCATGTAAGTCTTATTTCCTTCCCCAAGTTAGGGAAGTTCTGCTTCATTATTTTTTTCACATAATTTTTCAATTTCTAGTTCTTCTAATTCACCTTCTGGCAACCCTATGAATCAGATGTTGGCCCGCTAATAGCTGTCCCATAGGTTTCTGAGCCTCTCCTCATTTTCCTCACTTTTCATTTCCTCTTTCTGCACTGGTTGACTGTTTGTTCCTTCTCTATGTTTCGATTTGTTGATTTGATCCCTGGTTTTCTTTCCCTCACCACTAGTTTCGTATGAGTTTTTATTCATTTCAGCAGGACTAGCCTTCAATCCTACCCCATCTTGTTTAAAATCTGCTGTTAGGTCTGTAAGCATTTTTATAACCAAAGCTCTGAACTGTGTCTCAGAAAGATTTCCTATCTGCTGCTTCTTTAGATTAGATATTTGCTGTCTGGTCAGCTGCATCACTGGGATCTCTATCATGATCTGTCCCACCCTGACAGTTCTGTGTCTACCTTTGCTTCCTGGACAGGGCTGTCACACCTACACTATAGGGGGCGGAGCTCCTTGCACTCATCACTTCTGGGCAACCCATCTCACCACACTGTGGCACTTTGTGTGGGGGTGGGGGTCCAAGATGGATTCCTGCCGTTCGCTCTCTGCTGAGAAACCGGGAGCCTCCTCCTCTGGCCCCACGCCCTCTGGTCCTCACAGTCTGAGGCAATGGGTGTCTGCCTTCCCCGGTGTTGGAATCGCTAGCTGACGGGTTTGGTCTGCAGCCAGGGGTGCTCCCCAGGCGCTTCTCCTCCCCCCTTAAATACGGGTGTCTGTGCTTACCGCTGCCCTCTGCCGTCGCTGCAGCTGCTGCCACCAGTACAACTTGATCTCTCTGCCCCAGCTTTGCCCCTCCTACCTGTCTGGACGAGCACCACTTGTTTATAACTTCATACATTGGACTTCCATTTATTTTCTGAAACTTTTGGTTATTTCTGGTTTTGTAGTAGTTATTCCTTCTTAGTTGTAGAGGGAGACAGAGCATGTCAGCTAGGCCTCCATCTTGGCCAGAAGTTTACATAATTTTTTTAAAAGATGGTTTTTTACAGTATATTTCAATTTGTAAATAAATAACCTAGTAATGTAACCCAACAGATCACAATCAACTAATTGTTTCACACAGGGGGAAGAGGCTAGGGCTGGTTTTGTAAATTTAAACTCAGAAAAGAGTCAGCTACCCTCAAATAATAAAGGGCTACATTCCACACACACAGAGAGCCTGAAGAAATCAAAATTATACCTTTAAATTTTTATTTTCAACTTTTTTTACTTCTTAGTTTAGGTAAAACTGAAGTAAAATTTTTAAAATATGCAGTTTAGTTTGAAATTTTTTTAAAAAGGAAAACATTTTAAACTTCTAGCTATGGCCTCTCTCTAAATATTGTTACGCAACTATATTCTCTGTTGCAAAAATTATATTAGTATAACAACAGAGGAGCTTCAAAACTATGACCTTTGTATACCATAACCCTAGGGCTTTAAAAAATAAAAAATAAAAAGCACAACTCTTCTATCACTTCCTCTGAAATTCAAATTTCCTAATCTTTACTTGAAAATTTTAAGAACGTAACAATTACTTATTTATTAAGCATTCAATGTGACTCACTAACAATGACCTATGAATAAAATCCAAAGCCTTCTGACCCAAGACCTCCCAACATTATAGAATGCCCAAATGTCCAAGCTCTTTAGAAATTCTCAGCTTTGTTTGAAAATTCAGTGTCTTTAAAAATTGATATACTTTCCTCTCCCACCCCACTAAAAAATCACTTTTCTCAACTCTTTGTGACATCTTGAACCAATGAGGCTAGCATGTGAGAACACTTCCAAAACAATGATAAAGTCAGTCACAGTTAGTATAGAAATGAGAAAGTAACATTCAGAAAAGGAAGAATACCACTCTGGTGATATGCCTGTGATATCATTTTAAAAGAAAATGGACCCAAAAAAGAATAGACCCAAAATGTACCAAATGTTTAAATCAACAAAGAGATGAGACAGTTAAAACCATATGACCTTTCAAAATTTCAAATGTCTTTTTAGCTATGTTATCACCCTAATTGAATATTTCCAATTGGATCTCCAAAACAGTGAATTCTTCGTGTCTAAGGCTGCATCATTTTTCACCTACTCAACATTTTGTCTAGCAGAGGCATTCACTTTCTAACCTACTTGTGCCACATACAACTCTCTCTCCATACTCAATGACAGGTCATGTACCTCAATCCAGGGCAATAGTTGAGGTAAACCACTGGCCGCTACTCCCCTAAGGCTTTCTTATCAGTCCTGTAACTTGTGAAATAGAAGCTTCCCCTCTTCTTCCATTTCACTGTCTGAACCAGGAGGAGAACCCATTTTGCAAACAAAATCTTTCATAGAACTCTCATACAAAAACAAGCTTAAATCAATATTAGCATAAATTTGTCCTTTAATTTGGGACGTAAAATTTAAAGACAATTCAAGAAAAACAATGGGGCTGTTTGATAAATTAAATAATAAGGTCAAATTGGGACTAATCATTATATCAACATTGAAATCCAATTTGTTTCTGCCTTTCTATTCTACTTACACATTATCAGCTTAAAACTTTTACAGATAAAACTTGCAATTACAGGGCACTCTTTAATTAAACTGATTCAAAAGCTTGAAAGAGAAGTGAGAAATTTCTGATTCAAAGTTGAATCACTAATAGTAAACCGGCTCTCATTCTTTATGGAAACTACAGGAGCTGAGAACCACTCCAATCTTAGGAGAAGGGGGAAACCCATATCATCATATTGCCACACATAGTCTCTACTTATCACCCAACTGGGTTACCTAAACCTTTCCTAGCAACCCAGTGAGCACAGTGTGCAAGTGCTGCCACACTATCAGGAATGGCACATGTTTACACAAGGAAGCCAGGGAACAGCATGATCTCAGTCTTCTCTCAGCAGCAACAGAGTGACAAAGAGACCTTTGAATAGACATGGCAAGAAAAGAAGGCTCCATTCTAAGGTTTGCACAGAAGATTTCATCTAGCAAGACACATTGAATTAGTGGTTTCCAACATTTCACACTATAGCATGACATATTTGTACATCCTTAACAAGCTCTAGAACACACCTGAGCACCTGAGATAGGACCCCAGCACCTCACTCCACACCATGACCTGAAGTGAATAGCCCCATCCTTGTATTAACTTTTATTTAAACACTCTGCTCTCTAAAGAAGCATGCATAATGTTTGTGTTTTCTAAGAGTTTTTGCAATGGGCTATTACAGTAAGGACAAATACAATCATATTGTGCACAGATGTAACATTTTTAAACACCAGATATTTCTCTTCTTTACCTACTTCACAGTACCAAAACTGAAAAGAGACTGTGGAACCTAAATATATTTTCATTTAAAATGCACGTTGATAAAATAAGTATTCAACCCACAGTGAACAGATTTACATAACATTCTATACCAGCTGAAGAGGGATCTCAATCAACACATTAATCTTATTCATTTATTTATTATTTGTCCCTGGCTGGTTTGGCTCAGTGGATTGAGCGTCGGCCTGCGAGCTAAGTGTCGCTGGTTCGATCTTCCAGTCAGGGCACATCAGAGAAGGAAAACTCTGACTCCAAAAAACCTCCGCTGCCTTGCGGCATACCTCTTCAGGGGAAAGGCTAAGGGAGTAAACCCCGACAGAAAATCCGGAGCCGGAGTCCCTAAGGCGGTTTGACGTTGTAGTCAACACCGGCAACTCCTGCGGCGCACCTGAAGCCAAGCTGTATTGACTCCGTCTTTCCCTTGGACCCTTCAGCTGCGAAGAGAGGGGGGTCTGCTGCATGGGCAACAGCAGACCCTCCATATCACCCTGCCCAGGCTCTGTAGCTTCAGCTTCACTGGAGAGGACACTCCAGCGTCATCGCAAGATGTCGATTCATCACGGGAGGAGACAGATACCGTGTCACTCCCGAGTCGGACTGCACAGCCATTCTCAGCGGTGCAGATAGACTCTTAAGAAGCTACACCATCGTCTCTCGAGACGGACGGCTGCCGACGACGATTATTTAATTTGCATAATTTCATAAAATTCAGTAGAAGAACCAGGTTCTTCAAAAGGTGGCCATTCCTATACTTGTTTCAGTTAGAGAATTTTACTTAACCCCAATGATCACATTCTGTACTGAAAACAAAGAATAGAACTCCTCTAACAGGGCAACATAACACATTTATTAGAGACATACAGAAGGAAAGATACATTTACAGAACTTAATTTAGAAAACACTCCAGAAACAAAAATCCAAGATCATCATTTATTCTGAAGAACTTCATTTTTTCAGATTTATACACTTTGCCTAAGTTGTATATAAAATATCAATTTTGAATTTGCAGGTTAATGCCGCTTTAAATTAAAACCCAAAGCCTCTGGATATCATGAATTAAATAAATGGATATCAAATAAGAAAACTATATGTTTGGAAAGAAATGTTTCATTCTTTGAAATTTCTGAAAATAATTTTACATTATAACTTTTACCTCAAAAGCTAGTCATTTAAATTGTCACAAAAGCATAAGTTAGATATTTGTCAGAAGAGAATGCTTTTCCCCCTTCTGTGGTTGGGGAGTCACTTAAGAGATAAAAATGAGTTTGTATCTGTAAAGAAGATATCAATTATAATTAACCAGTCAGACTACATAAAAGCATTGAATAAATTATGGTTGAATGAACGTACTGGATAAACTTCAGTAAGCTATTTAGTCTCCTTTACCCCCCCCCCCAAAAAAAGGCTTTTTGAAAAACAAGATTATTTTGCTAGACAAAAGATCACATGACAGGACAGCATTGCTCAGGTTGTGACTTTTGTGTACAGGGCGTGTTCTACATTAGTATTATTTCTTATAATCCTCCAAAATGATCACTGAGAAAGTGTATACAAGCTTTTTCAGTAACTTTTTGTCACTTATTTCCTTTTTTCCTGACAAATGAACTATGGTGGTAGTCTTCTTAGGGCCCTTCAACCTCGTGTGAGAGTATTAGAGTCTGCAGGTCACATGTGAAACTTGTGTTTCTGGCCCCTGAAGTCAGAGTAAGAAAAATGATATTACAGCAAAAAATGTACCCCAAGAGTGCTCTACTGAGACACAGAAGCATATGGGGATATAAGTTGTACTTCAATAGCCCAAAAGTGAAAACCGATACTTTCACATGCTGTGTGGATAGCACATACATACGGTAGGAGCCACAGAACACCACCGGAGGCTGTTCCCACCCATGAAGGAACTGCATTTCACCACGTCTGACATCTATTTATAACAGACCTGATTTCTCCAGGCATAACTACTGATACACACCAGAGATGTATTATTTAACGGTGCTACTAAACCAAAATGGGAATTTTCTACTCATCTTTATTAGGCTATGAAACTCTGGTCCCCTAACTAATCATGTTCAGTTTTAAATAACTTATATTCTTCAACTTTAATAAAAAACAAGGCATTTGAATTTAAAACTTTCGGGACAAGAGTGTTTTACCATCTTAACAAAACAAGTAGTTAAAAGGAAAACTAAAAGACTACACTTCCCATAGTTAACCAAAAGAAAACATTGTAAAAATGAGCACATTTTAGCAAAATTAATAACCTAGTCCATTCTTCATCCCCCGAATTCATGCTCTACCTCCTCCAAACAGGCCTGTTGGACAACCTTGGCCCAAATTCATATGTCCTTCTTGCCCTGCCTGCCACACCCTGGCCCACAGAACTTCCACAAAATCATGTGCCCATTGCTACTGTCTGCACAGTATTTTCCATCAGTGTTTTCTGTCACCTCCCATGCGAATGCACAGTCTCAGTGAGAAAGTGCATTTCATGACTGTGTTTCCCACTGTAATATTTGTGCCCTCTTATTTTAGGCAGGAGAACGTGTAAAAGCGCAAAGGCCCTCTCTGTTGGGTAACTAGCAGTTGGAATATAAGCTGTAGCTTTTAAATAATGAGCATCATATCTTGATCTATGCCCCACAACTATGAGAAAAGAAGAACTTTTTGAAAAGAAACTGGGTAGAAAGCACAAAGGAAAGAACCTGTGGTGACTAAGGGCGGAATCTGGAAAGACTGGTTTATTTCTGCTCAAAGCTACAAAATTGAAATCAACAGCCCCAGTTCCCATACCCAAAGCAGAAACAGGGTGAGCCCTGTCACCCCAGAGTCAGATGAGGCCTCTGAGATGTCACAGGTACAAGCTGGGGCCAACACAGCCAGCAAGACCCACCCTGTGATGACGGGCACTGTGAGGGTGGCCAGAGCAGCCTCGGAGGACAGGTCTTTATTCTGCTTGCTCCTCTGGGCCCTCTGCAGACAGAAGACAAGAGACTGGAAGGCTGACACCCCATCCTGTGCAGGCCCCCCTGAGAAGCAGGTACTCAAAGAGATGCCTTGGGCAGGGTCTGCTCACCTGACTCTGATGTCAAACCAGGCAAGGGCCACAGGGCACAGCAACCTCCAGGCACCACGTTCCATTGCTGCACAGCAACACTCTGCCAGGCTGGGCTAAGTCTCCCACGGGCATTACCGGATTGCCACTCAGGCAGAGGCCTAAGCCATCTTCTGGGAACATCAGCTTTTCAGGGCTCAAATCAGGAGCATGGGTCACGAGCCTTCAGCAAATATATGTCAATGGCTCTAATCTCTGGAGGCAAAGATGCATGAGAGCCATATAGGGTTACACTGCACGGAGCTGACAGTCCTTGGCAATGCTCACCCACTGAGAGCCCACAGAGGCCTTACTGTGCTTTTCTGAATTTGGGAAGTGGTTTATGTCCATGTGATACTTTACAGTTCTCATAGAGGCTCCTAGTAACTCTTAAGGGTAGACAGAGCAGGCAGTAATCACTGTTCCCACACAACAAGATTAGGCAAATGAAGATCAGAAAGGTGCTTAAAGAACACATTACTAGCCCTCTTGCTGGTGTAAGCCTTGTACTAGTGAAACCCAGGTCAGGGAGAGTCCCTTTCCAAGTGCAGACGCATAACAAGCATCTGAGCTTGTGGTGGGCTTTGGTCTAATATCCAAGCTGATAGCAGAGATTTCCAAGCTTAGTTATTGCCTCTTAGTGAGAGGCTTAACTTCAAATCTCAAAAACAATGAAATTGAGGAGATTCAAAGTAAGATTAAGTCAACTTTACTGGAACCCTATCTTAATTTGGGGATAATCTCTTAAGCCTAAATCAGGACAGATGGCTAAGATCTTGTCTATTCAGTATTACCTTTTTAAATCTCTTAAAACTGCCCAGCAATAGAACAGACTGCTCTTGGTTTGATTGCCTAAAACATGAAGCCACTGGACTATATTAAAGAATCATTAATAGACCCCCCACCGATACACACACACATATTTAAAAGAAGAAAGACATGTGTCATAGATTTTAAAAATAATAATAACCAGGGGAAAAAAAGACGTGTCAACATTGGAATTACATTCAACAAGATGCTGACACTGGGCAGCCAGGAATGGGGTCTGAGGAAAGAGCAGACTCAAACCTCCACTGAAGGCTCCATCTCAGACCCGGTCATTGAGCAGGACGGCAGGTGCACCGGCACCACTTCTGAGATCTCTGTCTCCTGCCTTGCGTGCACTTCCTTTCTGTCTCCTCCTATTCAATGTGGGGGGGAAGTGTCTTCTCTGTCTGTCTGTACCTCTCTTACTCTCATCCTCTCTATGACAATAATGCTTGTCCTTTTTAATCTCTCTAGGAAGGACAGGGAAGGAAACAGAAACAGAGCAACATACTTAGACATTATTCTGATTCACTTGTAACTATACACTTGGCAATACAGACTCTAAAGCCATTCACAGAGTGTACTATATATATATATATATATATATATATATATAATGACTAAACAATAAAGTCAAGAAGAAAATTCTGACTGGTTTCAGGCCCTAACACGTATTTGTATCCAAAGAACTGAAAATTAGCCAAGAAAACGACAAAACATATGAAAAAAACACAATTTTGATCCTCACATATAACATACTTGTACTTACTGTAATTTCAGGGCAAGCTTTCAAAAACAGTTCCTTCTTTCTAACCACATCCAAAACTAGGACTGACTGAAAGTGCACATTCAAAAAGAGACGTCATAACTAATGTAATCCATACCTGAGCCCACTTACAAAGTCTAAGCAATCATGTCCAAGACTGCTGAGGTTCAGAGAATGACATGTTGCCTTCTAGTGGCCATATTTTTATGAAACTCCACTTTTGAGGCCAAACACCCTTCTGAATTATTTCGATCTGAGATACTCATGTATTATGCATTGAATTGTTACCCCCCAAAAATATATAGGTTGAAGCCCCAGTACCACAGAACATGACTGACGTTAGTTGGACTCAGGAACTTTACAGAGATAATTACGTTAAAATGAGGTCACAGGTGTGGGCCCTAATTCAGTATGATTGGTATCCTTATAAAAAGGGGAAATTTGAACAGAGACAGACACAGAGGGAAAAAAAATGGGAAGACACACAGAGAGAATACCATGTGAAGATATAAAGAACTGGAGTGATGTATCTATAAGCCAAGGAGCACATGGGGCTTCCAGAAGCTGAAAGAGGCATGGAGTAATCCTCTCTAGAGCCTTTAGAGCAGCAGTTCTCAACCTGTGGGTCGCGATCCTTTCACAGGGGTCACCTAAGACCATCGGAAAATACATATATAATTACATATTGTTTTTGTGATTAATCACTATGCTTTAATTATGTTCAATTTGTAACAATGAAAATACATCCTGCATATCGGATATTTACATTGCAATTCCTAACAGTAGCAAAATTACAGTTATGAAGTAGCAATGAAAATAATTTTATGGTTGGGGGTCACCACAACATGAGGAACTGTATTAAAGAGTCGCGGCATTAGGAAGGTTGAGAACCATTGCTTTAGAGGGAGCAAGGCCCTGCCGACACCTTGATTTCAGACTCTGCCCTCCATAATTGTGAGACAATGAATTTCTGTTGTTTAGGACACCCAGTTCTTGGCCCTTTGTTTCAGCATTCCTACAAAACTAACAGGACATCTACAAGCACTTTAAAAGCATTTTTTAAGTTTCACGTGGGAAATCAGATCATTGATTCCAGAAGGAAATGAGGGCACACAAACTAGTCAGCTCTCTGTCTGGACATAGCCTGCCTTTCAATCTGAAGCCCAGACAAGACAGGGTACAGGAGCTCACACACACTGCCCTCAAGAGCCCAACTCTCCAGGGACTGGCACAACCAAGATTAAGGATCACTGAATGCAGAGTCCATGCTACTTGTGGCATGTTTTCCAAAATCCAGCACCTTCTTTACCTACCTCTTTCCTTTCCTCTTGAGAAGCAGTGTGTGGTACTGCATGGAGTTCACACAATCTAAGGAGACAATGGGATCACACATCCATGTAGATTAAACTCAAGTGCATATCCTGATACACCTTTGCTACATATAGGAAGTACAAGGAGCCCAAGCACCAGGAACTTGGGTTTTCTTTCCATAATAAGTAAAACTTGACTGGGAAACTTACCATATGTTAATTCAGTCAACATTTACTCAATACCTGTAATGATTTAGGTAAGAGGTTGGCAAATTCTTCTTGTAAAAGGCCAGACAGTAGGTATTTGAGGCTTTGCAGGCCATGTAGCCACTATCACCACTACTCCACAATGTCCCCTGCTGTAATCGTGAGCAGCAGCCACAGACAGTGCATGAAGGGATGGGCAGGCTGTGTGAGTTGGCCGCAGTCCACTAACCCAATTTAAATGAGGGGGGTAACAACAAGCCCTGCCCTAAAGAGGCCCTCTGGCCTGTGAGACAGAGCACTCACACAAGAGACAGGGGCCATACTGGCATCCTAAACATATCATCTTGGCAAAGGAGTCAGTGAGAAATTGGAGGACAACAAAAACAAACTGAAAGGGAAGGGAAAAATAAAGAGCCAGAAAGAAAAATGAATTGCAGATGGTAGGGTTCACAAGCCAACACTGAATGTCACAGGTGACACTAATATTATTTAACAACATACTTCAAATATAATTTTTTTAAAGCCCTGTGAAAAGCCAAACGACCTACAAATGGGTAAAAGAATGGGTCTTCAAACCCTGCCTCAAAAAGGGGGGAAGAGGGTGTGAAATCCCTCCTTCAGCACGGCTCTCCTAGCCATCTCCTATCGCAGAGTTATGAGGTGAGAGTAACAGACCCGACTGGCACAGTAATGAGAAGTCCCTGGGCAGGAACACGTGCTCCATGCACCCAGATACTGTGCACATCTATTTTAACAATACTACAGATGATTTACTGCCCTTGACTCCCACATTAAATACTTTCAATATCTTTTAGCAGCTCAATAAAACCTGTTAAAATTAAATTCCAACCACAAGGCACTCTTCCACACCTTAGGAGGCAAAGGTTATACTAATGTGATCTCTCTTTATAGCCCTTGCCAAAAAACAGAGGAAGTCTTTCAGTCTGCATGTACACAAAAGTACTAT
This sequence comes from Furipterus horrens, assembly GCF_987537825.1. Taxonomy (NCBI): domain Eukaryota; kingdom Metazoa; phylum Chordata; class Mammalia; order Chiroptera; family Furipteridae; genus Furipterus; species Furipterus horrens. The sequence continues at coordinate 98,058,467 of NW_028327172.1, forward strand.
GTAATCCAAAAGCGCAAAGGGGATTTCCCTCAATTTACACACACACACACACACACACACTCTCTCATATGAGTTGAGAGTCAGTGAGGACAGGGATGGCAGTGTTCTACTGCACAGAACATCTACTTACTGCAGCCCCAGAAAGAAAACTGCCCCCAAGTTGCTAGAGAAAAGCCCTCAGAGGGCCCAGCTAGCCTCATATCATATGTATGCACAAAGACTGATCAAAGTAAATATTGCATTGCATTATTGGGGACCCTTTAAAGAGACCACACAGTAGTTCAAATGCCTGAAATGAAACACCTCATCTGGCTGTCATAACCCCTATTTAGTGATTTGTTAAAACAACAAACAACAAAATATTCAATACCCTCAGCTTTCATTAGGTTAAGACTGTTTTTTGAATAGTTTGTCAATCGTCCATAGAGCTTATGTATTCACTAAGCAAATACTACAGATACAGTACTATACTATACTATACTATATTGAATATAGTATTTAGGCTGGTTTGGCTCAGTGGATTGAGCGTCGGCCTGCGAGCTAAGTGTCGCTGGTTCGATCTTCCAGTCAGGGCACATCAGAGAAGGAAAACTCTGACTCCCAAAAACCTCCGCTGCCTTGCGGCATACCTCTTCAGGGGAAAGGCTAAGGGAGTAAACCCCGACAGAAAATCCAGAGCCGGAGTCCCTAAGGCGGTTTGACATTGTAGTCAACACCGGCAACTCCTGCAGCGCACCTGAAACCAAGCTGTATTGACTCCGTCTTTCCCTTGGATCCTTCAGCTGCGAAGAGAGGGGGGGTCTGCTGCATGGGCAACAGCAGACCCTCCATATCACCCTGCCCAGGCTCTGTAGCTTCAGCTTCACTGGAGAGGACACTCCAGCGTCATCGCAAGATGTCGATTCAACACGGGAGGAGACAGATACCGTGTCACTCCCGAGTCGGACTGCACAACCATTCTTGGCGGTGCAGATAGACTCTTAAGAAGCTACACCATCGTCTCTCGAGACGGACGGCTGCCGACGACAACAACGACGATTTAGTATGTAGATATTTAGTTACACATCTAATGCATGAGATAAAATACATGAGGATAATGCAGAGAGTCCCCACCGTTGTCAGCTGAGCTTGGTCTGTATTCCACACGGGAATGAGTAGCTCCTACATTAAGTTCCCTACATCAACCTAGAAGCATGTGAGGAGGGAGGAGATGGGACAGATCTAAAATAACAGTCACATCAATGATCATTCAAGATTTTAGGAAAAAAAAAATTTCGATTCCCTATGCTGGTCCCCAATCACCAAAACTGGGAAAACAAACTCCCTTCTCCATACATTCCCAAGTCTTGTTTGGCTTCATAAAGGTTTGAACCACGGCCACATCACCCTGGCCACAGCATCCTCGGCCCCAGTAGTGGCAGCTGTTCCCTCATATGTCCTGGTTCCCAACTTCCAAGGCTATAACCAGCCACAGCCACCAACCCAGCCTGGGAACCTCCGTCCACATGCAGCCTTTCTCTGCAAGGCTGTACCAAGAAAAGCGCACACATGTGATTTCTGTGAACTAATATCTTTGTTTCCCAAAATTACAAATCCACAAGTTATTGTAACTGCCTGAATAACCACTGAGGCAAAATGTCCATGCTGCCCTCCAACAATTAATCCAACACGTTTTTTTTCTAAATTTTACACAAATACACAATTATATATGGCCTAAAAGGTAAATGATGTCAAGGCAAACATACTGATCAGAGTAAGGTGAAAGGCAAGGCACAAGTGTAGAGAGAACATTCTCAAACCAACAGTCAGCCGCCCGAGGGGATGGATGGTGGTTATAGGGGTCTGAGAGCTTCATTCTCTATTTGCATGGTGCCAGTGAAGGACCTGACCACCACCCCCCACTTCCCCCAGTGTCTGCTCATGTCACGGACACCTACAGCATTAGAGGAATTGCCAAAAACACAGAACAAATCCTACTGTCCTGACTTCGAATAGCACAAAACTGGTACTTAACTTAAAATAATCAGGCACTTATATTTATTTAAACATCAATGAGAGACTTAAAAATTCACAATGCTGTCAGCTAAAAAAGAAAACAATTTCATCTATTACGACCACAGCAACTGGCTCCTTTACTGACTTTACCTATCTCACTTCCTGGGTCTCCTCCTGTCCCCAATTGCCCATGCCCAGAATCTAACTCCATAATCTGTGCCACACAGCCATCATAGCCAACAAACACATCCCTTAGGGGGCTGAGGGGCTGCTGTTCCCGTAAGCACTTCAGGGTTACTTAGCATGAAGGAATTAACTTTGGTTGTACAGGGCTGATACAAAACATAAAAGAAACAAAAGTAAGCGGGGTATGAATAGTTTGACACAGATAATCGTGGATAATGCCACCAACACCAGCTTCTATAGCACTTACACCAGGCAAAAGACTCAGAAATGCTGCTTCTAATTTAGAGAGAAATTAGAAATGGGGACTTCCGGCCAAGATGGAGGCTTAGACGGACACGCTAGGTCTCCCTCTACAACTATAGAGGAATACAACTACTTCAAAACAAAGGATAACTAGAAATTCCAGAAAATAAAACTACACGGAAGTCCAACATATGAAGTTATAAACCAGCGGTGCCATTTGGGCAGGTAAGAGTTAAAGAGGGCAGTGCTGTTTGCGGTTGCACCCGGAGCGGCGGGCGGCGAGGAATCCCGGCTGCGCAAGCCCCTGCCGGTGCGCGACTCCGGCGCTGGGGAGAGCGGCCGCAGCATCGCCTTGAACAGTGAGGCCCAGGGGGGCGGGAGGACGGATCCCGGTCTCCTAGCTGAATAACTGTGTGAATCCATCCTGGACCCCCGCCCCCAAAGAAAGCACCACAGGGCTGCGAAATAGGTCGCGGACAGGCAGGCGCCGGTCGCTGATTTGTGACGCCAAACGGCGCCAGTCGCTGGGTCATTACGAGTACACAGGCACTGCCCCGACAGCTAGCCCAAGAAAACAAAATGCATCTGTCAAAATGAGGCAGACAACTATAGAAATCCCGGTGACACAACTCACCAGGCAGCAGATAGAGAACCTGACAGATGAACAGATAAGAAACCTGTCAGAGGCTCAGTTCTGGGCCATTGTTATCAGGTGGCTTACAGAATTCACAAAAGAGCAGGAAAAAGATAAGAAAGAAGCGAAAAAATTTCATAACGAAAGGAACAAAACCGCATACGAGATAGAAGGTGAGAAAAAATCCAGAGTTCATTTCAACAAACTGGAATATGGAGAAGGAACAAGCAGTCAACCAATGCAGAGAGAGGAAATGGGAAGCAACAATGAGAGGATCAGAAACCTCTGGGACAGCTATAAAAGACCCAACATAAGAATCATTGGTTTGCCAGAGAATGAGGAAGATGAACTAGAACTTGAAAAATTGAGTGAAAATATAATAAAGGAGAACTTCCCAGACTTGGGGAAGGGAATAGACTTGCAGGTCCAGGAAGCAAGGAGAGTTCCCAAGAGACTGGACCCAGGGAGAACCACTCCAAGACACATTATAATCAAAATGTCAAAAATTAAAGATAAAGAGAGAATCTTAAAAGCAGCAAGAGAGAAGAAAAGAATTATGTACAAAGGGGTCCCAATTAGACTATCAGCTGACTTCTCAAGGGAGACCCTACAGGCAAGAAGGGACTGGCAAGAAATATTCAAAGTAATGAAAATCCAAAACCTACAACCACGAATACTCTATCCAGCGAAATTGTCATTCAGAATAGAAGGACAGAAAGTGTTTCCAGGACAAAATAAAACTGAAAGAGTTCATTAGATCCAAACCACTGTTATATGAGATGTTAAAGGGACTGGTTTAAAAAAACAGAAGCTAGGGAGATGAAACAAAGGCAAACTAAATAGGCAACGAGAGTGGAAAAGGAACTGTGGGTACAGGAAGCATATTGGGGGGAGGTCAACAGGGAGGGGGAATGGGGAAAGGGAGGGAGATGATATAGGAATTGGGGATCAAGGTAGGAGGGAATGGAATAGACGGAGAGAGGTTGGGAGGAACTGTATGCACAACTAATGGACATAATCTAAAAGGGGGGGGACAACTGGAGGGAGGGGGGCCACCGGGTGGAGGGGAGCAGAGGGAAGGGAAATTGGCACAAATGTAATATTTTAATCAATAAAACACATTAAATCTGAAAAAAAAAAAAAAAAAGAAATGGGTTAGGTAAAGTTGTAATTTTGAAAATAAAAATCTTATGTAGTTAAAAGCTAATTATACTGATTATACCCGAATATAAATTGTTGGTAGCATACAGTTCTAGAAAATAAACCTAGCAAGCTATAATAACACCAAAACATTTATAATATTTACATTGGTGCAAATCTAAGGAGATAATTATAATTTTGATTATGATTTTTCTAATGTATTGTATGAGCACCTTTTTACATCTTATTAAATCTAAATGGTGCCATGGCAGGGTGGCTCAGATGGCTGGAGCATCACCCTGTATACCAAAAAGATTGTGGGTTCAATCCCCGGTCCGGACATAGACCTAGGTTGTGGGTTCAATCCCCTGTCGGGGTGGGTACAGCAGGCAACTGCTCAATGTTTCTCACACTAATGTTTCTCTTTTTTTCTCTCTCTCTCTTTCTCCCTTCGTCTATCTCTAAAAGCAGTGAACATATCCTTGGATGAGGATTAAAAAATTCTAAATGGTAACTAGAGCCCTGTAGCCAGACAACTCAGTAAATAACTCAGGATGAAGTGGAGTTCTAACAGGGAGCCCAGTTTGTTAGCCAAACAACTGGGCTGAAGAGTCAACCCCAGAAGTTCCCCTGAGTTGGAGGCTACAGTTTCAAGATTTTGAGTAAAAACTTATTACTGTGTGTATTTACCCTCTTAATTCCATACTGAACGCATTTGCCTGTCTAGTTCCAGCTCAAGTTCTGTGACCTACCCCTTTCTAATTAAAAAGGTAGTGGTTAACAGCTGGTCAATCGATAACTACAAAATGCTAAGTGGATGGTGTTGGTAGACAAAACTCCCTAAAAGAAGCAGAACAGGAAGAGCACAGAGAACGGGAAGTGGTGTGGGAAGAACCATGGGAATGCATCCAAAGCATCTTGTTTTGGAACAAAAAAAACAACAACAGGGGAGTTGTAAGAAACTATCCCCCAATTCCTAAGGAGCTGTTAACAGATGAAGTCAATCTATATTTGCTGATGCAGAAACACATCCAAGATGCATTGGCAGAACAGTATGTATAGCAGAGAACATTTGTACATGGGAGGATGTGTTTAAAATGCTCATATATGCACAGAGATTTCCAGAAGGATGCCCCACCCCAAAAAAGATAATTGTGTTTTTCCTCCATAGAAGGGAAGGAATGTGGCATTCGGGGCATTTTTATTTATATTCTACTTTATACACTTTTGTTTTCATGGGTATGAACTACATGTATAATTAAAATAAAAATAAAAAACCTCAGGCTTTAAAGCAACAGAAAAATTTGAGAGCAGGGCAGATGCAAGATTTTTAAGACTTGTTTTGTTTAAAAAGAAGGAAAGGAACAAAAAATGGCTGAAGGCCTCCTCACATGCACAGTGAGTAACTACTGGGCAAAAATACTCCAAAGGTAACTCAGAAAAGCTTTGTTTTTACAGATAGCCCCAAGCTGGTGCTTTCAAATATATTACAAATAGAATGAAAGCCGCAAAATATCATTTCCAGAATTGGGAGCCTTTCAATTTGTTGGGTGATTTCTAGTTAAGATTGAAGCTGTTGTGCTGGTAACAAAAGGCATCAGCAAGAAAAGAGGTGACATCCTGAATATGAATGAGGTGAGGGCCATGCCAAGATGGCATTTCTAAAGCAACATATACAACGCTGCTTTAATGCCCAACACCCACTTGAAGAATGTGTCCCTCCATGAGATACCCAAATAGTAACTCCTAATTGTAGCTCCAGAGCAGCTTAGATACTTGAACAATGTCACAATTTAAAATACTGTTCCAAATAGGAGAACTAAGACCCACAAGTGTGATGTGATTTTCTCAAGCTTGAGTGTCATGAACTAAATAAAGCCTTATAGTCAATCACATTGCTTATACTTATTGTTGTAGGAAAAAATGCTGACAGTACAGTATTTCAAGCTGTAGTACCCAGAAAGTGTTAGTAAGTCTATTTTTGCCAAGATCAGCTCTGGGCTACCTTTGTGAGTGAGAAGCACTGGGCAGGATGGTTAGGCTTGGGCACTTCGGCCAGACAGTGGACACGACTCCTGACTCTTTTCTTTTCCCAACACAAGAAAGTTATTTATCCCTTTCTGACTGTCCTGAGTGACCTCAGTGGTAAACTGAGGCTAACAGTGGTTAGGAGTCCCAACTTGAAAGAGTTGTTAAAAGGACTGAGATAATAAAGCACTTAGAACAGTAGTACAAAGCCAAGGCTCAAAATTACATCACCTATTATCCTGAACACATCCATCAAGTCTGCTCCACTATTCATTCCTTGAGGTAACTCAACCAACATGTAGGAAATAGTTGATATATTTGTTTAATTATTTTTTTTATTAATTCAATTGTAAAAAAAAAAAAAAGATGCAGAAAGGGGAAACAAATGTGTGACACTTGCTGGAATGTACCAGCTACTGTGCTCTGCTTTTATAAATGCAATCTAACGATCTTCACATGAGTTGTGTGAGGACACAGATCAGTGGACCAAGGATGGGAAGGTTCTGGAACGACCCCAGACCACTGATGTGACGACATGTGGCAAAGTGGGAGTCCGAAACCCAGATCTGATTGGTACAGAGCCTATACGCACCCACATCACATCCTGTTCTATCAGTTTGGCTCTAATGATGGTAGGAATTACTTTTCTTTGTTTAAGCCAAACCAACAATCCCCGCAACTCCACTGGAACGGGCATCTCTACATCTCAGTTATCCAGTCCACGTCAGCTCTACTCCACTCCACTCCACATGAACCCACTCTTCCATCAGGGCCTGTGGCCAACTCCTCCTCTCCTAGCGACCTTCAGTGGTGGACCCACTCCTCTGACACTCCTTCTTTGCTGGCACCGTGCCCAGTGGAACCACTTAGTCTGTGGAGGCTGCTGGTATGAGGCTTTGAACACTTGAGACAAATGACTGAGACAGTTACTGCACAAGTGTTTCTACAAGGCAGGAGAATAAAAAATAAAAACCTTATCAAGAGTCAAAGGAATAGTTATGCTGAAAATAATGTGCCAGTTCCCATCAAGCCTAATTATTGTCAACCAATTAGCAGAATAAACTGATTTACTTTATAATGAGATATGTCTGCGTTAATTCGCCTGCATGCTATAGTAGAGAATTAGTACATAAAGAAAAGGTGGGCAGGTTGGCATGGCAGCTGTGATAGACAGGTTGGGGCAGGAGAAGCAAGGCAGTGTTTGGAAAAAGTGTGTTAAAACATGAAAACTGAGGGTGAAAGAATTTTGCAGTTGCTCATATTATAAAAACTTACTAGACAAATGTTTGCCTAGCCTTATCACATTCAAAACCCTATATTATGCAATAATCAGTCAGTCGGCAGCCGTCTGTCTCAAGAGACGATGGTGTAGCTTCTTAAGAGTCTATCTGCACCGCCGAGAATGGTTGTGCAGTCCGACTCGGGAGTGACACGGTATCTTTCTCCTCCCGTGTTGAATCGACATCTTGCGATGACGCTGGAGTGTTCTCTCCAGTGAAGCTGAAGCTACAGAGCCTGGGCAGGGTGATATGGAGGGTCTGCTGTTGCCCATGCAGCAGACCCCCCTCTCTTCGCAGCTGAAGGGTCCAAGGGAAAGACGGAGTCAATACAGCTTGGCTTCAGGTGCGCCGCAGGAGTTGCCGGTGTTGACTACAACGTCAAACCGCCTTAGGGACTCCGGCTCCGGATTTTCTGTCGGGGTTTACTCCCTTAGCCTTTCCCCTGAAGAGGTATGCCGCAAGGTAGCGGAGGTTTTTGGGAGTCAGAGTTTTCCTTCTCTGATGTGCCCTGACTGGAAGATCGAACCAGCGACACTTAGCTCGCAGGCCGATGCTCAATCCACTGAGCCAAACCAGCCAGGGTATTATGCAATAATAATGTTGAAAATAAGGCATGAAACCTAAAAGAAAGGAACTTAAAATCAAGATAAAGTCTGGGGAACACTTTGTGAAGTATATGACTGTCAAGCCACTATGCTGTACACCTGAAACTAATACAAAATAATATTAAATGTCAACTGTAATTGAAAATACTTTTTAAAAAAATCAAGATAAAGTCTAATACATGTTACATAAATGATATAAAAACAAAACTAATGCTATAACTTGCACCCTTTTGCAAAAACTGAAGTTAAATGCTCCAGTTTTGTGCCAGCTTTTTTCCAGAAATCAATAAATAAATAAACCTGTTATCAAGGATTCTAAAATTGCCATGAGCAATTTTCTTGCAAAATGGACAAAATAATCCATATGCCTTTATCTGCATGCATTTCCCATTCCTTTCAAAAACAAAGATGAAGCCAGAGCAAGCTTTCCCCCAATAACTCTTTATTTTTATGCCTTATAAGTATTCAAGCGACTGAAAAGAACTCAATATCAAAGGCCTGCCACAGATTTTGGAATCTCCACAATGAGGCATCCATTAATATTTAGCTCACCCCCATCCACAAGTGTTAGTTTTAATTGCAAGTGATCGTGTGTATCAGGCCTTGTGGTGGAGACCAGTCACGAGGACTCTGAGAATTTCCCAATTGTGTATTTGAATTCACCACAATACTTTGTCACTGGGTGTTTCAGGAATAATGCGCTTTGTTCTCACAAGTGCCCCTCACACCTGCCAACTGAAAAGAAAGCCATACAGACCTCTGCTGCACGGTGGCACTGCCCTCTAGTGGATGCTGCCAGCACAGCATTTCTAAAGAAACAGCAAGCAGGGAGGGAAAAAAAGGATGTGAAATAAGCAAGAGAGAAAAGGCTTGACACAGATTAATATAAGGATAAGAAAGTTAACCTAAGAAAATATAAAGTGTTTGCTCCTAAAAACTCAACGGTATTTTATGGACATCAAATAATCAAGTTTGCAGGCATGAAATATACTTAAATCTCAGAAATGTAGACATGTCTAGCTATACATTACCTAAACTTTTTACATACTGAAAAAACAGCAAAAATGTATCTGTATCTATATGTGTATATATATATAACATACACACATACACATAACCATATATTTATTGCCCCCTGCCATTCTTATACTGAAGAAAACAGTGGTAATTCGAAGTCCACAGAATATAATAGCTGTGTCAGTCTGATAGACAAAAAAAATACAGAAAAGATAAGTCATACATTGTAGGGAGGAGGGAAGATGAAGAGTAAACTTCACTAGGCTGTATGATTCTTCATTTAAAATGCAATCATTTACCAGGATTCAGAGCTGGTTAAGAAATACTTGAAATTTAACAACAATTAAAACTCAACAGGAAGTCATGAAGCCATCGATAGGGACTTGTCATGCCTTTTTTGCTACACATTAAAGTTACACCAAAAATTAAATGTGTTCCCCTAACTTTATAACTAGTAAAAATTTCATTTATGAAACTCAAATCAAATTTTGAGGATGAGGAGAAATAGAAAATCAAGCCATGTTTTAGGGTTAATACCCATATTGATAAGAAGCTAACTATAAATTTTCAGTACCTCTAAGTAGCAGCTAATAGTTCTGTCTTCTGAGATAACTTACATATGCTATTATGACACCTATAATAGTTTTCATGACAACATTCTGAAATAAAATCTAACTATTTTCACATCACACTCAGACCTATTTCCTCAGGAAAACAATGCAGTCACAGACTTGCTGAAGTGCCAGCAATTATGCTCAATCACAAAATGGCAGTGACCTCTGCTGGGAAATCTGTGAATCACACCCTAAAAACAAGACTGACTCATTTCTGAGTATTTTAAAATAAAAATACCACAAAACAGCTCAAATATTTAGGCTTATCACAGCCTTCTCAACCTGGTTTTACAAAACAGTTGAAAAGTTTAGGCTCTCAGTAGGTTTTGACTTGAAAATCAGTTATAAACTGAGTCCAACCATTCACAAACATCTTTTTCTTTGTATTTATATGATTCACAGTTCTCCCGCTAGGGAACATAAATTTCATAATTCTTAGAAAAGAAATATAAAATATGAAATGTGGCTATGCAAGATTATTTCAAATATTGTTTTCTGGGTAAGGTCCCTATGCCTTTAGCATAATATTTAAATTTTTCTCTGGTTTCAAATTCATTCTAATCTACAAAACAAGATATAATTAGTGGATCAAAGACGGCAGTGAAGTAGGTGGAAGCTAAACTCATCTACTCCCAGGATCAAACTGGAATCAGAACTAAATTATAGAACAATCATCCTGAATAACCAACTGAAGACTAGCTGAAGAGAAGTCTTATAACCGGGGATTCATAGAAGAAGCCAGGTCAAGGTTGGTAGGGTGGAGATGTGAAAAAGGCTGGCCCCACTCCTAAGGACAGTGGCTGTGGATCAAGGGGGATCTCTCAGCAGCAAAGTTTCCTCCTGAGAAGTGTGGGGTCTAAACCCCAAGCTGCAAGAACCAGAGCCAGAAAGAGGTGCCCACAAAATATCTGGCTGTGAAAAACAGCAGAGTTTCTGTCTGCCAGGGAAGCAGGTGTCTGCTAAGATACAGGCACCCTCTTAAAGGGACAATGCACAAAATTTCATTCACAGCCACTTACTCTGGACGCTGGCAAAGGGAGAGCAGAGAAGACTAAAGCCACATGAGAAGAGTTTGGGTTTGTGGCTCTGGGGAGGGAACTGAAGGAACAGCCACCAGGATCCCTGTCCCAAGTCAGTCTCTTATACCACAGATGCCATCTTTCTAGGGTGGGGCACTCCCTCCACATGGCAGCAGCCTGGGGGAAAGCAATAGCCCCACCTGTGGACTCCGTCTTGCCCCACCCTGTGGAGTTTATTGCTGAGGAGTACAGCTAGAGGCTTTTTCAGTGACTGAGTGTAAGAGGCAGTTGCAGGTGGAGGAGGCAGAGGCAGATCTCAGGGTGCATTGGGACTTTAGCTGACCTAACCCCAGGCCCAGTGCTGGGAAAAGCTGGCATTGGTGTGCAGCTTCATCCTTCTTGCATGAACCCAGGCCCAGCAGAGGTTACGACAAACTTTAGACAGCTTGTAGCTCCAAACAGGTTGCCCAGGGTCATTCATAGTCAGTATCTTTCATTGGCATGCACCAGATCCCTCCTAAAAGGCCCTGAACCAACACACCCAGTGGTCAGCTCCAGACAACATCAGAGCAGGATGCAATAAGCTTCACAAGCAACATATCCTAAGGGATATCGCGGCAGGCGCCAGACCCTGCTGAGGTGAATTCCACTTCATGTGGTCAGCAGATGCACAGCAGCTTGTACACTTGGGATCAGAGTGGATCCTCACAGTAGGCCAGCCTGAGGGTCAATCCCACGCACAAACAGGACAATAGCAATCAAGACCCAATTATTACAGGAGGGACACATAACCCATGTACATGAAGGACATTCCTGGAGCACCCATCTCAGGTGATCAAGGAAACTGCACCACAAGACACCTCCTACAAGAGGAAACTTCAAAAAGACTGGGAGTCCTATCAGATCTATCTAATACATAGAAACAAACACAAAGAGGCAGCCAAAATGGGGATACAAGAAACAGGCTTCAAATGAAAGAACAAGGGAACAAGAGAACACTCCAGGAAAAAAAAAAATTGAAATAGAGGAAAGTAATTTATCAGATATAGTTTAAACTAACAGTAATAAGGATGCTCACCAGCATGAAAAAGGGCATAAAAATGATAAAAAAAGAACCAGTCAGAAATGAATAAATATCTGAAATGAAGTATACACTGGTAGAAATAAACAGCAGGTTGAATAAAGCAGAGGATTGAATCAGTGATTTGGAAGACAGTATAGAAAACTAACACCCATTCAGTGCAGCAAAAAAAAAAAAAAATTAAAAACGAGGATAGTTTAAGGGATCTTTGGCACAACATGAAGCATAACGACATCCACACCATAGGGGTACCAGAAGGAGAAGAGAGAGTGCAAGGGATTGAGAATCTATTTGAAGAAATAACAACCAAAAATTTCCATAATCTTGGGGAAAGAAAAAGACACTCAAGTCCAAGAAGCACGGAGAGTCCCAAACAAGATGAACACAAACAGGCCCACACCAAGATAACTGATAATTAAAATTGCAAAGGTTAAAGACAAAGAGAGAATCTTAAAAGCTACAAGAGAAAGACAGTAAACTACAAGGGAGCTCCCATATGATTGTCAGCTGATTTCTCAAAAGAAACAATTCAGGCCAGAAACAGTCAAAGTGATGAAAAGCGACTACCTACAACCAAGACTACTTTATCTAGTAAAGCTATCATTTAAAATAAAAGGAGAAATGAAGAGCTTACCAGACTAGAAAAAGATAGAAAAGTTTGCTACCACTAAGCCAGTATTAGAATAAATATTACAGGGACTGGAAGAAGAAATAATAAAAAGGGAGGGAGGAAGGAAGGAAGGCTGGCTGGAAGGAAGGAAGGAAGGAAGGAAGGAAGGAAGGAAGGAAGGAAGGAAGGAAGGAGAAAACAGAGAAACATAATTAAAAGAATTACATGGCAGTAAATACCTACTTATTAATAATCACATTAAATGTAAATGGCTTAAATGCTCCAATTAAAAGACATAGGGTAGCGGAATAGATAAGAAAGCAAGATCCATATACGCACTGTCTATAAGAGACTCGCCTCAGAATGAAAGATACACACAGACTAAAAGTAAAGAGATGGAAAAAAATATTTCATGCATGGAAAGGAAAAAAAAGATAGGGTAGCAATACTTATACCTGATAGACTAGACTTTAAAACAAAGGCTACATAGTAAGAGACAAAGAAGGACACTATATAATGATAAAGGGAGCAGTCCAACAAAAGGACATAACTCTTGTAAATACTTATGAACCCAACCTTCCAGCATCTAAATATGTAAAATAAACCTTAAAGGACATTAAAAAAGAGAATGACAGTAATATAGCTATAGTAGGGGATTTTAACACCCCATCGACACCAACAGATAGATCTTCCACAGAAAATCAACAAGAAAATGGTGGCATTAAATGACATACTCGATCAGATGAATTTAATTGGTATCTTCACAGCATTTCACCCCAAAGCAACAAAATATACTGTACATTCTTTTCAAGTGCACATGGAATATTTTGTAGGATGGACCACATGCTAGGACACAAATCTCAATTAAGTTAAGACTACAATCATATCAAGCATCTCCTCTGACCATAATGGTATGAAACTAGAATCAGCAACAAGAAAAAAAAATGAAAAGCACACAAAACCATGGAAGCTAAATAACATGTTACTAAATAATTAATGGGTTAACAATGAGATCAAGGAAGAACTCAAAAGATACCTTAAAACAAATGAAAATAAAAACACAACAACCCAATATCTGTGGGACACAGTGAAAGCAGTCCTAAGAGGGAAATGCATTGTATTACAAACCTATCTCAAGAAACAAGAAGAATCTAAAATAAGCAATTTAACTTTACACTTAAAAGAAACTTGAAAAAACAATAAACAAAGCCCAAAGTAAATAGAAAGAAAGAAATGGTAAAGATCAGAACAGATATAAACAGAATAGAGTCTAAAAAACAATACAAAAGATCAATGAAACCAAGAACTGGTTTTAAGAAAACATAAACAAGATTGACAAACTTTTAACCAGACTCATCAAGAAAAAAAGAGACAACACAAATAAAATCAGAAATTAAAAAGGAGAACTAATAACTGACACCAAAGAAATACAAAGGATTGGAAAAAAATATTATGAACAACTATATGCCAACAAACTGGACAACTGGGATGAAATGGATACATTTCTAGAAACATACCATTTTTCAAAACTGAATCAGGAAGAACTAGAGAATCTAAATACACAGATTACAATTAGTGAAACTGAACCAGTAATCAAAAACTCCAAAAAAAAACAAGAGTCCTAGCCTGGGTGGCTTCACAGGTAAATTTTACCAACATTCAAAGAAAAACTAACACCTATCATTCTCAAACTACTCCAAAAATTCAAGAAGATGAAAGACTCTTAATCTAATTTTATGAAGCCAGCATTATCCTAATTCCAAAACCAGATAAAAACATTATAAAAAAAAAAAAAGTACAGGTCAATATCTGATAAACATAGATGCTAAAATCCCCAACAAAATATTAGCAAACTAAATCCAGAAATATATTAAAAATATCATATGCCATGATCAAGTGGAATTTATTCCAGAGATGCAAGGTTGGTACAATATCCACAAATCAATAGTCATGATATGCCACAGAAACAAAACGAGGATAAAAACCCACATGATCATATCAAAAGATGCAGAAAAAGCATTTCATAAAATCTAGTGCCCATTTATGATCAGAACTCTCAGCAACATTAAGAATAGAAGAAAATACCTCAATATAAATAAAGAACATATATGGCAAACCCACAGCCAAAATCATATTAAAAGAGCAAAAACTACAGGCATTCCCCTTAATATCACGCACAAGATGGGTATATCCACTTTCACCTCTCTTATTCAACACAGTACTGGAAGTCAAGGGAAAGTTATCATACAAGAAACAGAAATAAAAGACATTCAAACTGGAAAGAAATAAAACTGTCATTATTTGCAGATGACATGATACAGTATATAGAGAACTCTAAAAATTCCATGAGAAAAAGACCACTAAAACTAAAAAATGAATTCAGTGAAGTAGTAAGACACAAAATAAATACCCAGAAAGCAGTTCCATATGCTAATAATGACCTCTCAGGAAGGAAACTAAGAAAACAAATTCATTCACAATTGCATCGAGAAGAAAAGAATATCTCAAAATAAGTTTAACCAATTATGTAAAAGACTTGTACTAGGAAAATTATAAGACACTAAAGAATGAAATTGAAAATCAAATAAATGGAAGCATATACCTTCTTCATGGAAAGGAAGAATTAACATCATTAAAATGTCCGTACTTCCCAAAGCAATCTATAGATCCAACACAATTCCTCTCAAGATATCACTGGTGTACTTCACAGAACTAAAACAAATATTCAAAAAATTTATAGGAAACAACAAAAGACCCCAAATAGCCATAGCAATCTTGAGAAAGAAGAACAAAGTTGGAAGAATCATGCTACCTGATATTAAACTATACTACAAGGCCAGAGTAATCAAAATAGCATGGTACTGGCATAAAAACAGACATATAGATCAGTGGAACAAATAAGAGTCCAAAAATAAACCACCTTTATAATAAATTAATATTCAACAGAGGAGGCAACAATATAAAACGGGGTAAAGATAGACTCTTCAATAAAAAAAGGTGCTGGGAAGATTGGACAGATACAAGAAGAAGAAGAAAATGAAACTAGAACACCTCCTTACGCCACACACAAGAATAAATTCAAAATGGATCAAAGACTTAAATGTTGGATTCAAAACTATAAAAATCATGGAAGAAAACATAGGCAGTAAAATCTCAGACATCTCTCATAGAAATATTTTTTCTGATACATCCTAAGTAAGGGAAACAAAGGAAAAAATAAACAAATAGGACAACATCAAACTAAAGTTTTTAGACAGCAAAAGAAACCAACAACAAAATAAAGACAACCCACTATATGCTAGAACAACACAATGATACACCTGATTAGGGGTTAATACCCAAAATTTATAAAAAACTTGTAAAACTCAACATCAAAAACCACCACCCAATTAAAAATTAGGCAAAGGATAGACATTTCTCAAAAGAGAGCATAAAGATGGCCAATAGACATATGAAAAGATGCTCATCGTCACTAATCATCAGAAAAATGCAAATTAAAACCACAATAAGATATCACCTCACACCTATCAGAATGGCTATCACCAATAAGTAAACAAATGTTGGCAAGGATATGGAGAAAGGCGAACCCTTTTCCAGTGTTGGTAGGAATACAATTGGTGCAGCTACTGTGGAAAGCAGTATGGAGTTACCTCAAAAAATTAAAAATGAAACTGCCTGTGGCCCAGCAATTTCACACCTGGAAACTTAACCAAAGAAACCTGAAACACTAATTTGAAAAAAATATATGCACCCCTATATTCATTGCAGCCTTATTTACAATTACCAAGATACGGAAGTAGCCCAAGTGCCCATCAACAGATGAGTGGATAAAAAAGCTGTGGTGCATTTACACAATGGAATACTCCTCAACTGTAAAAATGAAGAAACTTTTACCCTTTGTGACAGTATGAATGGATCTGGAGAACATTATGCTAAGTGAAATAAGCAACTGAGAGAAAGATAAATACCATACGAATTCACTCATATGTTGAATCTAACGTACGAAATGAACTAACAAGCAAAATAGTGACTGACTCAGAGAGAGCGAGCAGGCTGACAGCTGCAGGGGGCAGTGGGGCCGAATGGAGGATGTGGAGGGATTGAGCAAAACAAGAAAAAAAAAAGGGAAAAACTCATGGACACAGACTACAATGTGGTGACTGCTAGGGGGAGGTAGGATAAATGGTGATGAAAGGAGACTTGACTTGGATAGGTGAGCACACAATACAATGTAAAGATGATGTGTTGTAGAATTGTACATCTGAAACCTGTAATACTGTTAACCACTGTCACCCCAATAAATTTAATTTTAAAGAAGACATAATTAGGCTTGAAAGTGGTTAAATATATGATACAAAACCCCTTCTTGAAGAAGTGTGCATGGGAAAATACAAAATATATTATGACCACCACTCTTTTTAATACATGTAGGAACATAAAAGAAGAAATATAATACATGTTTTAAAACAGTAACTTTCAACCTTTTTCATCTCATGGAACACATAAACTAATTACTAAAATTCTCTGGCACAACAAAACATATATTTTGTCAGTCTAACAAAAAACAGATATAATTTTGATTCATACACATTGGATAACTATTGTTGTGTGGGCTGTTGTCATTTTTTTATTTGACAATACTAAATAGGTACTGCATGTTCTAAAAATGACTGTGGCACACTGGTTGAAAATCATTATCTTTTTAAAATATATTTTATTGATTATGCTGTTATAGCAGACTCGGTTTTTCCCCCTTTGCTCCCCTCTGCCCAGTAACCCCTTTCCCTCCAGCAATCCTACCCCACCTTAGTTCATGGTCATGCATATAAGTTCTTGGGCTTCACCCTTTCCTATATTATTCTTAACTTCCCCCTGTTTATTTTGTACCAATTATGCTTCTTAATCTCTGCACCATTTAGCTCTTCCCCCTCCCAGCTGATAATCTTCCAAATGATTCACATACCTATGATTCTGTTCCTATTCTGGTTTGCTTAGTTGGATTTTGTTTTTATTTTTTAGATTCAGTTGTTGATAGTTGTGAGTTTGTTGGAATTTTAATGTTCATAGTTTTGATCTTCTTTTTCTTGAGTAAGTCCCTTTGACATTTCATATAATAATGGCTTGGTGATGATAAGCTCCTTTAGCTTTACCTTGTCTGGGAAGCACTTTATCTGCCATTCCATTCTAAATGATAGCTTTGCTGGATAGAGTAATCTTGATTGTAAGTCTTTGCTTTTCATCACCTTGAATACTTGTTGCCAGTCTCTTCTTGCCTGCGAAGTTTCTTTTGAGAAATCAGCTGATAGTCTTATAGGCATTGCTTTGTAAGTAACTCTGCTTTTTCTCTTGCTGCTTTTAAGATTCTCTTGTTGTCTTTAACCTTTGGCATTTTAATTATGATGTGTCTTGGTGTATTCCTCTTTGGGTCTAGCTTGTTTGGGACTCTCTGTGCTTCCTGGACTTGTACGTCTATTTCCTTCGCCAAATTCAGGGAGTTTTCCTTCATTATTTTCTCACATAAGTTTTCAATTTCTTGCTCTTCCTCTTCTCCTTCTGGCACCTCTATGGTTTGGATGTTGGTAGGTTTAAAGTTGTCCCAGAAGTCCCTTAGCCTCTCCTCATTTTTTTCAATTCTTATTTCCTCATTCTGTACTGGTTGACTGTTTTTTTTCTTCCTTATGTTCCAAATCATTGATTTGAACCCTGGTTTCCTTCCCTTCACTATTGGTTTTGTGTGAATTTTCATTCGTTTCATTTAGCATAGCCTTCATTTCTTCCCTTATGCGTTTGCCATACTTAAGCATATTTGTCAAGCCTGAGAGCATCTTTATCACCAGTGTTTGGAACTGTTCATCTGTTAGGTTGACTATCTCCTCATTTATTAGGTTGGCTATCTTCTCATCACTTAGTTTTCCCACTAGAACCTTGATCCATTTCCCCTTTTGGGCCATACTTCTCTGTCTCCTCATCTTGACAGGCTCCTGTGTTTGTCTGCCCCTGTTACGTTGTAAGGGACAGAGCCTTAGGTATTCGTCAGTATGGGCGACCCACAACGTCAGTATGTATGTTGTGGCACTGTGTGGGGGGGAGGGGTCCAAGAGGGAACAATGATGCCTGCTCAGCACTCGCCCCTTTTGCAGGCACTTCTCCCACTTCGTATGGGACTGGCACCCCTCTAGCTGTGGCCCTCGCCATCGTTCCCAGAGTGGGTGGGTCTGCGGACGTTCTAGGACCGTGGGAGCCCTTTAAATAAGTGGACTCTGCTGAGAGAATGGCAATTTCTTCCTCCACCCCACACCCCACCAGTTTGCACAGTCAAAAGCAATGAGGCTTTATTTTCCCCGGTGCTGGGACCATAAGCTGCGCAGGCTGGTCTGGTCCTGGGAGCATTCCCCAGGTGTCCCTCCTGACTTTTTATAACATGTGACTGCGCTTTCCACTGGCCTACTGCTGCCACCAGTCCTTCCACCACCACACCGCATCCTCTCCGTCCCGGCTCCGCCCCTCCTACCTGTCTGGATGAGTATTTCTTCTTTATATTTTTGTTTGTTGGACTTCCATGCAGCTCGATTTTCTGGAACTTCTGGTTATCTCTAGTTTTGAGGTAGTTGTATTCCTTCTTAGTTGTGGAGGAAGATGCAGTGTGTCTGTCTAGGCCTCCATCTTGGCCAGAAGTCGAAAATCATTATTTTAAACAAACCAGACTGAAGTAGCCCCTGGAGCACATCTCCTCATCAGCATGGGGAGAGTGCAAAATGCAGAGTGAGAATCAGCTCTCCACTTCTCCTTAGCAAGACAGTGACCTGAATCCTCCATTTCCTCAACTGTATAGCAGGGGAAACAGCAGTGACCGAGCAGGTTGTTAAGAGAGTCCATCAAGCACATATCACAAATTCAATAAACACTAGACTTATATGAACACACACATAGTGAGGGAAGACACACAACAGACCTTCCTTCTACTTCCCTCCAAAAAACCTTCCAAGGTTCTATGTTAAGGGTAGAATAAGCCCAGCCTCTTGGATTATCATTCTCAGCCTTCCTCTTGTCCACTTTAAGAAAGAAAAAGAAGAGTTGTTGCAATTAACACAGTTGTTGCACGAGACAGTGAAGGGCCCAGCAGCACCCCTGCCCCATCCCTGGCCTGGGAGATTGCATAATTCTAGGTGCTCTCAAAAGTCCTCCACTAAAAGACATTTATAGTGAAGACAATTTGAGAACATCTATCCAAATCTTAAATGCACATGCCAGTTGATCAGCAATTCTATTGCCAGTTATATATTCTGCAAAATAAAAGATCTGTCTGGAAAAAGTTCAGCCATTGTTAACAAGAACAGTTTGCGCCACACAGCTGCAACATGGCAGTCAAGGAGAGTGGACTGGAATGCGCATGTGTGTACACTGATGGCTTCACTGCAGTAGTCAGTGGGGGCGGTAGACACCGGTGAAGTGTAGCCATCACATTCAAAATAACTGAGCAAGTAGAGAAACAAATCTGCATCAAATTTTGTGTTAAGCTTGAACATTCCTAAGCGGAAACTATTTGGATGATTCAGAAGCCACAGTTATAGGCAACCGGTGATTCGAAGCTTCACCATGACAACCCACCAGCTCATGCATCATGTCTCATGCAGTTTTTTGGCAAAACATCAAATCACCCAGGTGACTCAGCACCCCCAACAGCCCAGATTTGGCACCCTGTGAGTTCTGGCTTTTCCCAAAATGAAAATCATCTTTAAAAAAGAAGAGATTTCAGACCATCGATGAGATTCAGGATAACAGCAGCTGATAGCGACTGGGAAAACCGTGCGAGATCCCAAGGTGCCTCCTTTTAAGGGGACTGAGACGTCATTGTCCTATGCACAATGTTTCTTTTATCTTCTTCAACAAATGTCTCTATTTTTCATATTCCATGGCTGGCTACCTCCTGGAAAATCCCCGTATAGTTACACAAGTTCAATGCAGTATTGATTTTTATGGAAAAGAACAAGGAAGACAAACTGCAGAGGCAGAAACCATGATGTATGAATAAACATGGAATACTCTGCAATCATTAAAAAGAACACAGCAGATATAATGTGCTCATCAAAAAAGAGACCCGGATTACATATTAAAATTTTTAATATGAGTCATGATTAATGCCGGGAAATGACACTGGGATGGAGAGGGTAACATACTTCTATATTTTCCCTCACCTCCTGTGATAGTATGACTTCCTCACCATAAGCACACTATACTTTATAATTAAACAACTACAAAATTGAACTCTTTCTGCGCTAAACCCATATCTGAAGCCAACAAGGAAACCACAGAGGACAAAGCTGCAAAGCAATGATGTTAGCAGGCTGTCTTCAGCCTGCCAGCACTTGTAACCAGAAAGGACCCTGGACAGGCTGTCTGGGACTAAGGCTGGGGCAGTTCTTTGCCTCTGCAGCAGGAAGGCACGGTCTTCCCTGGGCTAACTTCTCAACAGGAGGAATCTAAGAGTATTTGAGTTCTACATTCCAGTCCAATCCTTCATTTAACATGCACTACGTAAGTCTCAGGGTCTCTGGGCTCTCCTTAGAGCATCATGTCCTGGAGACACTGGATGTGCACAGGAAAACAGAGGACAAAGGCACAGCAGCACCATTCGTAACACCTCCCTGCCCGTCCTCTCCCTCCCACAACCCTGGTTCCAAGGTCCCTGTATACTCATGGATGCATGGCTGTGATCGGTGCTGGGCAAGCCTGGACACAACTCCTCACCTCTGAGCCTGTCCCCTCGTCTATGAAACAGGGCAATGCCTCACTTGCTGAGAGGCAGGTGGCACCTGGGAACGGCTCAACAGGTAATCACTGAACCTTAATCTTGTCCTGTGTAACATTAAGTGTATGTGCATGGTGTGTTATAGGAGGGAAAAGGAGAGCAAGATGTGCTGGTCAAGTGCTTACGGTACACAGAGAAGCACTGAGGTCCTACCTACCAGCTGGGCAGACACCTCCAGGAGCAAGAGTGTCCTTGGCTGTCAAGCATATATAAGAACTTTGTCACATGGCTGTGAAAAGATTAAGTGGTACTGCATATGGTTCCATACAAATAGCAAATACCAATTGTTTCCTGAAGAGCAGTGCCAGACCCCTGTGCCTAGGCCCTTGCACATACCCACAGGGTCCCAGGCCCTCCCGCCCCCTCAGACCCTGGCACCAATTCTGTATCCTGCCCCTTTCTCTCCACCCACCCTTCCAGTTACCATGTAAACACATTTAGCTACCACCAATCTTCCCAAAAATGCTTTGTTTTCCACTCCCTCCCCCAAACCGCCCTGGATCCTCTTCCCTCTTTAGCTTCAAACGTATCCAGCCAAATTCTACTCTGTCATCTCAAATGCCTCACCTGCCACTCCCTCTATACGCCTCCCACACGGCTTGTCCCCCAAGGAGCTGAGAACCCGGCTCTCCACAGGCCCTGCATTCTCATGCTGCCCAGCCCAGGTGCCCACCCTCAGGGGCCGGCCGTGAATGCTAGAGGTCCTCAGCCCCTCACACCCCCTACACTCCCTAGACAATAGCTTCTGCTCCTCAATCACACCCAAGGTCATTTCTGCAGCCTAGATCTCTCCTCTGAGCCCCAAATCTGATGACTTGCTCAATACAGCAACTTGCATGCCCCACAGCACATCCACTCCATGTGTCTACAACTGCCCTGTGATAACCTTCCTGTGCTGCACCAGCCAGAAACCCTGAAGCCAGCAAGGCTAAGGCCTTCTCTCCCACACCCCCCAGGAGTTGTTCACCAAGACCTCTCAGTCCACCTCCTAAATGACATCACTTTCAAATCTGCTCTCTTCCCTCTCCATGGCCAGTTACAGTGACCCTCTTCTCACTCTTAGATGCAAGAGCCTCTTCACTGGCTTTATGAGCTGCAAGGGAGCCACATTATCTATTAAAACACACATCAGGTCACTCCCTAATGAAATCTTCAAGGGCTTCCTGTGTGCTCTTGTAATTGATCCAGAAACCTTAATGAGCCTAGAATGGCCTTTGCTGAAATGTGTTCCCATCAGAGAAAAGAGACTTGATCAGCCTATCTGAAACAGCACGCCACACCTCTGGTCACTCTGTACCTACCCTGTTTATCCATATTGTCCACATTTATCCTCTCCTGACATGCTGTTATGTCTATTTCAGTAACTGCCCACTGTCTACCTCTATAATATAAAGATCACAAGCACACAAACTTGGCTTTTTTCACTGAGCCTAGAATGGTGCTGAGCAAAGCAGTGACTCAGATGTCTGCTGCATGGATGGATAGCCCCACCCGCCACCATCACTGCCTCACCATGAACCTCCAACTCTGCTGGTCCCTAGCCCCAGTAGGAGGACAGAACCCACCTCCCATCTTCCCTTAGCCACCTCCCTCTCCGGGCTTCCCTCCCCTTGTTCTTCACCGGGCAACTACTTCCCATTTCTTTGGTTTAAAAGTAGCCATCTTGGGGGCAGCTTTGCTGACAAGCCAAGGTGAGGTCAAGTGTATCCAATATTACATGTCCTAACTGTACAGCTTCAGAGCCACATCGGTGACATTCAGCTGTGCGATGGTCTCACTGTGGTTCCATTATGGCAGGGGTTATGTGTGTCTTTTATATTGACTGGGGTTCACCTGTTGTCCCCTCCACACACAGTTCATATACAGTAAGAGCTCAGGGCAAGTGAGCAAGAAAAAGAAATAAAAGACACCCAAAAGAAAAAGGAAAAAGTAAGACTGTCTATTTGAGGTAACGTGATACTCACTATATACAGAAAACCCTAAAGACTTCACTTAAAAAAAAAAAAAAAAACAGCAATAATAAACAAATTAGTAAAGCTGCAGAATATAAAATCAATACACAAAAATGAGTTTCATTTCTATACATTAACAGCAAGCTATCTAAAAATAAAATAATCCAATTTACAATAGCATCAAAAATCAAAAACAATAAATTTAATCAAAGAGGTGAAAGATCTGTACACTAAAAACTCTTAAGACAGTGATAACAGAAATCAAAGAAAGAAATTACTAATAAATTGGAAGAATACTAATAAAATGTCCATACCACCCAAAGCTTTCAATGCAATTCTTATCAAAATCCCAACAGCATCTTTCACAGAAGTAGAAGAAACAATCTTAAAATGCATTTGGACCTACAAAGACCCTGAATAGCCACAGCAATCTGAGACATAAAAATAAAGCTAGAGGCATCACACGTCTTGTTATCAAACTACCCTAAAAAACTATAGCATTCAAAACAGTATGGTACCTGCATAAAAACAGACACAAAGCCCTGGCTGGTGTTTATTGAGTGCTGACCTGCGAACCAAAGGGTCGCCAGTTGATTCCAAGTCAGGGCACAGGTCCCCAGTTGCGGGTGCGTGAGAGGTAACCACACACTGATGTTTCTCTCCCTCTCTTTCTTCCTCCCTTCCTCTCTCTCTAAAAATAAAATCTTTTTTTAAAAAGACATAAAAACTAATGAAACAGAATCAAGAGTTCAGAAATATGATAAATCCTCATATACATACATAGACAAACTAATATTTGACAAAGGAGCCAAGAATACACAATGAATAATAGCCCCTTAAATAAATGGCACTGGGAAAACAGATAGTCACATGCAAAAGAATGAAACTGGACTCCTATCTTACACCACTCACAAAAATTAACTCAAAATAAAATACCTGAAATGTAAGACTTGAAACCATAAAACTACTGTAAGAAAACATAGGGAAAATCTTCTTGACATGGGTCCTCGCAATGATTTTCTTCTTCTTTTGACATCACAAGCAACAAAATAAAAATAACAAGTGGACTACATCAAATTAAAGTTTCCACAGAGCAAAAGAAACAATCAACAAAAAGAAAAGGCAATGTACAGAAAGAATAAGGTGCCTGCAAACCATATTGTAAGGACAGAGCTGCTCAGAAGACCATAAAGACGCAGCGAGCTTAAAGTTAAAGGATTTATTTGGGGAAAATTAGCAGGCAGGGAGGGCAGCAAGAGGGGAGATCTGACATGAGTGGTCAGGACTCCAAGCTTTTAGGGGAGAGGGGGACTGCTTTTATAAGGGGGGAGAAATGGGGATTTTTGCAGCCGTTTTTGCCACCTAGCAATTGCGAGTACAGCTGTTTTGCCACCTAGCAGCTGTGGGTGTGACAAGTTGATCAATACAGGACGTGGTTTCAGTCTTGAGACATCCTGTCACCTCGAAGGCAGTTGCGGGCAGGGTGAGGGGGTCTCACAGGCCGCCTGCAAGCAGGGTGGCACACTATGGGGTTTGGGGCTGTCACATATATCTGATAAGAGGTTAATATCCAAAACATACAAGGAATTCATACAAGTCAATAATAAAAAATAACAAATAATATGACAAGAAAATGGGCAAAGCACAAGAACAGACATTTTTCCAAAGACATGCAATGACAACAGGTACATAAAAAGGTGCTCAACATCACTAATTATCAGGGAAATGCACACCAAAACGACAATGAAATGTCGCCTCATACCTGCTCATTAAAGAGAAAAGATAAAAATGCTGGTGCAGATGTGGAAAAGGAGAAGCCTTGTGCACTATTTGTGGGAATATAAATTGGTACAACCACTATGGAAAAAAAAGAGTATGGACGTTCCTCAAGAAATTAAAACTAAAACTACCATGTTATCCAGCAATTCTAATTCCAGGTGTATCTCCGAAGATACAGAAACAACCTAAATGCCTGTCAATGGATAAAGAAAATATGATACACACACACACACACACACACACACGAATATTATTCAACCATGAAAAGGAAATCCTGCTGTTTGCAGAAACATGAACCTTGAGGGCATTCTGCTAAATAAGTCTGACAGAGAAAGACAAATAGGATCTCAGTTAAATGTAAAATCTACAAAAGCAGAACAAACAGAGTTGATTGATGATTGTAGAGGCTGATAAGTGCATGGCAATGGATGAAAGAATAAAAATCTCCAGTTATAGGATGAATAACTTCCTGGGGTGCTATGTACAGTATGGTGACTACAGTTAACAATACTACATTGTATACTTAAAATCTACTGAGTGAGTAGATCTTAAATGTTTTCACCACACACACAATAAAAGGTAATTCTGTGAGGTGGGGAATGTGTTAAATAACCTTTTTGTGGTAATCATTACATAATATATGTTTATCAAAGCATTATGTTGTACACCTTAGACTTACAAAATGTTTTACATTAATTATATGTCAGTAAAGCTGTTGGGGGACCGAGAGCTTAAAGAACATCTGTACAGTGAGTAAATAAAGCATTCTATGTAATTTATAGTAAACACAGTCTAAATAAATAAGCGGGCACAAATGGCTTCTCTAATTCTGTTTGTACTTTGACATTTATAAATATAGTATCACTAGAAAGTCCTTAATTCAGGGCTCCATATTTAAAAATAACATCATTTTTCATGTAAATCTAAAACATAATTACAGAACATATCAAAGTGATAGAGTCCATGAAGGGAAGTTGTGTGTGTGTGTGTGTGTGTGTTTCATAAGTTTTATTTCATTCACTGCCTGCATAGTATTTTTTAGGCAACAAAACACTGCAAAGCTGTCCACGCTGACTGTTTACTGAACTCTGAAACAAACAGTATTTCAAACCATTTCCTTATGCCTTTTGGGGCTTCCAGAGTCAAGCCTGCCAGCTACACATCCCAATGCCTAACACTGCAGCCCAGAGGACACATCTGCCCTGCATGTGGAAACCCATAAAACATGGAAGAACTCAAAGGACACAAGTCTTTACCCAGCTCAGTGGGTGTTTGCCAAGCTTAATATTTTAAAACCGCTTCATACAAGTAGCAGCTAAGTCCCAAGGGCCCAGCTCAGCACTCCAACAGTTTTCTGACTGCTGTGATATGAGTACAGGATTATTTTCTGGTGCCATGGTGCAGCTGGCACTGGCTGACATGGCCAAAGGCAGCTGAAGAGAGGAATGATCTTCAACGTTCTAGACACACTAAGTGTTTCACATACCACTAATGTACATGGAATCCTGGGATTCTTCCTGGCAGCTTATTTCAAGAATAAATCTACAGTATAAGGATAACAGATGTGCTCCTTGACAATCTGACTCCAGTTTCTGGAGGATGTCATTTAGGGAGTATGGGAACAGCTATGTAGTCTTTGCATGTGGCCACATTAAACCCTCCCTGGCTGACAAGGATCAGACCTTCATTTAGCACATGTAGTTCAGCTGGTGCAACAGCATTCTCAGGGACAAGGAAACAGAAGTTCAATTTCTTACATAGTTTATGAATTTTAAGAAATGATTTGTTGAGTAAGGGTAAAAAATACATTTTTTAAAATGCATAAAATCAAGACTGTATATTACACAAAGTTTTCTTGTGGTGCTGGAATACTCACCTAATTTTCTAAGAGAGGTGTCAGATAAGCAGACAGTAAGGTTTAAATTAAATTAAATTGAATGAAGAACTAAGATAATGGGATTCTAAAGTTAACACTGCCAACAGAAGAAGCTAAAAATTTTTTGTAAACGTGGTTGCTGAGACACTAAGAAACCTAGTTTTAAAAGAGTAGAGATAGTAGCCCTGGCAGTGAGCCTGCTTGGCCTCTGGGATTCTGTCCCTGGAGCCTGGAGCTGTCCAACCCGTCATATCACCACACCTCCCTCCTCTCAGGGGGAGCAGAGACATACGCAGCTCTGCAAACACACCAGTTTCCTCTGCAAGGGACTCAGGGTGGGGGACAGCAGGATCAAGACAACCAATTGAAGACCCATGTTCCCAGAGGGCCTAAAGCCAAGGGGTCATGATCCCAGCATTGTCCTGGAGCTCAGGCCTCAAACAGCCCTGTGGCCTCTGCCAGATGGCTTTAAACTTGATCTAGACGCAGGGGGCATTGGGGGAAAGGGGAGGGGATTGTGCGTGGGGGGGAGGGGCAGAGCTGGCAGGCAAGGCAGCTGTGTGGCAATGTGTGTGTATGTGTGTGTGTGTGGGTGTGTTGGGGGGGAGGAGCAGAGCTGGCAGGCAAGGCAGCTGCCTTTTTTCACTGAGCATAGCCTGATTCCTGTACCCACAGTGAATACTGGATCAATGAATGAATTAAAAGCTCTAAGAACCTAGGGAAAAAGTCAAAATACAGGTAAGGAGAGGTTACCAACTGATTAAAAGATTTTTATAGCAAACTATAAAAATGTGTTATTATATTTGACAAGTTCTAATTATTTCCATTACGTAGATAATATTTTACTACTAAGAGTAAAATTTTAAGCTAAAATTGGAAACGAAAAAGAAATTCTCTTTAACTGATTAGCTCTCAGGAGAATCACTAGGGCAATACTGAACCTTGATAAAGTAAACATTATGGGAACAAGGATATAACCTCCCAAAATATAGTAACAGTGCCAAAGTACAAGTTTTTATGAAAGAGGCAAGTTAGAAATACTAAGAATGTGGATATAATCTCTAAATGCTTACAGCCAGAAAAAAAATTTTCTTTTTTCTAAATAATCATTGTAAGTTCTTGTTTTTGGATTAATACAGATAAGTGACTACAATTAGCTAAACATTTTATTTGTAAACATAATTAAGTCCAGGAGGTACATGAAATGTAGACTCTCCTCCCTCCTGAATAGTTTAGAAAATAATGTATTTTTTTATTGAAATTCTGCCCTAAAGCTTTCTCTGCTGTCCAAATAATTTCCCAGCTGCATTTCAAATCAAACACCTAAGTTTCCATCTCTTTCCCCTAGGTGTTCTTCACCATTACAACATATTTTAGTATGTTTAAATGACAGCAATGCTATAAAGTGTTGTTTCTCATTGAAAATGGTCATTAATATCACTTCACACCTCAGAGAGCATAACAGTAACTTTGCAATAAAACAAAGTGTGATCATCAAGTCCTCCTAGCACTTCATGTCAATCATGGAATAGTTTTCTTTCCTAGACACACACGGAGTTCACTTAGGAACCTTTGATGTCCCATCTCTAATTCCATAATTGTGTGTTCTTTTATAATAATTACCACCTCCCCCCAATTTCCATGCACCTCTCATCTTTGATAAAGCCTCCCACATAGGTAATTATTTTTTTAGATACATAAAAACATTTGCTTTTATTTAAGCAAAGATCTTTATTAATGCATTCTTTAACATTGATAGCTATCATTCACTTTATGAGGAAGGATAGGAGGTTAAGGTGCTCCCAATAAAACAAGGCAGTTTTTTACGCACAGAATGTCGGTTTGTCTGTACCTCACAAATCATGTTTTGAACTCATCCTTTCCTGTGAATACACTCACACTGCCCACGATGTACTGTGAGCAACAAAATGAGGGGCAGGCTCCTGGGGCAGGGCCTGTCCTCACCCACTCTGTGTCCAGCATCTGGGGGAGCACATCATAAGCATTCAATATGCATTAACCAATGAAAGGGGGAATGAATTTAATAAAGAAGGCAACTTCAAAATCTGCTGAGAAAAGCATTCACAAAGTCAGCAATCCTACCAATACAATTCCAAGAAGTTTAAGTTGTGTTGTGTTCTAAGACATAAATAGTACCAGGGCAGTAAAAATGGAAACTTTAAAGACTTCTCTTCAAACCCACAGGAGCACATATATACCTGAAAAGAAAAATCAAAAACTCTGAAAATTCCTCTTTTCCTGTGCAATCAGTGTACCAGATGAACTTGCAGCCTTAATTTCCTTATTATGCAAGCAGGCACAACATAATTTCACTTTCTGTCCTCTAATCATTATTAGTAGCTGCTAACACCTACTTGAGAGAAATCCTACAACATGACAGTTTTTGAAAATATTCAACCAAGAAGTGATAACATTCATTCAAGACATGATAAACACATTTGGAATCCTAGCTTTGCAGTGTCTGAAACTGGACGTCAAAGTGGGAGCATTTAAGAACAGCTTCAGGAGCCTAAAATAAAACCTCAAAGAATAGGGTTTAAGAGTAGGGTGCAATGAAACCCTGATGATTCATTATTCTTCTCTGTACATGTAGATACACCAATTCTAGCCAGAAACTCAATATGCAAATCACATCTCAAATATTCATGAATATATTTGTTTATAAATAGGAACGCTTTCTTCATCCTAATATTGCCATGTGGCATGCACATGGGTCTAAGAATGACACCTGATTTTTATAAACAGACTAAAACTTCACGTAATGCTATACAACCTTAAAACACATATGTGAAACCAAGATTAAAAACTCATAAAGCCAAGCTGAGCTGCAGAGTGAATGTAATAAATGCAACGTTAAGCCAGCTTCAAAAGAAATTCTTAAAAGGAACTCCAAAAACTTTCATGAATGTTTTATAGTTCATTTCTCAATATTGGTGTATTTCATCTTAAAACAAATCCAAGAGCTGTTATGAATGCTCCTCTTTTCATGTTGGTGATATTGTTAGGAGTCATTGATAAGACCAAGCGCACTTTGTAATACTGTGAAATCTAAAGAACTCTACGCAAACCTGGAAATGTATGTCCCTACAAGTGAAAGCTTTAAAGAGGGAGGCCTGGTTACCTCAGACAGCCTATCATTTAACACTTCTAGATGGGCTGAGATTCCTGTTGCCCTTTGGGGAACAGCCAAGGTAAGTTTACTATAGTCACTACAAATGCATCCTCCTTAAATGTGACTGAGTAACTGTGTATGTTAAGCCTTAAATCATCCAAATTCAACAGGTTCCTGAACTTGTAAGATTTAAAGCCACCAACAAGCCATCTCTGATGGAGGACTACACCCGTGAGCAAAGACATGTGAGCATTTGAATTTGCAATGACTTGTAAAGCCCAGAAGACAAGTGTAGTGGGAGCTGGGGGCCTGGGAAGGGGAAGAAGACTAAAGGTGAAATAAAATTTTAAGTTGCTTAAATGATCAGAAAAAGTTTCAAAAAAACTGAGTGTTTGGGTATGCTCTTAGAAATTATCTTCATGATCAATTCACTTATTAGTTAATGTAGGAGTTGTCAGCACTCAGGTCAGAAAGCACAAAAGAACACTAGAATGAAAAATAAAAAGGGTAAAAATTAGCACACTTGATCACACTCTGGAGGAACTCAACCTTACAGTGGCTGAGTAATCACAGCTGCATCCCACTGACTCGCTAAGGAGCTGTCTCCCAGTGTGAAAGGAACCAGGGAAGATAACATGCTCCTGGAAGCACTCTCACAAAAATGGGATTTTTGCTTCAAGTGGCAAAAATAGCCAAAGAATTTCCAGGTATTTTTTTGGTGGTGGTGGTCTGAGTAGAGAATGGCACACGCTCTCTTAGGATCAGAGTCTTTCTCGTATATACCGAGTGCTGACAATCCCTAAATACTCATTTCTAAAAGGGCGTATTCCCAGCTACTTCTCTGTTCAGCACACGAAAGACTGCACATAGAGAAGTAGCCTACCCAGATGTAAAGAAGGCTGACACGGGGACTCAGTGAAGTCCCACTGCCCTAGAGCCAGATGTCAGACGTAGACATATCTCCATCAGACTCTGGACGGGGCAACGTTCAGGCTGAGACCCCATCCTGACCAAGAGTCAAGTTCTCAGCCAAAGTCCAGCACAGTGACAGTCTCCAAGGTACCCTGGAGGACCCGTCTTGCTGTGGTGACTGGGTAAGTCCTTCCTCACCACATGTCCACTCCACAAAGCCTACATACTAGTTGGAATACCTCCAGTTCCTCAGGTTCTGGAACTGGCACCACACTGAGATCACCCAGGGACTTATGAAACAATGACACCAATAGCTGCATCTTCTGACTAGACACAGTGCTGAGAAGTCACTTAAAGGCAAAGCCCAGGAGGTTAACATTCATGAGCAATTTCATCTGTGTGCTTGTGGGAGACATGGGTTTTAGAAAATTTATATCATATTCACTCCTTTAGGCCCTTTTCATTTTGGATAATAGGATGTATGGATGGATGGATGGATGGATGAATATGTGGATGTTTTCTCTTTTTTTCTTTTCTTGGCAAAACAAAGTGGATTAACTGGTCATTTATTTCCTGTTCACATTTTAGATTTCAGCACTCACAGTCATCCTCCTTGCAAAATTCATAAATTCAAACTGTGAACCCTTAATTAATGGCTGGCCCCTAAAGAGAAGTTCCATGAAATAGATACATTGCTTCCTCTTGCTTAACAAATAATTCCCACTGTCCGTTGCAGTGCCTGGCCCACACCACCAGCATTTTTTCCTCGTGGTTCTCACTGCATTCCCAAGCAAGCTGGGTGCACGCTGTGTGGACACGTGCGAGACTTTAGCACATGCAGGCCACCTGGCTAGTCCGTTCCACCACTAGCATCAAGAAGCACACATCAGCATGTGACTGGTCTAGGCTGATGGCCAAGAACAAAATGATGGCCCAAGAAGATTTCATATCTTCTTTTTCTTTAATCCTGTTTCCCTAAGGGGTTTAAGGAACAAGTTTCTCTTCACTTCTTTCCAAAGCCAAACACTAGATCCAGAAAACAGGGAATGGTCCTCATCTGAGACATTCTGCTGAATAACCACCTGATGTTGAGGCCGGAGGTGGGCTCAAGAGAGAATACTAACACACCAAAATGGTTAATATCCTTCAGGTAAAGTCAACGGTATAGGTATGGAAGGATACAGTAGACAACCTGACTTGACAAAAGCCCACTGACTGCTGTGTGTTCTGTCTGTGGAATGGGCGTGTCCCACTCACCAGGCACAGAGCCTCGCAGCTCTCCGAGGGCCCAAAACTATACCAGAAGTTCCCACATACAAAAGACAGAGACAAATTCTAAGGAATGAAACATGTTCAAGTCCAAGGCTTACTGAAACCATGTCCAACAAACAGGCAAATTCTTTAGTTTTAACAAGAAGCTTATGTATGTAACAAACTGTGTAAAGACCTGGCTTATTATATAGATCTGCATTTCAAATAAAAAGTTGGAAGCTAAAGCAAATGCAATGCAGAGCCTATAGAGCGCTCTGTAAGGGCTCATTTAAACAGCAACCCTTAGAGCTCTGAAGCTGGAAGGGGGGCACAGCACGGCAAAATCCTAAAAAGATGAGTCATACATTTAAAAGAAAAAAATGAGTTAGCCTAGATCAATTTTTTTATTATGTTTTATTGATTTTGCTGTTACAGTTGTCCTAATTTCCCTTCCCTCTGCTCCCCTCCACCCGATGGCGCCCCTCCCTCCAGTTGTCCCCGCTTTTAGTCCATGCCCATTGGTTGTGCATATAGTTCTTCTCAACCTCTGTCTATTCCATTCTCTCCTACTATGCTTCTTTATTCCTGTACCATCTCCCTCCCTTCTTCCCTCTCCCCCTCCCCCCTGAACTCCCCCCAATATGTTCCCCGTACCATAATTCTTTTTCCCCTCTCACTGCCTACTTAGTTTGCCTTTGTTCCGATTCCCTAGCTTCTGTTGTTGGTTCTTGTGATGCAGTTTTCATTTTAATGTTCATAGTTTTGATCCTCAGCCTAGATCATTTTTAAGAAAGAGGAAGTTTTGAAAGGTCTTATATACTGATTAATCAGGAAAAAAATGATATATTTGACAAGGTTATAAGGATGCATTTTTAGGAGGGAACAATTATGTTATATTAAAACTAAGACAATAAATGGTAGTGGAGCCACTTAAGCAAAAAAGCCTCAGTTTCAGACACTTAAACTGAAAATATCTAATGTCTTTCTAAAGCTCTTAATTCCACTTGGTGATCTCTTAGTTGGCAGACAAATCCTACCAGCCTTTTCCCTCATACATTCCTTGATACATTTTCCTCAGTCCCCTACAGAAATATTCCATCATGTTTCAGGACTGAAAAACCCTATCTTTTCATCTTTTTCCCTGTTTTGACAAACTTTACCTTCTCTGAAAAGAAAATGCTCCCACAAAGGAACGTGAAAATATCATGTATAGCATAAGAAAATGAACAGAGGTTTGGAAGGGAGAGCAGAAGGGACTCAGACCAACAGAACATCTCTACATGAAAATGTATATGGAGGGAGGGGGTAGGTGGAGACGGAAGAGGGCATAAAGGGACAAATGATAATGGAAAGAAAAAATTTTTTTAAAAAAATTTTTTAAAGAAAGAAAATGTATATGGAGGCTGAATTTCTGACCTGGACAATCCCACAGCACCCTCAGACAGACCTCAGTGTCCACAGGGCGCCAGTCTGTGAAGGAAGACTCTGCTCCCTCTGTGACATGCTACTTGGAGAAGCAATTACAGGGCAGAAAGAAGAAAAACATTTGTGCCCATGTACACAGATATACACACCTAAATATGATGAAAGAATCCTTATAAATTGCTTCACATTAATCCAAATGTGGGAGTTAGAACAACTTACACCTTATCTTTATTAGATGCTCTTTTATTAAATTTTATAAAAATGTGAATGTGATTACCTTGCTTTACTAAGGATTATGTGAAAACAAATACATTTGGTGCCAGTAATATTGTGAAAAACAGTTCTAAGAAGCATCATAAAGATAGCTACACTACTGGCCTCTGGGAAAGGATACGCAAATACAAAAAATAACAATAATAATAGCTAACATGTATAAGGTGACATCACCTTCTAAACACTGTTTTTACCCTCACAACAACCCCCATACGATAAACAAGCAGCTTTCAACTTTTTTCATCTCATGGCACACATAAACTAATGACTAACATTCTGCAGCTCACCAAAAAATATTGTTGCAAATATGACAAAAAGGTTATAATTTTGATTTACCAAAATAATAATAATAATAGCAACAACAACAACAACAGTGGTAGTAATTATCTACACTTTTTTGTGCCATATTGACTTTTTTAACAATCAGATGCCTATACTTTTATATAAGGATTTCTGGTACCAAGAATTAGCCAATCTGATGCAATCTTTTTTTTTTTCCCCCTCTGTTTAAAGTTATTTAATGGCCACACAGTCATAAGTTCAAAACTTTGGGATTACACTGAAAGCCTTCACACTTTGTATCCCAGTGACCTGCCAGCTTCATCCCTCACTATTCATTCACACACATCTAGTCATTAACCACCATGACAGTCACATTTCTGCTTCTCCTGCCAACTCTCCTTCATATTCTTGTAACACTTATGTCCACGTTCAAATTCTATACACCCTTAGTCATTTTCTAAGGCCCAGGTCAAATGATACCTCTAGTACTGATGAACTCGTTTTTTGGTATTTTTTTCCTTTTTTTTTTTTAATGTGTTTTATTGATTATAATGTTACATTT
This sequence comes from Furipterus horrens, assembly GCF_987537825.1. Taxonomy (NCBI): domain Eukaryota; kingdom Metazoa; phylum Chordata; class Mammalia; order Chiroptera; family Furipteridae; genus Furipterus; species Furipterus horrens. Next base: position 98,093,173 of record NW_028327172.1, read on the forward strand.
GTCCCAATTTCCCTTCCCTCTTCTCCCCTCCACCCGGTGGCCCCCCTCCCTCCAGCTGTCCCCCCCTTTTAGACCATGTCCATTAGTTGTGCATATAGTTCTTCTCAACCTCTCTCTGTCTATTCCATTCCCTCCTACCATGCTCCTTAATTCCTATATCATCTCCCTCCCTCTCCCCATTCCCCCTTCCCTGTTGACCTCCCCCCAATATGTTCCCCGTATCTATAGTTCTTTTGCCAGTCTCGTTGCCTGTTTAGTTTGCCTTTGTTTCAATTCCCTAGCTTCTGTTGTTGGTTCTTGTGATGCAGTTTTCATTTTAGTGTTCATAGTTTTGATCCTCCTTTTTCTAAACCAGTCCCTTTAACATCTCATATAACAGTGGTTTAGATCTAATGAACTCTTTCAGTTTTATTTTGTCCTGGAAGCACTTTCTCTGCCCTTCTATTCTGAATGACAATTTCGCTGGATAGAGTATTCATGGTTGTAGGTTTTAGATTTTCATTACTTTGAATATTTCTTTCCAGTCCCTTCTTGCCTGCAGGGTCTCCCTTGAGAAGTCAGCTAATAGTCTAATTGGGACCCCTTTGTACATGATTCTTTTCTTCTCTCTTGCTGCTTTTAAGATTCTCTCTTTATCTTTAACTTTTGACATTTTGATTATAATGTGTCTTGGAGTGGTTCTCCCTGGGTCCAGTTTTTTTGGAATTCTCTGTGCTTCCTGGACCTGTAAGTCTATTTCCTTCCCCAAGTTTGGGAAGTTCTGCCTTATTATATTTTCACTTATTTTTCAATTTCTAGTTCATCTTCTTCTCCCTCTGGCAAACCAATGATTCTTATGTTGGGTCTTTTATAGCTGTCCCAGAGGTGTCTGATCCTCTCATCGTTTTCCTTGCTTCCCGTTTCCTCTCTCTGCACTGGTTGACTGTTTGTTCCTTCTTTGTGTTCTGGTTTGTTGATTTGAACTCTGGATTTTATTTCCTCACCATCTGTCTCGTATGTGGTTTTGCTCCTTTCAGTATGAGTGTTTTTCGCTTCTTTCTCATCTTTTTCCAGATCTTTTGTTAATTCTGTAAGCCACCTGATAACAATGGCCCTGAACTGAGCCTCTGACAGGTTTCTTATCTGTTCATCTGTCAGGTTCTTCATCTGTTGCCTGGTGAGCTGCGCCACCGGGATTTCTATAGTTGTCTGCCTCATTTTGACAGATGCATTTTGTTTTCTTGGGCCGGCTATAGGGGGCAGTGCCTGTGTACTCGTCACGACCCAGCGACCGGCGCCGATCCGCAACCTTTCTCGCCGGCGCTTTGTCGTCACTGCCCAGCGACCAGTGGCGATCCGCAACCTATTTCGCAGCCCTGTGGCACTTTGTGTGGGGGCGGGGGTCCAAGATGGATTCACACAGTTATTCCGCTAGGAGACTGGGATCCGTCCTCCTGCCCCCTGGGCCTCACTGTTCGAGGCGATGTGGTGGCTGCTTCTCCCAGCGTTGGGGTCGCGAGCCGCCGGAGTTTGACTGCAGCCGGGATTGTCCTCCCTGCCCCTGGGATTGTCCTCCCTGCCGCTGTCCCTGGTGCGACCGCAAACAGCACCGCCCACTTTCGCTCTTCCTACCTGCCCAAAGAGCGCCGCTGGTTTATAACTTCATACGTTGGGCTTCCGTGTTGTTTTATTTTCTGGAATTTCTAGTTATCTTTTGTTTTGAAGTAGTTGTATTCCTCTCTAGTTGTACAGGGAGGCCAAGCATGTCCGTCTAAGCCTCCATCTTGGCTGGAAGCCCTGATGCAATCTTATGATGCAATGTGACCAATAAGGCACAACTCTTTTATATGACCTATATATGACCTACATATTTATGGTTCAAGGGAGGGCATTCACATTGGACGGCTACTGTTCGTTGACTGTTGTCATTTTTTTTTTGACATTTCAAGGGACAAGCACCCAGTGCCCCTGACTGCATAATCAGGTATTGCACGTTTTAAAAATTCTTGTGCATGCCACTGCAATAAACAATTACCAGCATTTTACAGATGTACTGAAGGGTTGAGTAAAATGCCCAAGCTCACACAGACAATAAAAAGCCCCAAGCCACTGATCCCAAACCATTTGAACCCATACTCTGTGCTCTATAGTCCAAGATGCACTACCTGACTTTCTATGGAAAAATATCTATGACTCTCAATGGAAAGCAAATGTCCCACAGATGAAAAACAGAAATAGAGCTCCATGTTTCCATGAGAACTCCTATATTGCTAAATTACTGATATATCAAATTGCTCACAAAATCTATTTACTCCTCTTTTTTCCATTTCTCTCACACCATTCACCTTACTAGCACATGGTACTCCAAAACTCAACTCTGGCTTTCAAGATCTTCCATTTTATGGCTCTTCTCCAGCTATTCTCTAACAAAGACACTCTGCTCTTTCCTGACATGTGATGCTCATTCCCACATCCATGTTTTCCTTAGTGCTAATGTCTAAAACATTATTTTTATCCTCACCCAAGGACATGCTTATTGACTTTAGAGAGAGGAAGGGAGAAAAGAGAGGAAGAGGAACATCGGTGTGGGAAAAAGATTGATCAGCTGCCTCTTATAAACACCCCGACCAGGGACTGAACCCATAATCTAGGCTTGTACCCTGGACCAGGAATCAAACCCACAATCTTTCAGTTTATGGGACAACGTCCAACCAACTGAGCCACACCAACCAGGGCTAATGTCTAAAAACATTGTTTGGCCCTCATCTCTTCTTTCTAAAATCACAGTCTGTTCCTGACTGTTCATGCCTATATCCAATTCCCCATTCTACACATCAATTGCCTTATAATAAGAACAATAAAACTAAGTGCTTAAAAATCACCTTGTGCTCTGGGTACCAGCTCCCAGCTGCCCTGCCCGGGAAAGCGGAGCAGGTCTATGGATCTATGGATCTGTGTCAAGAATCCAGCAGTGCACTTGCAGCGAGAAGCGAGAAGAGGAGAGACAACAAGGACAGGCGGCTCAGGAACAATGGCATCCAAAGAGAAACAAGCAGTAAAAAATCTCAACATGAAAAATGCCAACCAGGAAAATGAAAAAAAGAATGAAAAGTAGCAAGATGCTAACAGAGGAGAGCTCTTGGCTCTCCCTTTGGAAGCTGTTGAATATTGTGTGCCTAGAGGAAATCGTAGGCAGTTCCGTGTTAGGCAACCCATCCTGCAGTATTGGTGGAACGGGAGTCAGAGGCTTGGAAAGCCACAGGCAAGGATGAGATAAGAGAACAGGGAAAGGATTGGGGTTGTTGATATGAGACAGCTGATGGAAAAGCTGCGAGGAAAGCAGTTGTCATAGTCTGCGGGCAGTAGCACTGACCCCCCCCACCCCCACAATGACCAACACGATGAATTCTGCCTTATGCCTTGAATCCTGATGTTTTCCCTGAAGTTAATAGGGAGACACACCTGCTTCCTAAACTTACATGTCCGTGGTGTACCTTGTGGTAAACCTTTTGGTGTTGTTTCCTGTGGGTCTCCTGTTACCAGCCTCTAGTTTGAATGTTGTGCTTTTGCCCCAGTCTGTGAGATTTTGTTAGCAGGAAAACTTTACATATTGCATGGAAAGATGCTTATTATATATTGTGAAGTAAATAAAATCGTTTTTTAAAAACATTACCTTGTATCCTTTCTTATTATGAAAACAGAAGAGCATATGACAAATGCTTTTTCTGAGCCTAACACTCCACCCAACAATTGGTGAGCTGAAGTTTGAACAATATTTGCCATTCTAACTTATTTAAGAAGACAGCCATTTTCCTTATATAATCAAGGGATTTTCTTACTTTTTAGCATGCTTATTCTGCAGTCTTATCTATGTTACACTTTAAAAAAAAAACAAAAGTGAAGTTAGCTTTTTATCAACCATTACCAACTCCTAAAAAGTGGAGTTTGAATTTACATGAATATCTCTTCTAGGGCCACCTGTTTAATTTTTTGACACTGCACTGTATTTGTCTATAGATCTTTCCAACATATTAGTTCACATTGATTCCTCTGTGCTTTTTATCTGCCTGAGCACACAGGACGGTATTGGGGAAGGCTATCATGTACAAGACAGCACTACAAAACCTGCAGAAGAGGGCAGAATGCAGAGAAGAGTATAATTAGTCTCACTTCTTAAAGCCACCAATGAAGTTACATTATGTGCTGTTTTACTAAGAGCCTTGGGAATGACAATTCAGAGAGCAGAAGTGCAGGAGAGCCAGTGGGTCCATCTTAAAACTACTGGAGACTAGGACATTTGTTATAAAAACCAAGACTTTAACAGAAATGTTAAATTCCATTAAGGCAAGCCACAAGAATTGGAAGGAACAAAGATTAAGAGTAACAAGAGAAGCAGTGAGAGAAAGCAGTAAAGAATAAGAGATACAGAGATTCCCTACGCTCCTCAAAACTGAATTCAAAAACCAAAAGTATTTTTTAGTGTAATCTTCAATGCAAGCTCAACATCAGACACCTGAGGATGGCTTGAAAACAGCCCTCTCACATAAAACTTTTTTAAAAAGACATAAATTTGAACTTGAAGAAACAAGAAAAAAAACAAGAGTATTTTCTTTAATTATCCTTCTTTGATCAAATGTACTTACCACCACTGCCCCCATATGTTAACAGAGTGGTCATAAATCCATTCTCTACTCTGTAACATGAGATTTCTCTGTGCCTCTTCTATATTTTATTTTATTTTTAACCTTTCAAAAAAAATCTGAACACATTTCAGTCCCATATTTTCATAAGGTTCCAGAAAAGTGGCCTTAATTCCAGGAAATGTTATATGATAAATATATTGTCAGTAAATATTTAAATATTGCTATTAAAAGATATAAGTATGGTACTCAAGTTTTCACCCTTTTGAAGCACTTTAGTTAAAACTTGGCACAGTTGATGAAAACTGGGGAACAAATAAAAAGGAATATGACATCTATTTTATATTGAGTGTAACAATTATAACCTCTTTTTGATAAAGATGTTCCAAAGAAGGCACAAGCACTTTCCTGTGATCACTTTAATCCCTGTCATTCAATACTAAAGTACCAATCCATCAAAATAACAAAAGGATCTGCTTATTGTTATGCTCTCAGAAAGCTCATCAGGTATTTCCAAATGCTTCCTAATGGCAATAATTAAACATCTAATAACAGCGACCAACTTGTGGCTACTGAACTTCCCTGGGTAGACTTTTCCATTGATTACATACAGGCTGGGAACTGAGAGAATTTACATCCGTCGTCAATAAAAGGTCAACAGCCAGGAGAAATCAGCCCATGGCAAGAGCTCCTTGCTGTCCTGTCTGCACTGAGGCCTTGCTAGCACTCTCCAACTGGAGAACGGATATTACATGAAAATGGCAGAGCTAAGGCATGCATGCAAGCTGGATCAGTATGTTGCAAGCAAACAGTGTTTTATTAAACATGTCAAAACTGGGGGAGAGGGTCATCACATTTTACTCTGTGAGGAATTGTGTTCTGATGCAAACTTTGACCCCAAGCTTTTGTAAATAATGACAGGCCTTTCAGATCTTTGGCAGCAGCACAAGTAAGGAAAGATCACGAACACACATACTGTCAAGCACCATTTCATGGCTCCTTCAGTTTGGGGATAAGAGGGACAAAAAGAGAGGTACTAAGAAAAAGAGGGATGTGGTAGTTTGAAATTCATTTGGTAATGAAAGAATTTTTGCCCCCGCCCCCAAAAATTTGGACTTCATTTCAATCAACTGATTTCCATTCAGAAATTCTAATTAGATCAGCATCTTTCCCAAAAGCCACAAGATTTTACTAATTAATATGTCAAGGCTACCTTCTACTTTCAGCTTCATTTGGCTTTTTCAGGATCAATAAAGGAAGCAGCATCATTTCAATTTTTTAAAAGATTATCTGGATTTTATACCCTTTGGTAAATATGTGAAAATATGTATACTGATAACTAGATAGAAGTTTAAATTAACAATGTCACTTGGAATATATTAACCAAAATTATTTTATTACCTGATTTGCTTAATCCTAAATATCATTTAATATATATCCAAAATACAGTGCAGATCCAGTAAGGCAAACAGAAATCATGACAGAGAACTGAGTTCAGGCAAACAAGTGCACTGCTAGAAGCACCTAGCACCACTGGAGCCGGGCAACAGAGGGCGCAGCTGGGGTTAGCAGAACCTAGCGGGCAGCTGCAGAGAAGAGAGCGCTGCTTACTGGGGCTGGGGTGTGAGGAGCTTCAGCTGAAGCACTCCCTGGAGCAGGGGCAATGCCAGGCTGCATCATCCCCTAGAACAGTGGTTCTCAACCTTCCTAATGCCGTGACCCTTTAATACAGTTCCTTGTGTTGTGGTGACCCCCAACCATAAACTTATTTTCGTTGCTACTTCATAACTGCTGTTTTGCTACTGTTAGGAATCGTAATGTAAGTATCTGATATGCAGGATGTATTTTCATTGTTACAAATTGAACATAATTAAAGCATAGTGATTAATCACAAAAACAATATGTAATTATATATGTGTTTTCCAATGGTCTTAGGCGACCCCATGAAAGGGTCGTTTGACCCCCAAAGGTAGCGACCCACAGGTTGAGAACCGCTGCCCTAGAAGCACAAGGCAGGCTAAGCAGAGCTGGTGCAGGGGTGCTCCGGCTGGTGTTGAAACCTCCTAGAAGGACTAATGACAAGGGTTTGAGGACTGCCAGGCAGAAAAGTGAAAAGTAGAATCAGCTGCCACTTCATGGCCACTGCTGGGAGATGATGACAGAGAAACAAACAAGAAAAAGACAAGTACTACCTCCCCACTCTTTCCCTCTAGGCTTCCTCTAATGCCCACTGAGGGGGAGCCAACTGACCAGGCAAAGGTAGAGGTGAAATGCAAAGCACAGCAATAAGAGGGCTGCATGGACCTGAGAAGTAACAGCTTAATCCTGAAACGTTACCACAGTGCCTCAACTTCCTCATCTGGAACATGGAGAACACATCAGAACCCATTCACAGAACCATTCAGAGTGGTGATCACCAAGTTGGTTAACATGTGTAAGAACTTATAATTGTGTGGACATAATAAACCCTATGTTATACATGATATTATTTTCAAAACACTTAATTTCTATAATTTTTCCATTAGAATTTACCCACAAAACCTACTTTTAATAATCAAATATTTTAATATGTTTTATTGATTATGCTGTTACAGTTGTCCCAATTTCTTTTCCCTCTTCTCCCCTCCACCCAGTGACCCCTCCTCCAGTTGTCCGCCCCCCCTTAGTCCATGCCCATTGATTGTGCATATAGTTCTTTTCAACATCTTCCTGTCTACTTCACTCCCTCCTACTATGCTTCTTAATTCCTGCATCACCTCCCTCCCTTCCCCCCCTTCCCCCTCCCCACTGACCTCCCCCCCATACGTTCCCCAAACCTATAATTCTTTTCCCACTCTCGTTGCTTACTTAGTCGGCCTTTCTTTCAATTCCCTAGCTTCTGTTGTTGGTTGTTGTGATACAGTTTTCATTTTAATGTTCATAGTTTTGATCCTCCTTCTTCTAAACAAGTCTTTTTAACATCTCATATAAGAGTGGTTCAGATCTAATGAACTCCTTCAGTTTTACTTTGTTCTGGAAGCACTTTCTCTGTACTTCTATTCTGAATGACAGCTTCACTAGACAGCGTAATTAATCATGGCTGTAGGTTTTTGATTTTCATTACTTTGAATATTTCTTCCAAGTCCCTTCTTGCCTGCAGAGTCTCCTTTGAGAAATCGGCTGATAGTCTAATTGGGATCCCTTTGGACATAATTCTCTTCTTCTCTCTTGCTGCTTTTAAGATTCTCTCTTTGATTTTTGACATTTCGATTATAATGTGTCTTGGTGTGGTTCTCCCTGGGTCCAATTTTTTTGGAACTCTATGCTTCCTGGACCTGTAAGTCTACTTCCTTCCCCAAGTTAGGGAAATTCTGCTTCATTATTTTTTCACATAATTTTTTCAATTTCTAGTTCTTCTTCACCTTCTGGCAACCCTATAATTCGGATATTCGCTCTTTTATAGTTGTCCCAGAGGTTTCTGAGCTTCTCTTCATTTTCCTCACTTTTTGTTTCCTCTTTCTGCACTGGTTGACTGTTTGTTCCTTCCCTATGTTCCGATTTGTTCATTTCATTGCTGGTTTTCCTTCCCTCATCACTTGTTTCATATGTGTTTTTGTTCATTTCAGTAGGACTAGCCTTCATTCCTTCCCCGTCCTGATTAAGTCCTGCTGTTATGATAGCTGTCTTATAACTATAGCTCTGAACTAAGCCTCAGAAAGATTACCTATCTGTTTGTCCATTAATTCGTGTATTTGCTTTCTGGTCAGCTGCGTGATTGGTATCTCTATCATTACCCCTGCCATCCTGACAGGTTTGTTTACCTTTCCTTCTTGGGCAGGACTATCACACCTCCTACGGTATAGGGAGCGGAGCCCCGTGCACTCATCACTACTGGGCGACCCTTCTCACCACACTGTTGTGCTTTGTGTGGGGGCGGGGGTCCAAGATGGATTCCTGCCGTTCGCTCTCCTCTGAGAGACCAGGAGCCTCCTCCTCCATCCCCATGCCCTCTGGGCCTCACAGTTCAAGGCAATGGAGGTCACGCCTTCCCCAGCGTTGGAATCGCGAGCTGATGGGTCTGGACTGCAGCCAGGGGTGCTTCCCTTAAATACGGGTGTCTGTGCTTATCGCAGTCCCGCTGCTCGTCGCTGCAGCTGCTGCCGGCAGCACAGCTTGACCTCTCTGCCCCGGCTTCGCCCCTCCTACCCCTCCAGACGAGCACCACTTCTTTATAACCTCATATGTTGGACTTACACGTAGCTTTATTTTCTGGAACTTCTAGTTATTTCTGGTTTTGCGGTAGTTGTAGTCTTTCTTAGTTGTGGAGGGAGATGGAGCGTGTCAGTCTAGGCCTCCATCTTGGCCGGCAATGTTAATAATCAAATATTAATACAGTACAGGAACATGCATAAGCGCTGCTCACCGTCTAAGGAGGCTGCTGCTTAAAAGGAGACATATTAAAAGTAGGAACCAGGAGGCCTGCCCACTTCGTAGACGGCTCTGCCTCCAACAAGCAAAGAGATACACTCATCCAGCCTACATTTCTTCCATTAAATGAAGAAAACAGATAAAAACAGTTTCTAAGGTTCCTCCCAGTATTGGCAACTTTCATAATTATGAAAACATTTTCATTTCAAATTTGAAACTAATTTCTAATTTCTTGATTTTAATTAAGGTTTATCATAGGCCAGAGGTTGGGTGAACCACACATTCCGTCGGCAGCCGTCCATCTCGAGAGACGATGGTGTAGCTTCTTAAGAGTCTATCTGCACCGCCGAGAATGGCTGTGCAGTCCGACTCGGGAGTGACACGGTATCTGTCTCCTCCCGTGTTGAATCGACATCTTGCGATGACGCTGAAGCTACAGAGCCTGGGCAGGGTGATATGGAGGGTCTGCTGTTGCCCATGCAGCAGACCCCCCCTCTCTTCGCAGCTGAAGGGTCCAAGGGAAAGACGGAGTCGATACAGCTTGGCTTCAGGTGCGCCGCAGGAGTTGCCGGTGTTGACTACAACGTCAAACCGCCTTAGGGACTCCGGCTCCGGATTTTCTGTCGGGGTTTACTCCCTTAGCCTTTGCCCTGAAGAGGTATGCCGCAAGGCAGCGGAGGTTTTTTGGAGTCAGAGTTTTCCTTCTCTGATGAACCACACATTAATATCCACACAAATGCCTATACGTACTATGTTTTTCTCTAAAAATGGATCATTCATAACTAAGAATAAAATTTTAGAACATAAAGTCCATATTAAATGGAGAATTTTCAAAGGCATTGAAACATATAAATAACTGCATCCAGGGATGCCACAGAGCTGCACAGGGCAGGCACGTGCAGCCACACACAGCCCCAAATGCGTACCGAATGAGACGCACAGCTGAACTAGGCACACTGGAGATACACGGGAGAATAAAGCGTACTTGACACTCACTCACTGACCCAAATACACAGCAATGAACAGTGGAAAAATTATCATCAGGGTCCTGAACTGTAGGTTCAGGCACTATTAGGCATACACAGATTGGCTGAAATTGCCAACACCAGACCCAATCAGTACAAATATGACAGCAATTCCTGTATAGCAAGAATGCAGGCAGGTAAGTCACTCAACACAAGCTGTGCTCAGCTGTTTCAAAACATGCCGCAGAAGTATTGTGTTGAGTTACAATATTTTAAACCATTTTTTTTTGCTGTACCCCAATTTGACCCTCATGTCCAATGCTGATGCTTAAGAACTGAATCTACCAATCTAATGAACTAATTTAAATAAATATAAGTTTTTAACATTGAATTGACAATGGACATTCTTCACATAGGGCAGAAGGCTTAGGACTAGGATGAATTGAACTGGTAGAAATAATATGAGGGTTTCATGTAACAAAGATGTTTTTATCTTTTTACATATCATAATACTGGGAATCTCAAGGTAAAAAAAAAAAAAACACTACTTCTTAATTTAAGCTATAATTACTCTACTTGAGAAACAAAGGACAAAAAGATGTATTTCATGTACCCAATGGGCTGACAAAGCTAATTCATCTATAACTCATAAAGGACAACTTACTGAAATAAAACCCTACTTTCAAATGTCCTGTAACAAATAGTTGGGACATTCACACAGTGTAAATACAGATTTTTTTATTGAACAGGCTTGATGAAGGTTCTGTTTTTCCCCCCAAACTATATTTGATGGAAAGAAAATGAGTTGGTTAACCATCACTTCAGGGGCCTTAAGGAGTTACATCACCGTAGAGAAATAGGGAGAGCCTATCTTCTATAGAGGTTAGGAACAGTAAGTAACAGGAATTAAGTCTAATCTTTGCATAGGGTAAAGGTGGGGGCTGCGGGGAGAAAATGGACATGATCTATTTACTCATCTACACCCAAACTGGGTCTGAATTATGATCCAGAATTCTTCCACACAGAATGAAAAAAATCACAGCAATTAAAGTTGCTATCATGGCTTGAACGAACAGCTCAACCAATGATGATATTAGCATTGATAGCCAGATTGTTATTAATAAAGGAAGGGAGCAAATAGGATTAGACATTAAGCCTAATTAACTAGGAAGCTGCAGCTTCACAGGCACTCCAGAGGGCAGCTGCATTGCCCACCAAGGCGATTAACATCCCTTATTTCCCCCAGTGGACAGGAAGAACCAGTATTCCAATCACCTCAGGGAACAACCAGTGTTCCCCCAGATTACCAGGGGTAGGGAGAACCAGTAAAGGGGAAATTCCTCTGCTGAGACATGCAGAGTAGAAGCCAAAATGGCAACAATAAAGGGGAGGAGTCTAGCCTGGGAAAATGTGGTAAAAGGATGGAATTAGATAAGAGCATGAAACCCCAGAAGATCCAAGAAAGGGATTGGACAGGGGGAGGGTTCAGCGCCAGCCCACAAAGAATTAGGGGAGAGATTGGTTAGTTCGAAAGAAAAGTCTAACTCTCTCCTCCCAAGCCAAAGCTTAACAAACGCCCAAGGCCTTCCCTTGTTAGTTCCCGCTCTGCTGCAATCTCTGTATCAGCTATGCAGACCCAAATACAGGCTGGCGCACATCACAGACAGAGCCAGAGCGCAGCCGGGAGCAGAGACAATGCTGGACTACCCAAGCCCAGGGTGATGGCGTCCCAGTTCTGCATAATGACCCTTCTAGTGAGCACTGGTGCTCACCACGCCCAAAACTTATCCCACAGCAAGACAGAGCAGAGCTACCCGGCCATGGATGAGAGACATAAGGCACCTAAGGACAGTCTTTTGTTTTTGCTCCAATAAATCTTGCCACAGTGCCTCAAACTTTCATAGGCATGGGTGCCTGAAATGCATTTCCTGTGACTCTGTGAAAGAATGTTATTTCTACTGGCAACAGTGAGACTTTCCTGACAATGATATGAGACAACACAGATGAGGTCTTCAGAACAGAGTGGGGTAAGTTTTCACAGTTATTGTTGCACAGATATTCCTTATCATGGAGCAGTGCAATCAAAGAGAAAAGCATGCCTGCATCCTGAAAGTCCTCAAAAACCCCCACACTAGTGGGGAGAGAGTCAGCTATAGCCCCTTGACCACCAAGCAGGTCTCGGTGCATAAAATGCAGGACAGAGCACTGTAGATGATGGAGATGATGTCATCAAGGATGACGCTTCTACTTTATGCTCAATTTCTTTACAACATGTTCACATAACTCAACTGACATCTTAGAATAGTTGAAAGGAGCTATTGCTGCTTTCTTCTTTAACAATGTTTCTCATTCTTAAAATTCTCTCTCTGATCAAACATCTGACTGTAGGCAAATATTGACCTGACAGACAGGCACTCTGAACACAGGACATCCACTCACTCTTTATGGCCCATCCACACCTGAGAGGTTCTAAGCTTGTCAAATGGATTAAAGAAGTCGAGTCATTGTTATATTCAAGCACAAAACTTTGTACTTCCCACTTATTTTTTTTTTACAAAAAGAGTTCCAAAATCTGTTAATATATTTAGTTATATCTATGGGTTTATCAATAGCAAATGCTACAAAAACTTTTTCTTTGCCAAATTAGTGCTTTCTGCAATCCACCAATCCTAAACAAGGCTATTAGGAGGGCCATCCCAAACAAGTCTGCCTGTGCAAAACACTCACTATATTTTCTAACTTACTTCTGAGTTCCTCAGCACACTCTGACCTCCTTCTCTGTAATGGCTAATCCTGAATGTGCAGGCAGGACAGAATCAGTTCATGAATTGTGTAACAGATATAAGAGTAACACAGAGAAAGCACCTCTCAGGAAAGGAATCCTACTGAGTAGGGACAACATAAGTAAAACCACAATTACCAGGAAAAGACTTTTTTTTAAGTAAAAAGAAAACTTGTCTGGAAAAGTTTCCTGTACTTAATATGATCTGAAAGTTAATAATAAAGATCTCTAGAATGTATTTATCAAAATAGGTACAGCAAATCAAATAAACTAGATGATTGATAATTATCTAAAAAAAAATTCTTATAAATAACATATCTTTATCTCTAAATAAAAACCAATCCTCAAAAAACCCACTTCTAGTATAAAAGATATATTACTGAGACATTAATGATTTTTTGAAACCCTAGCAAGTATATTCATGTAGTATGTACTAATTATGTGGCTAACTTAGGAGCAAAAAGCTGCTACTGACTTCAGTTACTATTGATTCCTAAGACAATATAAATCATCTAAGCATTTCAATTTCTCTGTGCTCCTTGTCAAAGCTTAAGTTAATTCAGTATTGCTATGAGACTCTAGGTGGCACTACAGGAATGGCTCTAGGAACCCACACACTACTAGATAACTTAGGCTTGTCCTATTCACCTCCTGCTGTCTGTCCACTGAAGGCATCTTCACTTGTCCTACTTCTGCTGCTGGGTTTGATCACCTTCCCTGATCCTTAAAAGTATGAGAGGGGAAAGTAGGACACAAACACATAATATGGGGATTGATGGTTCCAAAAACTAAACACAAGTTTTAATTTAGACCTTGTTTGGACCTAACTTGAAGCCAAATTTGTATATCAAACCTTGATTTGCATACCAAATTCTCCACCCTCAAGAAAAAAATATTCCAGATCTTTCAGAATCATTTCAAACTTAATTATAAATACCTTAGTCCATAACCTGATTATTGACAGGCAGGCTGAGAAACTGGTTTAAAATCAAGAAGAAAATCCAAGCAGTAAAAGTAATTTTAAAGTAATTCTGATAAGACAGAAATAAGTATTCCACTTCTAAACAAAGGAGTTCGTTCCAAGCATCATTCTGTAGTGCTTCACAAAACACATTTATCAATGTCCAGAGCAACCCAGATGCTGCAGTGAGATGGACAATGCCTTGCTCTGCAATGGCAGTCACTATGGCTACACCAACAGCAGGGCAAAAATGTAAGGCTACACTGTTGTCACCTCATTCATCACTGAGCCATGAGAACATTATGCAAAAAAGAGAGATTTTAATTTGACAGCCTTTGGCACTGAAAAATGCATAATGATTTAAGATGACTTAGTACCTAGCCAAATCTGAGAAAGATTTGCAGAAATTAAATGTAAGCATTAAAGGACTCATACATACATGGGTGGCATGGGACAAACACAAGGTACTCCTATTTCTAGTCCAGTCCCACTGAAGGAGTCCAAAGACCAACAACTGAATGTCCAGCCTAGGTGGGCTTATGCGTGGTAAATTAAAATATAAACATCAGCTACTATGGCTAATGTTATTCTAAAATTCCCAAGACATACTAATTATACTGAAATAATTTTCTTTAAAGAAATGTATCATAATAAGCTCTATTCTCATTTGTGGAGCTTGAGAGACAAAACACCTGCTATTTAATGTTCTAGTGCCTGCTCATATAGAAGAGAATAAGGAGTAGAGAGTTTCTGAAAACCAAGGAAGAAAGGAGATACACAGTACATCAATGTTGTCACATCTCTCCATTCTTTTAATTTCCTGGAGGGATTAGTGATGAATACAGATATTCCCCAAGTGGTCTAAGATGACTGAAGCGGAAAGATATATTTAAGAATAATTACACTTGTTCACACAGAGAAGGAAAACTCTGACTCCAAAAAACCTCCGCTGCCTTGCGGCATACCTCTTTAGGGGAAAGGCTAAGGGAGTAAACCCCGACAGAAAATCCGGAGCCGGAGTCCCTAAGGCGGTTTGACGTTGTAGTCAACACCAGCAACTCCTGCGGCGCACCTGAAGCCAAGCTGTATTGACTCCGTCTTTCCCTTGGACCCTTCAGCTGCGAAGAGAGGGGGGGTCTGCTGCATGGGCAACAGCAGACCCTCCATATCACCCTGCCCAGGCTCTGTAGCTTCAGCTTCACTGGAGAGGACACTCCAGCGTCATCGCAAGATGTCGATTCAACACGGAAGGAGACAGATACCGTGTCACTCCCGAGTCGGACTGCACAACCATTCTCAGTGGTGCAGATAGACACTTAAGAAGCTACACCATCGTCTCTCGAGACGGACGGCTGCCGACGACGACGACACTTGTTCACAGATCAAAAGTAAGCCCTGGCTGGGTGACTCAGTTGATTGGAGCATCATCCCATACACCAGAAGACTGCAAGTTTAATCCCTGGTTGGGACACACACAGGAGGCAACTGATCGATGTCTGTCTGTCTGTCTGTCTCTCTTTTTTTCTCTCTCTCAAATCAATAAAAACATATCCTCAGGTAAGGATATTTTTTAAAGTAATAAAGCAGCTGAGCCACAGCAACAAATAAGTATTTAAGTCCTCACCTACTAACACAATGAGGGTTCCAGGCCAGTACCTAGATAAACTGCAGTCCATGGAAGTTTCTTGGCAATATCAAAAAGTTTACTAGCATAAATATACCTTACTAAGAAAAACTCTTCCCTGTCCATTATAGTATTGTGCGTATGGTATTTTTTAGGTGCTATCTACCTGATATAACCTGCTCAGCACAAGAAAATGCTTCGTTGTGACCACACTTCTAAATTCCATGGACGATCTGAACTAGAGTACCTATCACAGTTCACACCCATTTGAGTAGCTTCAAGAGTTTGAAATCCCAGAGGACTCAAGACAGGAAGTCAAAAAGCAAAAAATTCTCTTCCTCCATAGATGGCTTTACAGAATGTCACTGTTGTGATTAACACAATATAAATGTCTTCAAATACAGGTTGAATACAACACTCCAGCCTTCTTTGTAAAGCTCTCCTTAAATCCAATGGTACAAGAAAACCTTATTTGCACAATAGGCCCTTTTCAAAGCAAAAAGACTTCCAGCATTTACGCTTGTCCATTCATTTCATCCACTCATGCAACCAAAATTGAGTGCCTCCCATGTGCCAGGCACTGCTGTAGGTGTTGCGCATACAAAAGTGGATACAACAGATACAAACTGGGAAGACAGGAAAAGAGAAGGGGAAAAAAATATGTATAACTACTAATAAAAGTCTGTTTTCAGAAAAGGTGATAAATAGCTTAGAAATAATGAAAAGAAACAAAATCCTTGACAAAATGGCTGTTTTCCCACATTTTGAAGATTGGAGTGTTCTGAGTATCAGCATCAAGATGTGATTTTGTAAAACATTTTACCGAAGGTTTTTGGATTCCTCAGATGGTCTTTCAAATGAGTACAAAACTATTTTCCAAAGTTATGTATTAAAGATTTGGCTTTCAACCCTATGATGAAAGTAAAATTCTATCATGAAGAATAAAAATATATACCATATGGCAAAGCTACTTATGTCCCCTTCGAAGACTTATACCGAAAAGCTGTCCAAAGTTAGATATCCAAAGAACAACTGTTACTAACAAAGTCAGGCTTTTTAACAAAGGTGCTAAGAGGGTCTTAAGTAGTAACCGGGTTAGATACTTCAATCTTGACTCAAATTCTGACCCACAGGAAGGCAGCATGCCTATGCTGTTAATTGCTGATAAAGGCCATCTCTGGCCTGGGAATCTGAGTAGTTAGTGACTAGCCTCCTATCTCTACTCATGGTCACAACCTACACAGATGTAGATGGATGCTCCTTCACCTGCCTCAGAAAACAACAGACACTTTCAGGATAACTGACACATAAACACCAGCCACCATAAGCACACAGCTCACCAAGCCACCAGTCATTCCAGGTCCCTGGGCCATATGAATTTCTAACTGGGGTGAGCTCAATTGTCATTAAGTTCTATTCTCAAATCTGCAACTAAATAGTTCTATTATCTTCTGTAAGTCCCCTGACTTCTCAAGAGCTGTTTCTTCACTTGGCAATGTTCAGTGATTTAGGCCAGACCTCACTTGCGAACCTTTGAGAGGGGGTGAGGGGGGAGAACTGGCTGGCCCCACCCAGTGGAGATTCTGATTCAGCAAGTTCTGAGTAGTTGGGGGTGGGGGTAGGAGATATGTTTTAGAGTGTCTATATGCATCTGATTCAACCTATGATTAAGAATTCCTAGATTAAATCAAGTCAAATCAATAAAAATTCTGAGTACAATCCAACAACACTTGATCCAAGAGGAATTTTGTTTGTTGTTTACACTTTCATCTTTGTTTTAAGAGACAGTCCAAATGCAGTGAAGGAACTGAGATCATTAGCAACCTGAAGTTTTGTATAACTGGACCTCACAAAAGAATGCATTTCCTTGTTTTTCAACGGCTTACTTTAACAATACATGGGCAGCCATGAAGATTTACAAAATTGAGACCAGAGTGACTCTAGAGTCACTCACTGGACAGAGTCAGATGAGGGACAGCTGGCTAGATGGATAGAGGGCATCTGTCAATGACCACTCTTTCAGAAATTGCTGATACTGACCAATAATAAGAATTGTAGCCTTCAAAAAGCAAAAGAAGTAAGTGTTTAAGCTGCATTACATATAGCATAAGATAGCTGTTTTGGAGTCATGACTCCAATGAAAGGGGGAGATGCATGAAAAAGAACAGGTTACTGCTGTTCACTTTTAGGAAGTTTTGAATCAGAACTGACATGTATAGGTGGATATACAAAGTATATAAAAATGCCAATTTCAGTAAGGAAAATTAAATAAATATTAAGTGATACACACAAGTCAATCTTTAAATTAGTGTGCTTGAGATTTAAAATACAGTGGTAAAAAACTAAAAATATTTATCATATGTATCACAGTAATATGTATTTCAAACTCTATGTGAAAATTAAATTCAAGAAAAATGAAAATACTAAGGGCTGATATTACCAGATAATGCAGCAAGAGAAATTTAAACATCAGGGTTAGCAGAAAGGGCAAAATGCTTACCAAAATACGATTTTATGTGTTCCCAAGTCAAAAAGAATTGATTTTTTTTTTAAATCTCCATCCGAGAACAAGCTTATTGATTTTAGAGAGAGAAGAGGCAGGGAACAATGATGTCAGCGAGAACATCCATCAGTTGCTTCCCATGCATGCCCCAACTGGGGACCAAACCCATAACCTAGGCATATGCCCTGACCAAGACTCGAACCCACAATGTTTCTGTTTACAGAACGATGCTCCAATCAACTGAGCCACACCAGCCAGGGAAAGAATTGATTCTTCAAGATCTAATGTCAGTTGCTTCAATCATTACAAAGAACAGCATTAACTGCACAAGTTGTAACTGCTACAAGAATTCAGAAGTAACATTCCTAAGGGGAAAGAGAAGTAGGTCACAAATTTCAAAAAACACATTTTATGGTTTTAAAGATACAGCTCTAAAATCAATACAGGTCTTGAAAAAATCCTGGGTTTAGTTACATTTGGCTTTTATTCAAAAAATTAACTTCTCTCCCTTTCAACAGTAGCACTATTATTTATGCATATTTTCATCTTTCTCACCCACCCTGATAATCTAGTACAAAACCGAAGACTTTTAAAGCACAAATTAACATAAATTAGGACTTCCGGCCAAGATGGAGGCTTAGACGGACACGCTAGGTCTCCCTCTACAACTAGAGAGGAATACAACTACTTCAAAACAAAGGATAACTAGAAATTCCAGAAAATAAAACTACACGGAAGCCCAACATATGAAGTTATAAACCAGCGGTGCCATTTGGGCAGGTAAGAGTTAAAGAGGGCAGTGCTGTTTGCGGTCGCACCCGGAGCGGCGGGCGGCGAGGAGTCCCGGCTACGCAAGCCCCTGGCGGTGCGCGACTCCGGCGCTGGGGAGAGCAGCCACTGGAACAGTGAGGTCCAGGGGGGCGGGAGGACGGATCCCGGTCTCCTAGCTGAATAACTGTGTGAATCCATCTTGGACCCCCGCCCCCAAAGAAAGCACCACAGGGCTGCGAAACAGGTCGCAGACAGGCGCCGGTCGCTGACTTGTGACGCGTACACAGGCACTGCCCCATACAGCTGGCCCAAGAAAACAAAACGCATCTGTCAAAATGAGGCAGACAACTATAGAAATCCCGGTGACACAGCTCACCAGGCATCAGATAGAGAACCTGACAGATGAACAGATAAGAAACCTGTCAGAGGCTCAGTTCTGGGCCATTGTTATCAGGTGGCTTACAGAATTCACAAAAGAGCAGGTAAAAGATAAGAAAGAAGCAAAAAACATTCATAACGAAAGGAACAAAACCGCATACGAGACAGATGGTGAGGAACAAAAATCCAGAGTTCATTTCAACAAACTGGAATATGGAGAAGGAACAAGCAGTCAACCAATGCAGAGAGAGGAAATGGGAAGCAACAATCAGAGGATCAGAAACCTCTGGGACAGCTATAAAAGGCCCAACATAAGAATCATTGGTTTGCCAGAGAGTGAGGAAGATGAACTAGAACTTGAAAAATTGAGTGAAAATATAATAAAGGAGAACTTCCCAGACTTGGGGAAGGGAATAGACTTGCAGGTCCAGGAAGCAAGGAGAGTTCCCAAGAGACTGGACCCAGGGAGAACCACTCCAAGACACATTATAATCAAAATGTCAAAAATTAAAGATAAAGAGAGAATCTTAAAAGCAGCAAGAGAGAAGAAAAGAATTATGTACAAAGGGGTCCCAATTAGACTATCAGCTGACTTCTCAAGGGAAACCCTACAGGCAAGAAGGGACTGGCAAGAAATATTCAAAGTAATGAAAATCCAAAACCTACAACCACGAATACTCTATCCAGCGAAATTGTCATTCAGAATAGAAGGACAGAGAAAGTGTTTCCAGGACAAAATAAAACTGAAAGAGTTCATTAGATCCAAACCACTGTTATATGAGATGTTAAAGGGACTGGTTTAAAAAACAGAAGCTAGGGAGATGAAACAAAGGCAAACTAAACAGGCAACGAGAGTGGAAAAGGAACTGTGGGTACGGGAAGCATATTGGGGGGAGGTCAACAGGGAGGGGGAGTGGGGAGAGGGAGGGAGATGATATAGGAATTGGGGATCATGGTAGGAGGGAATGGAATAGACGGAGAGAGGTTGGGAGGAACTGTATGCACAACTAATGGACATAATCTAAAAGGGGGGGACAACTGGAGGGAGGGGTCCACCGGGTGGAGGGGAGCAAAGGGAAGGGAAATTGGCACAAATGTAATATTTTAATCAATAAAACACATTAAATCTGAAAAAAAAAAAAAAAAAGAACAGGTAGAGGAGACGGGGGAAAAAAAAAAAAAAACATAAATTATAGCGCACTTAGTTCACACCCTGTAAAGGTCAACAAAATTGACCACCAGCAGAGCACAACCCCACATCCCCACATGGCTGGCAGGCAGGCACAGCTTTCTTTTTTCATCTCTCAGGCATAGCTCCACTCTGTGATCACGTACAACCAACAGCTCACAACAGACGTAGTCTTTTATCAAGCAACTGCATTGTACCGACTTCGTTTTAACATACTCCCTTGTAGAACTGTCGCCTTTCAAAAAATGCTGTATACATGAACACTCCAACTATGTCACTTAAAAGTTTTTCATTCAAAATGAACAATGTTTCATGCTCGTCCTTCTGAACTTGGGTAGCCAGTTCCTGTCTGACTTAGCACTGTATAAGATATACAGAAGAGTATACGGCTAAAGCCTGACCCCGCTTGATTCTTTCCAAACAACTGTGTTCAGATGTCTTTTTCAGAATAGCTCCAGAATGATAAATAGGAATTCAACCCTACATGCACTTTGCTTCCCTTTAATACTTAGCTATTAAGTGTTCTGGATTAACCTATTGTTAAACCCAAAATAATCTTGGCCTACTGTAAATCTGGCTGTGATTTCAGATCACACCATCTTAATACAGAACTGTCAGCAGAGAAGTGAGAAGTACAACCCATGTCCAGGCCCCGCCACGCCCTGCACACTTGCTCCAATCCAAGCCAGAGCTTTCTCAACCTGCGCACTGCATGTTTTTGGAAGAACATTTTCCCTAGGACAGCAAATACATAATGTTTATATATTTTAACTAATAGTTTGAGTGCTACAATATGCATATTTTTACCTAATTACATAGGGTAAAGCTAAAAATATTTTAAAAATTATAAGCTACTCTTGAAAACATTAATTGTATTTAAATTTAGGAATGTCTCATTAATTGAGGCTACAAAAAAAGCAAAGATATACAACTTTTGCAACACCAGAGTAATAAGAAATCAAATTCATTAATATTTTAAAATCTACACAGCGAAATAATATTACAAAACTTGTCAAGAACACATTTCTAATTTATGTCTGGGTGACATTAGTAGCCAACAACATCTTTTCTGTTATGATTAGGAAACTATTCTGCTAATAATGGAAAAAAATATTACTCCAAGCTATCCAAATACATATACACATTCTACTTTCTATTTAGAAAACTAAACCACTCTCTATTTTATAAGAAGGAAGAAAGAAAAAGAACCTGGATTATAATCATTTTATAAAACAAGAGAAGTGTTATATATTCCTAACTCATCACATACTCTTAAGTAATTTTCTAACATAGCACTTAACAGGAACCTATGTTGTTTAAGTGTTTTTTGATCAACAGTCTTTTATTTCACATTAGCATAGATATACGGCATTTTCTCCTTGACTAGAAGTGTCATTGTCTATAGTGGAGAGAATGACTGGTATAAAAATACAACTTTATGTATACAGAGCTAAATTTCAATTTTACATAAGGCTCTTAATAAAATAGATGAAAAACCATATGACAAAAATACCTTAGTATTTTATCCTCACATCACACACACACACACACACACCATACATGACAGGTCCTGCTACCAATTTCTAGACTGTTTATATATAAAATCTATCTAATTTCCTTTGCATATTGCCTCAGGATAACTATCAAGAGGGTTCAAAATAAATGCCTTTCAGGCCCTAAAAGATCAAGGCAGCTATTTTGAGTTCTGTTGTGTTATATTTACAAAGGTTTTTTAACAGATAAACTATAAATTGTATATTAAAATTAAATTTCTTAAGGATTCTTTTTGCTGAATTAAAAAAAAAAAATCTAACTCAGAGCTAGCTTCATTGTAAGTAGCCTTGTCGGAATGTATCATTCTGCTGATTTCTACATGTACATGGCGATTTTCTATATAATCAAGATGGAGCAGTCAGCATATGGTACAGAGGTATAGATAAGTAATCATAGTTTTGGTGTTGAAGTGACTGAAATCCACAAACAGAACACATCCTGAAGCATGAATTTCAACCATTTAATACCTCAGAAATGATGTTGTGTTTTTGCAGAAGTAGATTTTTTTTTTTTATCATACAGGCTTTCAATTGAATTCCTTGCCTTAGCCCAGCAAACTTGCCCAATATATAACATTTCAGCTTCTCTTCATTTTTTTTTCCATTTAGTACATTGTATCAATTCTCTTCACAACTTGCAGCAGTAACAACATACTCTTGTTCCGACCATCATCCCCTAACTCCCAAAGAGTACAAAACAATGATTTTGAAACCTATTTTCTATGGAAAACTTTCCTCAAGCAGTGATGCACAAAACTGAAATTATATAGCTGCCTAAACGTCACATGCTGCCTTGTAGCAGAAAAACAGTGCTCCGAGGAGAAGATATGTCTTGCTTGAGAAAAAAGAAGTGTCCTTTTCATCAGCTTACCACACTGCCACACACAAAATAACCCAGGCACTTTGTGCAAGCCTAACTGAGCTCATCTCCTAGTGCAGTGTCCTCATGCATCCTCCAAATGACCGTACCTCACCTTAAAGTATCAACTTACCTGACAGTTCACAACCTAATTATTTAAAAGCATGTTTACAAGAGCAAGACATCATCACTGTTATTACCACATTGGAACTAAAAGCAATTACAAATAGTTTAAGGCAAAGAGTTCAAAATGATCAGCAGAACTTAATTAAACAAACTGGATTTGGGCAGAGAACTTCTAGGTTAACACCCTACTTCTATAAACAATGCCATGAAATCCTTAATGACAATAAATTCTCAAGGATCAAATGCCAATACACAGGCCCCCATCCTCGAGTTCAAGCAGAGTTTTAAACTGGATGCTTCCTCAAGGGGAAAGAGTAAAGATTTTGCCAACAGAATCAGCACCCTTAATTTCTTCATCCATTGCTGGTATTATCCTGTATATTCTATATAGAAGGTTTAATTTCTTAAAAACAGGATTTTACTCTGTATCCTTAACTCAAATTACATAGATCTGAACATAAAAGTTGTCACACTGAAATAATTCAGGATTGTTGTTAATTCTTAACCAACGAACATCTATTATGGATGCGATTTCTCCTGGAAAAATATATTAAGAGATCTGGCATTTGTCAGACTTGATTTGTTTCTGATGTCATGTTCTCTATAATAATTTTAAAAAGCAAGAAAAAGATGAAACTAAGAGAACTCAGGATTTAGCAGATATGTGCGGACAAAAACACTGGGTGGGCATAAGCAGGTTTACAGTTGTGAGTATGCAAAACAGAGTTTATTCTTGTATTATTACTAATTATTGTGTTATTTTTCCATGTGAACTGTAAACCTACTTTTTCCCGCCCCTGTAAGCGTAAAACTAATGATATGTATTAATTATCAGTGTCCACTTCTATAAACCATTGAGAGATGTTCCAAAACACATAAAATTCACAAACTAGCCAGAAAAATACCACATATTTGTGCTGGAGTTAAAGTATAACAAGGAAATAGTCCTAAAGTGTATTTCTGTACTGTTGGAAGCTCAATTCTTCACCCAGTATGACATGAATACCATGACTAATTCTTAAGGGAAATCAAAAATAACCATTCTACCAAAAGACCACTGGGAAACACATACAACCCATGGCACTTGTCCAAAAATATTGGGTTGGCCAAAAAGTCCGTTATGTTTTTTTCCATAAAATAAAAGACACATTTTTCATTTTCACCAATAACTTGACTGATCTGGCTATTTTGAGTGTGTTGGCTTTCTCCTGCTATTGGCTTCTAGTGGGTGGAGGCCAGGGGTGCTGCTAAACATCTTCCAATGCCCACAGCAAAGAATTATTTAGCCAAATGTCAGTAGTACCAAGAAACTTCACAAACCACTTTTGACACATTCGATCACAACACCTTCTCCATACACTGCACATCTCTTTTTGTGTTTCAGTTGCATTTTTACATTTCTTGAAATAATAAAGCATAATATGCTGAAAACACTGCTTATTTCCCTACATCTTCAATACTAAACTGGCTGCACAAAAATTCACCAATTTTGATAAATTTTTTAAATGCATGTTGATATGACAGCTGTCACAATACAATCTAACAAAATTGTTTTGAATGAAGTTAAAGACAACTAAGCACGATCAGAGCCATCATACAGAAAAAAAAAACTAAACAAATTTTTTGGCCAACCCAATAGATCACAAAGTGGGGGGTGGGGGTGGGGGGCAAAGGGTATTACATTTTATGTGATAATCTAAGTTTTACTTTATACCTATTATTGTTGTTGTTTGGTAGGTGAAAAATAGCTCCACTGAGGAAATGAATCTTCATTTCTAACAGACAATACTATTAAGACATGTTATATAGTATTTGAACAGCCTACAATTACACATTCAACACATAAATAGTAAACAAAAAATCAAGAAATCATACAACCAGAATAGCTATTATTTATGTTTCTATTTAGTAGCCTCAATGTATTATTTAGGCAAAATAAATTCAATTCCCAACAGTCCCATGGAATAATAATCTTAAGGAATTATATAAACACGAATTAGCTTTTATTCTAATATTTTGTTTATGCATAAAAGTCAACTAATTCTTTCACTAAGATATTTGCATAACATGAGCGACTAAAAGTGGTTTAGAAGATTTCATCCTAATCAGAATCTTCTGATAACATAACTGCTTATGTTGTAATTTAAACCCATGTAGTAAGTGAATAAACATACACAAAAATAATAAACATCCAAAAATAGACTGATGGCACAGAAAATATCAATGTTTTTGAAGCTATAAAAGAATGTTCAAATTCATCAATAAAGTTTTCCAAAAGAATGTAAGTAATAAATACAAAGAAGGTATTATTGTCCTTTCTTCAACTCCAAAGAAAATTTAAAGGGATGAGAAATTTCTGTACCAACCTGCCTTTTGCTATTTTGAGGTTCAATGACCTTGACTATCTCAGTGCCTTCACGGAATGCTTTGGAGAGGTACCAGGAAAAACGCTAACAGCTCTTTGCACGTTTCCTTTTCACTCTGTCTGCAACCTCAACCCACTAGGAAGGCAAAATCCATAGTAACTTGATTCCAAAACTATAGAATAAAATGATCTCCAAATAAAAAATCCCCAAAACTCTGATATTTGACCTGCATTTGCTTGGTCTTCAGGAAAGGGTGACAAAATGAAAATCAGTGGGACATAAGGAGCAGAGCCCTTCCCATATGAGTAACTCTCCAGGGCCTCAGGACTTTGCAGAAGGCAGCACTCACTGGCCCAGGCTTAGGGGACACGCGGGAGGCGCCACTGCGCTGAATGAAAGCAGCCTTCACCAGTTAAGTAGGTAGTTCTTCAGGAGTAAAACAGGCTGTAGCAATACACCTGCAGTCAGCAGGTTGTGAGTAAACACAGCAGGTTCAAAGAAGTCTCTCTAACTCATTTCTTGCCAAGTTAGGATAGGATCAAAACATAACTCTTACATCAAAAACAGGAACCCTAGTAGCAAGACCATTTTTTAAGCTCCTTGAACACTTTCTGCTTCCCATGAATGAGAAATGGAGTGAGCAAATGTTTAAATGTACAGCTTGTACTCAGAAAAACATAGGACAATATAGTCACACAAAAAATGGAATGCCTCTCTGTCCCAGAAAGGAGAGGCGAGGTGTTTTTATGTTCTTTCAGGAGGCAACCAGAGCACCTTCCCTTCACTTTATCTCACGTATAACTAAAATGAAGCTACTAAGTAGGCTGACTGTGAGGAGGGATCCTGAAAATAATATACATGAGAAAAGGGAAACTAGGCTTCTAGTGAGTACTGAATACTAAGAATATTCACAACACAATTAATACTCAGATACTATTAAACTAGAGCCCAAAAATTCCAAGGTTTTAGGATATACATAAGTATAAACCAAGGGCTGAAAGGGTAGTACATTCAAGGAAATATTTTTTAATTTAGCTAATAATCTTAAGCGTTTACTACTTGTTATCAAGAGCCATATCATTATTATTTTTAAAAACACACAGCAATTATTAAAGAAACTACAAAGCTGAAGGAACTACACAACCAAACATCAGCCTATATCAAAATACCTAGCTGATAAATAATACAAGCACAGGCAGTTTAAAGGCAACAATTTTTAGCAAAGAATTATATATTATACTACTATTCGAAGTGATACCCAGTCTCCAGTAAGTACAGAAATAGCATATGCTTTTGGAAACACTTATAGCATTTTGACAGAATAATTCTGTCTGTTGATTCTAATTATAAATGAAAAATAAAAGCAAGTAAAACATTAACCAATTTTTACTTGCAATTAATTTGCATTGTATTTTACAAAAGTATTGGTCTGCCACAGACTGGAAATAGAAAACAACTCTAATTCTTCACCAAGGTAGCTGGAAGAACAGTGATATATTGTGGTGACTGAAGGTAGAACATCTTTGGAGACTGCCTTTCTAGGAGAGAGGAAAAGTCAGAACCAACACTAAGGATAAGGAAGCATTTCTGGTCTGGAGGCTGACCTAAATGTACCTCCTAGTTCATCCAGCTTGAATATTCCCACCTACATAGGGACTATTTCTTGCTTTAAAACTACTTAGAATTACTTTAACTTATACTAATAAAAAAAAGGTAAAGGACAGTCAAATTACACAATATGGAACAAAATCACTGTAGCTGAAAAAGTATTTTGTTAGCATTTTCACCTTCCTATTTACAAGACCAACCCCTACTCACTTCAATATTTCCAGTTCTGCCTGTAATGAGAAAGATACTCAATGGGAATGTGTGAGATAAATTAAAGAAAATGATGCTACTACAAAAATGTAACTGCTGGTCCGTTTCAGTGTGAATTTCCTAGAACTGAGAAATTTCTGCTGACACTAACATTAGTGCTAATGACAAAGTACCTGAGAGCAAACAGTCATCATATGACTGTTATCTTAAAAAGTATTGCTTACCAATTTTTTGTAAGAAAAGTCAAGAAATGTATTAGACATTTCAATGCAAGCATTATCTGAATTCTCCCTATTCCATGTGGATTTCTGATTTTATAATATGTGCCTTTGCTATATTAAATATGCTCTTTCCTGGGTGGCAGTCAAGTGCTTGTCATCTAACATCAGGCAGTTATAATGCTCATAAATTTCTAGAGGCTATCTGAGTGTGATTTTCTGTACATATTTTAGAAAAATACTACCACTGACTCATGTCTGAGGAGTAATCTCCCTCCATTGTTGCCTTTTAGTCTTTTAAATTCAGTTGTTTTTCTCAAAAATCTAAATTTTATATTACTCTCATTCAAATGTTTTGTTTTTTTTTAAATATGGAACGCTTTACGAATTTGCGTGTCATCCTTGCGCAGGGGCCATGCTAATCTTCTCTGTATCGTTCCAATTTTAGTATATGTGCTGCCGAAGCGAGCACTCATTCAAATGTTTTGATGCAGGAGAACTTCTCCACATTTTACGTTAATTCTCTAATTTAAGTTTATTAGCATTTTCCATCACAGGCAAGGCAAGTATTAAGTCAAGGGTGTATAACACCAGAGAAACTAACACAGATTATTAGGTTAGAATTATTGCAAATTTTTGCGATGTGTAAACACTATTTGTTGCATGTCTTTACCATCTACTCTATAGGCAGGGTGGGAAAAGTAAGTTTACGGTTGTGAGTTACACAAAAATAGTTTATTCTTGTATTATTATTTATTGTTAACCTACTTTTGCCCACTCCTATAAATGTGATTTACAAATGCGTATCTCCAAGTCCTATCTTTCCCTTGAGCTTCAGACTTACATGTCCAATGACTTACTTGACATCTCTTCTTGGATGTCTTAAAGGCATTTCAAAATCAGTTTAAACATCCCAATAGGAAGGATAGTCACTGACTATTGCAAACCTTTATCCCATTCCTTAACTCATCTCCTTAAATGAACCTCCCACAGCAAACAGAACTGTCTTGTCCCTGTCAACAATAAATGAAACCTCCATACCCCCCACTCGATCTGCTCCAGTTAAAACTTTAACATAACTCCTTTATCCTCATTCTTCACAGCCTGAAATCCTGGAAAACATAACTCCAAAACATACCTTAACCCCATTAATATATCCGCAAGTCTACATTAGGCTCAGAAAGCATCATCTTCTCCCCTCTCTTGCCCATCTACGATGCATTCTTCCCAACGCAATCTTCTAAAAGTACACATCTAATTATGTCAATCCACAGTTTGACAGTTCAGTGGCATTTTTGTTGCATTTAATGTCAAATCTCAAAATTACTTAATATAGCCTTTAATAACAGCCCCACCCTACCTTCTCTGCAACCCCACCATCTTTCCCCTCTCCCAGTCACGCACCTCACATCAGCAACACTAATTCCCTTTGGATCCACAAACACACCTCAACCATTTTTCTACTTCAGGTTGTTGTACAAGAAGCTTCCTCTGCCTGGGGTCAACATATTCTAGTCTTAAACCTATGTAACTTTAACAACATACATATACAGTGCTGCAAAATCCCACAATATGGCAAAAAACCCATGATAAATAATTAAATATAATATTTTTTTAAATACCACGATACAGTGAGGTCGCGATAAGTGAACCGCGATATAGAGAGGGACTACTGTATCTAGGTCTGGAAGTACCGCAAAAATGTAAAAGAACTGGAACTTTAGAAAACATATTTGGTTCTCCCTTTAGTTTAAAATGGGGACACTACCATGTACCTTGCAGGGCTGAAACAAAAATGTGACCATAAGCTGACACAATGTGTAGCAACCACTGAATAAAAATTTAGTGACTATATTAGTTGACTTATACTGAAATTATATGAGGTCTGTCCAGAAAAAGTCCAGCCATTAATATAATAAGAATGGTTAGCGCAACATCGATGTAATCTGGCAGCCAATGAGAATGGACTGGAATGCCCATGCATGAAGAATGAAAACTTCACCATACTAGTCAGTGAGGGTGGTAGATGCCATTGACTGAGCATGTGTACTGTGTGGCCATCACACTCAAAATGACTGAGCGAGCAGAGCAACAAATCTGTGTCAAATTTTACATTAAGCTTGAACATTGCTCCGTGGAAACTATTCAGATGATTTAGAAGGCCACAGCTATGGGCAACCAGTGATTCACAGCCTCATCACGACAATGCACCCACTCATGCATCACATCTAGTGCAGAGTTTTTCGGCAAAATATCAAATGACCCAGGTGACTCAGCCCTGCTACAGCCCAGATTTAGTGGCCCGAGACTTCTGGCTTTTCCCAAGACTAAAATCACCTTTGAAAGGATAGTGATTTCAGACCATTGATGAGATTCAGGAAAACACGATGGGGCAACTGATGGTGACTGGGAGAACTGTGTGGGGTCCCAGGTGCATACTTCGAAGGGGACTCAGGTATGACTGTCCTATGTACAATGTTTCTTGTATCTTGTGTCTTCTTCAATAGTACATGGCTGGATACCTTCTGGAGAGACCTCGTAGATCCATTAAAGGATACCAAATGTGCTTTTCCTACAAAACCCAGAAAAAAAAATTTGCTCCTTTCTATATGATTTCTGTCCTCTATGAATAAATGAAAGAATGGCACAATTTTATGTATCACTTAAAATTATTTCTCCACAATTATTCAGAGAATATTAATAAAGACGAAACCAAGTCACTTACCCTCCTTTTTTTTTCTTTGTGTGACGATCACAGTTTATTATATACATGTTAGATTGTACATGTTTCATTCAAGATATGAGAAAAAGTAAAACTTAAGCTAAACTTTATTTAGTGATGCAGTTTACTATAAAGCAGCTTTTGTGGCAGTGTTTATTCTGGACCATTTGTTTTGAGATGTGCTGTTTCTCCAGGGAACTGTCATTTATAACCAGGTAATATTTTAAAATTGTACAAAAAAACCTACCTTTTCCCCTGAGGTTTATTAAAGTATAATTGACATATGACATTGTATAAGTTTAAGGTGTACAACGTGTTGATATGACACACTAATATATATCTGCAAAATGATTACCACCGCAGCGTTAGCTAACATGTGCATCATCACATCACAGAATTAGTACATTTTTGTGGTGAGAACATTTAAGATATACTCTCTTAGCAACTTCTAAGCATAAAATATAGTATTATTAACTCTAATCACTATGTTGTACAGTAGAGAATGGACAACGAAAACAGGGCACATTTTTATGCCCAAAGTATAGATCTAGAACATGTTATACTTTAGAAAATCAAACCTACTCCAAGAACCCTAGACAACTCACACTCAT
Source organism: Furipterus horrens (assembly GCF_987537825.1). Lineage (NCBI taxonomy): Eukaryota > Metazoa > Chordata > Mammalia > Chiroptera > Furipteridae > Furipterus > Furipterus horrens. The sequence goes on from NW_028327172.1 coordinate 98,123,645, forward strand.
ACCATTTTGAACAAATTTGGATAAACTCTGGTCATTGGGATTGTATAGGTACTAAAAGAAAACCTCAGTGCTGTGCATTGATTCTAATAATAATGAGCAAAATTACGGTTAAGTACTTCAATTTTCTTTTGATATCATTTGAATTAGTGTCTCTTAATCGTAATTTCCCTCTATAAAAAAAATAATTTCACAAAGTCACAGTGACCATGAGATTTTCACTTTCAGACAATTCTCTCCATTATGGAGACTTATGGCAGGGCCATTAAACCTGTGGTTACAAAATTTAGTGAGCCTCAAAGCCACCTGGAGGATTACAAAATGCAGATAGCCAGGCCCGCCTCACAGACATGCTACTTTCCTAGGCTAGGTATCTAGGGTTGTTCATAAAACAGAACATTGTTTTCAGAGGAAGAAACTGTATTATTTAGAGATCTGTAATGCTTTTTTTAAGCCTAAAAGCAGGTGTCAAAATCTTTACTCAGCACAGCTGCCAAAAACAATTAAAGACACTGTAGGGTGATTAGATCACATTCAGATTTCAGAGCCAGGTAAAAGGGATGCAACTGACCACAGGCTGTCTGTGTGAATATCTCATCCAACAATACCTGCGGGATTTGGACATTGCAATTCTGGATTATTTATTACATATTTTACAGTTAAAACGTAAAGTGGGCCCTTTGATCTAGAAAGCTCATTCCAAAAATGTTAAATAATCATATATATTTTTAAGTGTCACTGAGCAAATAAATGATTAAAACTATTTCAGTCTGTGAAACATTATATTCTCTAGCACTTTTCTACTTGAAAACTGAATTTAATCTGCATTATATAAAATTATCTAAAAATTTATTCCACTTAATATTTAAAACATTTTTCTCAGGTTAAAGGATTTTTTAATTTGTATAAGAAACAGAAAAGACTCCAGAAAATATATTCATCATCAAATTTGCACAAGAAAACAATCTAAAACATGATTTATTAAATCATGAATTTAATAGGTAACAATTTTAGAAGATCAGTCTGCCTTATCCTTGGTTTTTGTTTGCGATCTAATAGTTAATTGTGTTAAAGAAGAGTGTATTATTTTAAGTTACCTAGTAAGAAATTACCCCAAAGATCTAACAAGAATACCAACCACCTGAACCTAATTGATCCTCATAGAACACTGAATCCAACAATTGTAGGATTTACATTACTTTCAAATATATATGAAACGTCCACCAAAAATGCCATTTACAGGGCATAAAATAAGTTTCAATACATTTTAGAAGATTTTTCTAATCATACTGTGCACATCTTCATTTCAATATTTTACCTACTTACCATGCAGACTCTGTTCAGAGTGTGTGTGTTGACTGGGGGCACTGGGAAGAATGGTGAGAAAGCATAATCTGTATTTTATAAACCTGTAAGGCATTACTGCATGGTGCTGAATGTAATGAGTCCATATAGCTCAGGCTCCTCAGGAGCCCCAGTCACAGTCCCACCAAACTTACTTATACAGTGAATGACCCAACATCCACAGCGGGTTATTCCAAGCAATACAGCAAAACTTGGCACACCTCAAAAGCAATCTTATACACTGGTTCTCATCCCCTCTATTGAAGGGCAGAAAGTCAAAATGTAAAGTAGGACGGCACCAACTTGAGGGAAAGCTATGTCTGTGCACCATCAAAAAAGAAACACAGCCATGGCTGGTGTGGATCAGTGGATTGAGTGCTGGCCTATGAACCAAAAGGTCGCTGGTTCGATTCCCAATCAGGGCACATGTCTGGGTTGCGGGCCAGGTCCCCACTGGGGGCGCATGAGAGGCAATCACACATTGATGGTTCTCTCCCGCTCTTTCTCCCTCCCTTCCCCTCTCTCTAAAATAAGTAAATTAAAAATGTTTTTAATTAATTAGCCTTAAAAAATAAAAATAAAAATAAAAAAGGAAACACATATGGAGAGAAACAAGTGCTCATCACTGCTGCTCGGACTGAAGATACCAATGATGTAAGTGCACAGACAACACCTCAGCTGTTTCCACAATAACCAGAGTAACAAAACAAGTACAATAAGAGAGTACACAATTTGTAAAAAAAAAATATATGCAGTTATGTTAGCATATACAAATAAGGATTTGGGTAACTTCTATATGCTATGGTTAGTGGACATGAAAATTATTTATAAGCAACTCAAAGACAAAAAGGCTACTATTCAATCCATCTGCTTTAAAATAAAAAGTATGTGTGTGTCTATATCTGAAGAAAAAGAAGGGTCAGGATGCAAAGGCCACTCAAATCCAAGTGATGAACTCTGAGCAACAATTATTACATGTGATTAAGTCCTTCTCTATATGTTTATTTTTCCTCATAAGGAGCTATATTATTTTTACAGAAGAAAAAAATGCAAGAAAGAAATGAGGAAGGGGAGGGGAGGGGAGGGGAGGGGTGGGGAGGGGAAGGGAGAAAGACAAGACAAGACTTCCAGTCAAGATGGTGGCGTAGGCAGATATGGCTTGCCTCTTCACACAACCACACCAAAATTAAACTAAAACAACCATCAGACAGAACCATCAGAAACTGAGTTGACGGGAACTCTGACAGCCACGGAATTAAAAAACCACATCCATCCAGACTGCGAGGAGAGGTGGAGATGAAGAACAAACTAGTCCCACACCCATGTGTGATGGATAAAAATTTGTAAGGGATATCCCAGGAGTGAGGTGTCCCAGCCCCACACCAGGCCCCTAGCCCAGGGTTCCAGTGCCAGGAAGATAAGTTCCCATGATTTCTGACTGCAAAAACCAGCAGAGACTGAGTCAGTGGAAGAAACTTCTGAAGGTCCAAGCAGTTCACCTTAAAGAACCCACACACACACTCACCTACTCAGATTCACTCCATCTGAGCTCCAGCACCAGGTGTAGCAGCTTGAAAGGCACCAGTTGCTTACAGGGAGAAACTGAAGTGTCTGACATCAAGGTGAGCAGAGGCCACTGTTCCTTTCCTAAACCCTCCCCCCACAGAGCCAATAAGTGGGCCTTATCTAAGATTCCATCAACCTGGCTAACACTGACCCACGTTGGAGATCCCTAGAGACTCTGCCCCATCCAACTTACTGGCCCACCCTAGCTGCTTGCCATATGAATGACTGATCTTGGCTCATGCTTCATAACTTCCTAAATCCTATCAAAGAACCAACAGCTGGATTCAGTGAGCCCCAGGCCCAGCACTAGTAGCAGCCATCTCAGATTGTTCTATAATTCAGGCAGGGTACCCTAAGCAAAACATAAGAAGGGGCTGACCTTGGTCTGTACCACCCGGGATACTCCAGAGCCTGTGCACCCAGCAGACAGCTACAGATATGTCAGAGCACCACAACCCTCCCCCTGTACAGCTGCTCCTCTGCAGAGGGCAAAGGTTGGTGGCCAGTGGTCACAGCCAGTACTTGCAGCTGACTAGCCAGGGTAAATCCCTCCCATTGATCTGCCAACAGCAACCAAGGCTCAACTACAAGAGGAGGGTTTATTCAGCCCACACAAAGGGCGCACCCTGAGTACCCAGCCTGGGTGATAGGGGAGGCTGTCCCACTGAATCCTATAGGATACCTACTACATTAGGCCACACTACCAAGACACAGAGTCAAAGCAGCTCTACCTAATACATAGAAATAAATACAGGGAGGCTGCCAAAACAAGGGGACAAAGAAATATGGCCCAAATGAAAGGACAGATCAGAACTCCAGAAAAAGAACAAAACAAAATGGAGATAAGCAATCTATCAGATGCAGAGTTCAAAACACTGGTTATAAAGATGCTCAAGGAACTTAGTGAGGACGTCAAGAGCATAAAAAAGATCCAGTCAGAAACAAGGGATACACTAACTGAGATAAAGAACAATTTACAGAGATACAATAGTAGAGCAGATAAAGCGAACAATCAAATCAATAATTTGGAACCTAAGGAAGCAAAAAACAACCAATCAGAACAAGAAGAAAAAAGAATCCAAAAAAATAGGATAGTATAAGCACCCTCTGGGACAACTTCAAGAGGTCCAACATTTGCATCACAGAGGTACCAGAAGGAGAAGAGAAAGAGCAAGAAACTGGAAATCTATATGAAAAAATAATGAAAGAAAACTTCCCTAATTTGGTGAAGGAAATAAGACATGCAAGTCCAGGAAGCACAGAGTCCCAAACAAGATGGACGCCAAGAGGCCCACTCCAAGACACATTTAATTAAAATGCCAAAGGTTAATGATAAAGAGAGAATCTTAAAAGCAGCATGAGAAAAGAAGTTACATTACCTACAGGGGAGTTCCCGTAAGAGTGTCAATTGAATTCTTAAAAGAAACCTTGCAGCCTAAAAGAGACTGGCAAGAAATATTCAGAGTCATGGAAAACAGGGACCTACAGCCAAGATTGCTCTACCCAGCAAAGCTATCATTTAGAATGTAAGGGCAGATAAAGAGCTTCCCAGACAAGGAAAAAACTAAAGGAGTTCATCATTATGAAACTGTTACAGAAACAGGGGAGTCCAAAAACAAACCCCAGAGTTTTCCGCTGAGAGATAGGCAGCAGGAAGCAGCTTTCATGATGCCCTTGCATGCCTGGAGCTAGTGGCTGGATACATTGTTGCAAAGATCTGCTTTACTTCCAAGACTCAGGGAGATGGGAGGGATCTTGGACTTGGGCTGGTACGGAAGAAGCAGACAGAGCCTGTGTGGGGTTCTGTGAATGGTCAGAACTGTTTGCAACACCCACTGCGTCAGAGGACGCAGGGGGAGAGAGGAGGTAGGGAGGAAGAGAGAAGGAGCTGCGGACATTTTTTGGGGTTGGCTCTGGCTCTAGGAGGCTCTCTCTGGCCCTCACGCCCTCACTCTCTGGCTCTTGTGGGCCTCCCTCCATCTGGCTTGGAGCAGGGGTCTCCAGGCGGCTTTAAGAAGAGGCTCTTGCCAGGCTGCTTTGAGAAGGAGAGGAGATCCATATGGTTTGCAGGAAGAAGGCAGTTTGCAAGGAGGCTGAGAATCAAGGCGGTCCTGCATTGAGAGCTGGAGGGCACCACAGCACAGAAAGGACCTCCCCAATCAGAACTGAGTGATTGGCAGCTGCTGGTAAAGCTGAACTGTGCCTAGGAAGTAGGGAAACAGTGTTTCTGACCTTCCTAAGACTGGCCAGGTCTGGGAGGGGGAGGCAGGACTTTGTGTAAATAAACAATTCTTTTTCTTTTCACCAAACTCTGGTTTTCAGAGTTATGATTCTGGCAGCGGGCAATCGGACCCCTAACTAAACAGCCCGTGGGTTCTGTTTCAATCGGAGCAGCCCTGGGGTTCTGTTACAAAACCATTATTATATGAAATGTTAAAGGGACTTATTTATGAAAAAAAAGAAAATCAAAACCATGAAAAATAAAATACCAAAAAATACAAATCAACAATTAAATCTAAAAAATAAACTAAACAAAAAGAACAGAGACAGACTCATGGATACGGAGAATGTTTTGATGGTTCCTAGATGGGAGGGGGGTGGGGGACAATGGGTGAAGAAGTGAGGGGATTAAGAAGTACAAGTAGGTAGTTACAGATTAGCCATGGGGATGTAAAGTACAGGAGAGGAAATGGAGTAGCCAAATAAATTATATGTATGGTCCATGGACATGAACAACGAAGGGGGTATTGCCTGAGGGAGTGGGAGGTACTGGGTAGAGGGGGGTAAAAGGGAAAAATCAGGACAACTGTAATAGTATAATCAATAAAATATAATTTAAAAAAAGAAAATAAAATGATCAAACAAGGAAAAGGAAAATAATAAAAGATCAATACATTAGTTCTTCCCTTATTAATATATATTATGTTTTTTTTTAAACCTCCATAAATGTTTGTAGTTGCCTTAAGCTTTGGGGCTGAACCACACAATAAAATTCGTGTAATTTAAATCTCTAGGTGGTACTCTTCACATGGATTGCAGGGAAAGAATTTGAGAGTAACCTACTCAGGCTCACTGGAAAGCCCAAAACAGATAAATGGCACCAAGAAAAATAACTGCAAATCATTTACGGGCAGGGAAGTTCTGCATTTTTCACCCAACGTGCTCCTGGCCCACAGTAGCTACAAAAGACAAAACACACCATAGCAGCGGCTAGTGAATCATATAGCCTTCAAGGTAATTTTTCATCTTTCTTAAGATTTCAAGAAAACATATAAGACATGCACCAATTCTGAGGCAGAAACCATGAGAGCATAGGAATAAACAAGACATAACAGCTGTGCTCACCCAGCTCACCCAGAGTAGTAGTAGATGATAGATTAGGCAAAAGCCTGATAATGAGAGCCCCAGAACAATCAGGCCCAAATGATTTTACCACCTTCCAACCTGAGGCCATAACCACGCTGGTTTAACCTACCCTGTGCTATTACATAGCCACATGATACAACTGTGCATGCGGTCAAGCCCTTCTATAATTTTGTTACAAGTCAACACAGAAGGTGTGGCCAAAGCCTAGTCAAGTCTCATCGCCTCATTACAATAAAGAATGTGCTGACTTCTATATGCAAAGATAAAGATCCTCTCACAAATTCTGAAAAGATAGTCATTATTCCTCCCCCTCCTTCCCTCAGAGTGCAGACAAAAGGGTGGGTACAAGCAAATTCCGAAGTGCCTGTGGGTGGCCACAATCACAATGGCATTCAGGTAAAAGCCTCAGACAACATGGAGGGGAAGATGGCTTCCAAGAGCCTAGAAAACAGGGAGCTGCCAGGATGTGCACTGGCTCTGTAACCAGGGGGTATATCATACAGGCTAGCAGCTGTGATGGGCCAAAGTGGGAAGGAGAACTCAGAAACCTGCATATCGCACATCAAAACACATAATGATCATAATGACAAGCCTGAGTTCTCAGAAAAGATGTTATGTTTGGTTAAAATAAAGGGGAAAATGGCAAAAAAAAAAAAAAAAAACTTGAAAAGGTAATACCCATTTAAAAAGTTGCAATTCTAACATTTCAAAATGTAGCACTGAGTCCCACGTATCAAGAAAAGAAAGCATTTATACCCCAGGGTTCAGGGCAGTAAAGACTCACAATACTTATTATAAAACATACATACCAGAGTGAGTGATCTGAATGTTCTTTAAAGTATGTGTGTCTAAAACAGGAAGGAAAGTATTCCCACCTATCCACTCCCTCCCCAGTCTTCACAACAGGCACTCAGAGCAGCTTCCCCTGGACTTGAACTCACTCTATCTTTATCATCTGCTACATCACAGAGGATGTCATCAAGATCCAATATTCCTCCATCTCCATGTTCCAGTCGATGCACTTGTATCCAGTAGCTTGGATCCTGTACAAAAGAACAGAAACATCAAATGCATCAAGTTAGCATCACCAGAAGGAAAGGCAATAATTTTAACTGTGATAACATCCCACTATTTAAAAAAAAAAGGCCCCATCAAAGCTATTGCAAGTAATGCACAATTCAGGTCACTCTGTATTGCTAGTGTTGAGTCTATTTTCCTTTTCTTTTATGATTGAGTCACCCATACACACTCATTCCTTTGGCTCATATGCTGATATACTATTATGACAGGAACTGCAGAAACCAGCTAAATGCCCTGCATCAGAAATACTGATTTCTCTGAAGTTTGCCTGCTTTCCTATTATCCACCTTTCAATCTAACACACAGAAATATCAATAAGTAAGTAACATAGTGTATGTCTGAAAAACTAATGTCATAGCATATCTGAATAAAAGGAGATGGCATACTCTGGTTGCTCAAAGTACTCCCTGCTAA